>NC_049201.1:16555020-16878020 GCF_013347855.1 Anguilla anguilla | reverse complement strand
AGACCAGGCAGCAGTATCAAGTCAAGAAACAAAAGGCATATGTCAGTACATACAGGTTCTCATCGAAAATGTGCACTGGAATTTTCCAGAACCGGTTTGTCTGGGATAACCGATAATGCATTCAGTTTACCTTTTATGGGCATGATTTCTGCCAGTAATATTATATTATTGAAAATCTTCTACAAGCACATTGCGGTTTGTGTCATGTGGGGCTTAGTTGTAAGTTTTTATATGTCCCATACGAGCTCCGTAAGTTGGTGGAGTATAACCACAGGGTCAGGTGTGGATCATTACACTCCCAAAATGCTTCTGACACATTTCACAAGCGGTGCCAATTATCATTTTTTCCCAACTAATCAACAAGACTGTGTCAGGATCTGAACGGCTTCCAGGAAGCTACTTAATGTTTCAGAGAAATGGCTCATCCGTGCCAAGTCTGGAATGCACTGAACTGAAGAGCAAAAGGCGTTTTTTGGTCAATATGACTTCTTCAGTAGGTTTTCCTCTATGGCTGTGAGAGAACAGAGCAAAAATATCACATATCTGACGAAATTAGCAGCAATCTTTTTCCCCACCGCTGCCATGAGAACTTGGAACAGGGTGGCGGGGAGGGAACATTCTGCCCCAAAGTGGCCTGTCATCCCTTGACTTGGATGGTGGGGGTTGTCAACATTCGCAGTTTAACTTGGACCCAGCTACCCCGCCGCAAAAGATGATCCCTCTCAGCTATACAGATTACAGGCTCAAAACAAGATTGAATAAACGGCTGGGTAAAACCAGCTGGGCCAGCGCAATACGGGTGAGGGCTAGTATCTGTCACCTGTGACAGGTGGACACTCTCACTAAACCGTTCCAGTTGGAGCTCCAATTTGCTGCACTTTTCCGAGAAGACAAGCACTCCAAGGGACCAGAAGTCCTGGCTCTCTCAGCGTCTGGGAAAAGAGCTGGCCTGGAATGCATGCATACTCCCAAATCCTGCCAACAGCGACAAAAGGGAGTCTCCATAGACCTCCATTTCATATTTCCAAATATCTGTATGTTTTCTTTAACTGCACAGTTCGGCTTTTGCGAGTCTCAAGTAGGTAGTTCCTTTCCCACGGTTTAGACGGCCATTCTGTCGCACCGTTACCTGCAGGACCCTGCAGCCCACCCACTGGAATCTTTTCAGGGGTGTCTTTAAAATAAAATCATTTCAGGCGTTCTGCATTCACAAGCCATCGCGTGAGAGGAAACCATCATTTTACGACCATCTTCTGACCCAGCTTCCTGTGCCCATGACGACAAGCCTAGCGTTGCCACGTTGGACATCGGCATCACTTGAGCTGGTCTTGTCCACATTCCAGCAAAACCCTTTTCCTGCTAATTTGCCCCAGAACTGGTCTAGTTTTGAGGTGGTACGACATTGCATGAGAAGAGCACATTTCCTAGCGGCTCCCCAGGCGGTGCTAAACCCACCCGTTAACAGGGGCGCTAACAATGGCGTGCCCCACATTAAGATGGCAGTACTTTGCCCTCAGCACTTTCACTGCAACAAAACATTAACGGCGCTCGCACAAGGGGGAAAATAAAACGCTCTGTGATGTTCTTAAACACTGACGTCATGCAGGCCTCCACATGGCAACGGACCGCAGGCAGGCTCCATGCCAGGTGAAGCCGGAGGTAAAGTCAGGGTCTCCGCATCGAAAGGCCTGAGCACATCAGCGTACCGGCCATTTTAAAGTTCCATCACGCATCTCAAAATCATAGGGCTGCATCCTCTGCTGGTTTTCGGCGTGTTTGCGGTCCACACACCTTGTTAGCAAGGCCTACATCGCCTAAATTTGGAGGTACATGGCAACAGAAAGCACATAGTGAAAATGCAGTGGAGAGTGGAGAAGAGGGTGATGCGAGTGATTTAATGACCTTTACCAAATTATCATGTGTTTTTTTTTTTTTACTATTCTTTGGGTCAACTCAAATTTTGCTGCTTGCTTAAGGAGTCAATCCCTGCATTTCATAACACACACCTTTTGCAAAAGCCTGAGAAGAATGTCTTCAGAGTAGCCGCCGTTTGTGTCATCCTCCTTCGAAGACTTCCACTTCAACTTGAAAAAGAAAACCAGAGAAATTAAGAGTTAGAGGGGGGGAGGCACTAGTGCGGGCCGCTGAACGTGGATTCCAAGCCGAAAAACTGCTACGATATCCTTGCAAACTTTACCTCATATATCCCAGCAAAACCCCAAACTTTATGAACCATAAAATGCACAGAACGCACAATGCATTGGGATCTGGTCAATGAAAGTACAGAATGTCGAAAAAAAAAAAGGACATAGAGGAAGAATTAACCGGAGTAGAGCTGTGCCAGCACGGCAAGAACATACTGGCACAGAGTCGCTCTGATGACATGCATAGATTAACGCGGAATGGGACTAGAGCTGGGCCAAAGAGCAGCGCTAGAGGGGAGCTTTTAAAAGGTCTTGGAGAGAACCCACCACCATATTAGAGACCTGCAGTCAATTTACATTAAGCTTTTCGTGTGAGCGGGAGCAGGGTCTAAAATTAATATGGGGGTCTGGACCAATAACAACACTGACTCACCTGCAATGCATTGCATATTTCTCAGTAACAGAAAACCGTTACTGGGAAAGCATCTCAGTTACTGAGTTTGTTTTAAAGGGAAAAATTCTCCCAAAGTCCTAAGTTTTGACACAGTTTGCTGTTCCTTATCTATAGTATATGTCTAAACGTAGTCACTTTTTTTGTAAAAAAAAAAATAATAATTATAAATAAAGGCAAGCTCATTGAAGATCTCCCCATTAGTTTTTGAAATGGGCTAATATTCATACCAGCAACCTTCATACAAAGCCCAGAATTCCTTTGAATGTCTCATCTCTGCAGAGCACTGCAGGACAGAGCATATCATGCACTGAAATCAGAATGGCACTCTTGTCTGAGAACAAGCATATTCCTAAGATGTGAATTTCTTCCTTTGCACCATGCTTACCTTCTGAACCGTAAGCTAAGGAAGTACATATTACATTTATACTGTTACGCTTCACTAGCTTAGACTTCCATAAAGCTTAGCTTTAAAGATCCTTTGGATGAAATTAACCAGAAGGGTCCCTAATGTCTAAATGTGTACTTTTCATTTAACAGTCCAGGAAAATCATCCTCAATTCTAAGGCAGGTGTGGTGCTTTCTGGGGATTTAGACACATAATGCCATTGTCTGTAAGGTTTGAAAACAATGTAAAAGCATTTACCAGACCCACCATGATTTACATCTGGGCTATTGCACATTAAAAGGATATACAGCACATTGATCTACATGTGAAATGAATGGGGGATATGGTACACCACTAATGGCTAGTATCAAATAACATCCTAGAAAGAGCTTAACAAACAGACAGCACAAATCAGTGAAAAGGTTCAGCATCCTGCTATGCCCATCCCATTTTAAGGGCCTCTCCTGCATTAAGGACACACTCAGTATTTTCTTGGCCAGTTCATCTTTCCAGGGTTAAACCAAGTATATCAGTCAGCGGTATGCAATCGTACAATCTTAAACCACGGACTAGACTCCAACCGAAACAGAACACATTGCTGCCAAGGAGTTTACGTTTTAACAAAACAGGAGTTACTCACACCAGCCATTTGTTCAGTAACAAATTCATTACACATTCAAAACGCTGCGGTCAAGACCTCTCCACAACAGTCCTGGGCAATATTATAAATGGAGAGCACCAATGACAAGTCCAGCACTCTGTTCACCATCAAAGAAATGGTTTCCGGGAATTTCCCATCTCTACACTTTCTATTTTCACAATTATTTTTAAAACATGTTCTTTCCCGTACTCCATTCCCTACTCCTCCGCAATAACTTTGTACTCCATTAATCTTCCAACCAGGCATAACAGTGCTTGGGTCATACCCAAATTCTGGTCTGGGTCTCTATTCGACTTGCATATAGGTTATGCGCAGTCTAAACAAATTTAAAAGGTTTTTAGGAGCTCAGAATAAGTGTTCCCTGGCTTCGCTTGACTGCTCCAGTTTATGCGAGACCAAACCCATACTCGAACCACAAATAATAAAAAGGTTTTCGGAAACAAAAACAAACACACTCGCATTAGAAAAGCAACAGAGCGAGACATCATCTTTCATGGTCCCTTGTCAAAGACTTGTGGATGGTTCTGATCAAATAACCACTCTGGTCATTGCATTCCACACAAAATAAATAAATGTTTACGACCACTTGACAATTCTAGGACATAAAACGGCGTCCTTCCTGACTGCAGTCCTTTGTCTCACGTGTTTTTTTTCTCCACCCCCCAAAAATTCCTTCACTAAAATATTTCTCAAAATTGTTCCTTTCCGTTTCCTTGAATCCCTAGAGCCGTCATGTCAGAACTGAAGTACCTGCCTGTAGGCATGCAATGAAAACTTAGGAAGTAGAAAGCAGTAGGAATGTCATTACCTGGCCACTCTCGAAACATCATTTATTTATAGTTTGGGCCCAATTCAGGTTAAAAGTCTACAGACACTGCAATTAAATCATCCGATCCCAATAACAATGTACAAGAACTGGGTACCACGTAAACAATACCGGCCGCAGTGTTTGGCTTAGCCAGAATGTGAGGAATAATGACAGCCATATTATGACAAGAGCTGCTGAAAACAATTATTTTTAGCGCAAAATTTGTTTTGCTTTACAGATACTACTGATTAGAATGAAGGGGGTCCTTCAGAGAGACCAGCGTTCTGAAAGCCTGCCAGCTCTTTGCTCTCTGTAAGGGAGAGAACTGCTGACAACTCTAGCCCTCTCCGCGTCTCAGAAACGCAAGAGAACGTTTTATTAAATCTTGACGGATGGTCGTCTAAAATAAAGGAAATTAATCGGAGTGTTCAGCTAGGCCGCGAACGGGGAAAGCAATCGTGCTATTCTCTCGCGCAGGCGGGAGGAAATTTCGACAGCCGCGCAGTCAAAACACAGCGTCTGGCTCCGGACCCAAGAAAAGGCCAATCCACAGAAGGCTCACTCTTTGTGGGGAAATGGGCTTGGAACGAGCTTCAGAAAGGGGGGAAAGCAAAGAAATATTTAACTCTTCATCTACAATGGTTATAAATGCCACCAGATATCATAGGTGAGCCAGTGGCTGCCAGCTGACTTTCCAATATCTACAAACCGTAGCCTAGATGCTGCCGTTTTTTGAACTTGATTTAATATTCACGCAAGGTTGCATGTAATATAATAGTGAGGCTCAATAAGGAAAGCTAGTGTTTATTTTCCTGATTGAACACATAAACTTCAACTGATTCATCATGGGATAGAATTTCTGATGGATATCAGACATTTTAACGAGATTAAATACATAAACACATTAGCTAACATCCCCAGTGTCCTTTAATAGAGGGGGACTGAATATTTACCAAAGGAAATATGATTAGACTTCTATGTCGCTCACATAGCGCTCTAGATGATGAGCTATGGTGGAGAAATAAAAGATTTTCCACAAGCTTTCTGCACTTCCAACTGTCTTTTTCATCAGTTGTGAAACCTGCACGTCCGAAATGCCTTGGAGCCTTGGAGTTTCTTCTATCCACCTCACTCTAGGCACTCTAGTCCCCTGCAACTCTGGGACATCAGTGTGACAAATGGCTCACATTGTACAAATGGTTCCAAACCAGGCAATTTCCCTGCTTTTCAGCTTCCCCATTGGAATCCAAACCCGAACCTACCCCCCCAACCCAAAGACCCATAGACTTAAATAGCCCAGAAGCAATACACTGATGTCTTACTTTTAACTTTGGGGTCAGGTTGCTGTCGAATTGTGCTCCCCCCACAGTGCCTGTAAGGGACAGAGAGGGAGAAAGGAATCATTATTTTACTGCCAACATTATTATGTTATTTGTTTCATTTTTTTGGCCAAAAATGTTAAACGAGCACCATAAATAACATGATCTGTGGCGAGGGGGAGGGAGAGAGATGGCCAGGACATTTGGTCGAGCGGAAGGACAGGGAGGGTCGTCTCCCACCACGGCCGAGTGACTCCGACGCATATTTGACGCGTTCGGTCAGCCAGCCCCAACAGCCGCCCCGAAATCCTGGCTCCGACCCCCGAAACGCGGGTCGGAGCGGCGCCTCTGGAACCGGGCCGGGCGGCTTTTCCGAGAAGCCGGGGGCCGCAGAGGCGCGCTAGCGTGTGAGCGCGGGACGTCCCAGCCTGCCTCGGGGCCACCGCGCCGGGGGGGTCAGGCCGAGAGCCCCCCCTCCCGACGCTCGCTCTATTATCATTACTCCTCCTCTTGTTTTCTTACAGGAAAAAAGAAACCGAGCAGAGGCCCAGCTGACCATTTCATTTTATATCCAGTTGTAAAAACAATAAGAATAGGGACTGTGTACAGACTGTGTCATACAAGGAAAAGTACAAATACAAAACATGGCCAGTTCAAATCAGGACTGTGTCCCTGGCCAAGAACAGCCAGTTATGACACTATTCCAAATTAACCTTGGTCATGTGATTCCATACGATAGTCTGCCACCTGCATCTACAGAGTTCACCAAATGGAAGGTCTAGGGGTCATGTTGATAGATTAAATGAAAATGTAGGTGCATGTATGGGAATAGCATAACAGGTCACTGGTCAAGTAAAAAATCCTCATAACAGTCAGCTATGAGGCCTACACATAAGCAATATCTGTACAGTATACCAGTATAACCTACACAGTATCATTCACTGTGTGGACTAGCTGTGAGGACTGGGCCTATACAGTACCTGACTGTACAGTTGTGTTGGTTGTGTGAAGTCTTCCTTCTCTCTCCCTCTGGATCTGCTCCTTTATCAGCCTCTGTTCCTCCTGCAGCTGTCGAGAGCCCTCCTCCCTCAGCCGAGCAATCTGGGGGCGAGGGGCAGAGCGGCCAATCAGACGGCCCGAGCAGGCGGCCATGGCAGCATAAAGAAGCGCTGACGGCGCACAGAGCGAAGTCCAAACGAAGCAGAGGAGGCCGGAGCGTCCGCTCCAGTCAGGTAACGGCAGCAGGGTCAGAATGTGAGAGGGGAACGGCCTCCTGGTGCGTCAGGCTCAGGGACTTCCTCTGAGCTGCTCTCACACAGCACACTCTGCTGGATGATGATGCCTAGTAATCGGACACACTGCCACCTACTGGTAATATGTGTAAACACACGGACAGTATGGTCTGCCAGCACACTGTGCACCTAAGGCTTGTTGTACAAGGCATCCTCGTGATTATAAATCATCAGAAGACATTTTTTTTTCTGTGATATTTCCTCTCTGACTAAAAACTAAATAAGCCATACACCAAAACCTGACAGGGTTTATAATGGCTTTGTTTCGGAATGCGAACACTCAAACAACACTCAACTCAACACTCACTCGTTCAGATAACGGCAGAAGATAGCCTTTCGGAAAGACGTGGGAATGGAATTCCGTGCCAGAACCTTGGGGTTCGCGCTCACCTCCTCCTCGAGTGTGCGTGTGACCGTGACCTCCTCGGCCGACTGCGCCTCCGCCTGCTTCTCCCGCGCCTCCAAGTCTGCGAAGCACACGCATCAACACCGCGTCACAGACTGGCCTTCGCCCGTAAAGCCGCGGGTCCCCTCGGCCACCGCGCAAACGCTCAGCGTCAGCGCGCCGAGCAGCGGAAACAGAGGTTATAAAGCGAAGAGATGCGCACTGCTCGGGCGGGAAGGAAAAATAAAACGTATTCGGAAGAATTCAGGGCCGTGCCATTGTTTTGGAAGCGCAGTGAGCCTGACAGCACATTGATAACAGCAGTGAAGGCGCTCTGGATTTGGCTTTACAGCAGCCTTCCACTCAGAGCGACTGCTGCAGCTCTTACAGCTCCCATGCCGATAATGGCTGGTGCACAAACAGGGGAAGCACATTAGTGCGGAGTGGCAGGTAGGTGCGGAGTCTGTACAGAATGGCAGTCAGGTGTCAATGTATTACGAAGTGGCAGGTAGGTGTGGAGTCGGTACAGAGTGGCAGTTTGGTGTGGAGGCAGGACAGAAAGGCCCGAAAGGCCAACCACCGCACCCATCTGTCCAGAAATGGTTTCCAAACATTTCCGGACATTCAAACATTTTACACATACTGTGTGATGAATGGCTCTACGTTTGGCAGGCTTCAACTAACTTTCTCTGTCAACTAAAGTACACTTTCCAATGTTCATGCTTTTCCTCAGTCAGCAGTGCAGTGCGTCTGCTGTGTGCGGGTGGGAAGAGGCCTCACCTAGCTTGATTTTCTTCCTCTTGTCGTCGAGTTTTCTCGTTCTCTCTTCGGCTTGTTTCTTCGCTTTGCGGACCTGGTCGTAGGCAGCCTGCGGGCAAGGAGGACATTTGGGATTGTGCTGCGCTCGCGCTCCGTGAAAAAGAAGGGCGAGAGGTGGAGCTGGATCAAAAGAGGCGCCTGGCCTGAGGACTTACCCTGGCCGCCGCGTCTGTCAGCACCTCGAGCGCCTGGGAGAGCTGGTGAAAGAGGTCCGCTGCATGAGGGGAAACAGAGACCAGAGTCACATGATCAGTCACATGACACCAACACAGAAGGCCTGACTGGCGTACCACGCACCAGATCACCCAGACCTCCGAAACACATCCCCGATAACAGGAACCCTTCACGCCGCCGCCGCGGAGGCTAAAATGTTCTTCCCCTCAAAAACAGTAAACAGATTACAGGCAGGCACGCAAAAACGAGAGGTGCGGACGCATGTGAAAGTGCTTAGCGCGAGCGGAGGTGGCGTGCGTTAGGGGGGCGAGGAATGCGGCGGAGGGACGTAAAAAAGCGCGCGAGCGGCCTCTCCGCGCCGGGCCAGGGCTGACATTAATTGGGCCGTTTCCTGCATTAAAAGGTGCCTGGGCTCTCACGCAGCCCGCTTCCCCTAATGATGCGCCGCGCGCTTTCCCGTGTAAACCTGGGCCTCTTCTCCCGCCGCAGCGCAGCGGGGCGCTCCGAGGGGCCGGCGGTGTAATCACACGTGCCACGCAACGCCCCCCCCGCCCCACCCCCCCACACTGAGCAGCCGGGGGGGGTTTTAATGACTCACTCCTGAGGTTCCCGCTGCAGTCTCTGGTTTCCCCTTTTAGGGAGCCCCTGTTACACACAGGCAAGCTGAAATGCGCAGTGAAGAAGCCTGGAGAGCCTGTTTCAGAAACACCTCTGCGCTCTCACTGTGAAAAATGCATCTTAAAAACGAAGAAAAAGGTAAGCATGGGAGGAGAAAAATGTGTTTAAATAAATCATTATGGGCCTGCTGGATGGCTCATTCGGCTATAAGGCACTACACTGTAATGCATGGATGAGCCTTCACTGTCTTGGATCATATCCGGACCGTGCCAGTGCAGACAGTGGCCTGTAGCTCCATAGGGAAACGCGCAATTGGCGACTGTGTGGCCCAGGGAATGGGATGGTTAGTTCGGATAGGTTTCATTGCTGTCTAGCGACCCCTGCTGGTCGATCGGATGCCGATCGTTCAAGCCGCATATTAATTAATATTGTCTTTCTCTGACTCTGCTCTATGCCAGCTTAGCTGTAGACTGCAGTGTGTAAAGAGATAGCCGGCGACAGCACATGGATGTCTACACTCTTCCGAATCGACAGTGAGGTTCGCAGTATGAACGCAGCTGTGGTCGCAGATGATTGGACATTTCAAACCGGGGGGGAATTGGATATACTCAGCCCCAGTTTCGGTGCCAAATTTATAAAATAAAAAAAATAAAATAAAAATAAATAAATAAATAAATAAAAAGACTTGACCTCCTCCTGACTCTCTGGCCCTTGGACCCATGGGCCTTTTCATGCGAATGTTGTAAATCCACACGAAACCAAAGTAATCTTGGAGAGAATCTCACAGCAGAACAATTTCACAATTTCTTTTTTAAAATATTTTTTTCAATGCATGTTCCTAGACATTTCAACTTCTCATTTCTGGGAAATTTCTGGAAACCCATTTTATTATACTCAGTCCCCATTACCCCTTAATCAAATTGTCATAGACATCCAAAGACCGCAAAAACCCAACATGAAAAAATGAAATATTCTTTCCCCCCCAAGGTGCATTTTTATTCTGCGGCGATTTCCGAAACGGATTGTTCGCATGTTTCACGGTGACGGGGCCTGAAGCGCTGCAGGGGATGGAGAAACACATGTCACGCTGCCTGTCCGTCTGGCTGTCTGGCTGTCTGTCTGTCTGAGCCGCTGACCGGGCAGTGGGCTGGAGCTGGTTAAGCAGCCTGCACAGCCCCAGACTCTGGGCTCTGTGGCTGGCGGTTCTGGAAGCGGAGAGGGGGCTTTGAAATCTGGAGGGGGTTGAGAGGCCCCCCCGGGCCAGAGGAGCATGCTGTGTGTTGACATGTCTCAGACAACAAGCACCAAGTGTCTAGGGAAATCTCCCCCCCCCAGACAGAGAAGACATGCTGCTTCGTTTAGGAGATGTCACAGTTTTCTTCAAACTTGTTGTTGGAGACCGATTATTTTTACGCCATCTATTCTCTTTGTACTTTCCATACTTCAACTGTCCTAAAGAAACGTACAGGTAGTGTTTAGCAGTATAAGAACCCAGTTGATACATGGGACATAATTTCCTGGAAAGAAAATGAATGCTAGGAGATTCTACAGGTCACATATTGACTTTATGTCGCATCACATTAACCAAATGTCCTCTGATATGACAGACAATAATCCACTATAGAAGGCGGCCTTGGAACAGCTTATTTACTAATCCCTTCATTCGGCAAACAAAATGGTTTTTGTGGAAAAGGCAAAGTGAAGTACAAAATGTCTTTCTGAGTAGAGATCTGTTTCACCGTGTAATTAAAAACACGAGCGTACCCGTGTCGCTGTGCATGCGTTAGAGCTTCTCTGTATAGGCTATACCCACAAAATATGCAGTCGCTGCGATTTATTTTCAATAGTTTACAGTTGAATGGGTCACAGCGTCTTTAACAGTAAATACTGACAGTGCCATCAGTACTGCTTTTGCAATGACGCTCAATTCAAACAGAAGATGAAGTCATGCTTTCATGTATGATTTCCTTCTTCGCTGACTATTTTTCTGACAACCAACCAATATCCTGTATATAATCTACACCAGTAGTCGTTAGCCCTGGTCCTGGAGGATCCCAGTGCATGCTGGTTACAGCTGAAACTTTAAATACCATACCAGTATCAAGTATCAAGACCTGTTAATTGTTGTGAGGAAAATAGAGTTTCTTTGTCAACCATCCACTTCACAACAGAAGGCCCAGCCTGTACCTGGTTAAATGCAGGCCCTCATCAGTTAGCTACTCCCAACAGATAGCCAAGAAAACCAGGCAGCACTGAGGCACCCTGAGGCCTCCCTCTGCACTCACCAGCTCTAGGGTTGTCCGGGTTCTTGTCCGGATGGCAAGTCAGGGCTTTCTGTCTGTACGCTTTCTTGATCTATTGGAAAAAAAAACAAAAAGAAAACAACAATATTGAGGATTAACCTGGCTCATTTCCAGCAGCCAGGTATTCAGGTAAAGCGACGGTATGGGGAGATATTATGTCTCTCTTAAATCTCTCGATACAATCTCTTAATCTGCGAGCCCAGCTTTCAAGCCAAAAACAAAGAAACAAACTCTAATGTAACTTTCTGTATAGCCGATTCCTTTTAGGACACTGCACACTCCCCATTTCTCAGATATAATTATTTTGGCAGAGGGTAATTCAAGTTAGATAGAAAATCAAACAGGAAGAAGAAAAATATAGGTACAGGTGGGGGAAAAACATGTTGACAAAAGACAACAGAATGAGTTTAAAAAACAAAAAAAAGACCATTTCTGCAACTCATTCAACCAGCATGATACAGAGTACATGAGAAAGCTTCAGGCTCCAAATATGAGAGTTCTGTTCGAAATATAAAAACAACATTTACAGATAACATTTATAATCTACCTCCTCTCCACTGCCATTTCCTCCGGAAGCCAATCGGGCTGCAGTGTGCTTTGCTCACCTTTAGCCCTTGTAGCACGCAATTCCTTCACTTTAGGCGGTCTTTAAAAAGTGACAAATTTACATAACCCTCTTTTCCAAGTTCATTTTCCCACATGATTAACAAAAACACACTTAAAAGCAACAGGAAACCAAGTACAAATCCTGACCCAGTGTTAATAACCAGTGATAATGGCGTATTTTCACGGTGGAAATGGAGAAACGCTGCAAGCCATGCTGGGAATAATTGCGGCTCCTGGTCTATTGGGGACCGCGTTCTGACAGAACCAGCATGTACTGTATCCCCAGCCGGTGCCACTACAACATTGCTGGTCAGCTGGTTGCGTTGTAAAGCTTTCTTGTTGACAACTTTTTCAATACCCAAAGAACAATTTAACACAGAGAAGTAAAACGGCGCTCTGTGGAAGTGATTATAGCCCTTTTCTTAGGGAAACCGTGGGGAACCAAGACGAACCAATAAGGGCTCAGTCTAATCAACGAAACCGGTTGCACTGCGTATTTTACGCTATTAAATTCTACCTTGTATCAAAACCCATGGTCACTACATTTCTTGTGGAAGAAATGCTTTTCGTCAAAGAACATCTCAAATAGGTTTAGAATAAGAGCCCTTATTTACGTTTTTTTTGTACTGGCAGGTTTGAAATTTTTTTCCACAACGGTTCCAAAAATTGTGAAAATGTAGCCCACTTTTAATCACACAAATCTCAGGACAGCCTGGTCTTCGTGCTTTTGCAGCTAACTCACTCCACAAATCAATCAAATTTTGACTTGAGAAGCATTAATCAAGAGCCCTTTCACAAACAGCTGACATTTTGGAGTTGAGTGGTATGCACTAGAACACATTCTAACAAATCCTAAATAAGTGGTGTTCCGAGAAACTGTACCTGTGGAAAGTGCCAACTTATACAGCGTCTCATGCCATTTTTCCACCACCTTTGCCCCAGAACAAGCTCACAGACCGCAGTATAGCTGCACCAGTATTTCACTATTTTTTTTATTGAGCCAAGACACAACCAACCTTTAAACTCTTGTCTTTAAACCTGGAAACTAACTCATCTGGTTTTAGAATAGCTGTAAGAAAGCCAAGGTCAGGGTTAACAAGCTAAGAAGTGTCAGCAACTCAAAGCTGTGGAAAAGCCATCTGTACGCAAGGTGGAGGGGCAGCCTATGGCCACAGGCAATCGCACAGGCAGCTAATGCGAGCGACAGAAGATCATCAGTGTGTTCAGACCAGTTCAACATTCACAAGCTTAAGACTACATAAACAGATCTGCTTCCCTGAGTGGGTTTAATAAAACATACACAGCCATGCATAAAATACACGCTGTAACTCCGAGCGTTTTAGCAGTATCCATCTTTAACGAAACTCAGCTTACTTGAAGAAAAAAAACTGTAGTCAATGCTTTTCAAAACGTCATCTGTTTTGTTACCACTTACCAACAGTAAGAAATTAACACATCTGGGGGCCTCCAGATTTATGATAGTGATAGCTACTGACAGGTACACTCACCTTACATTAATCACAGAAAAAACATGGAGCTGCATAGTTACACGCTGCCTCGCTTCTGGCAGCGATTCACACAAAACAGAGGAAACAGTGTGTGGACCGGAGAGTGCTAACGGCCAATGCGGCGACGTGCACCTTTGTCCTAAATATCACTTGTGAGCGGTCACGGTTCAGTTGGAGAGCTTTCCGAAAAGGAAAGCGCTGCTAAATTTCCTCAGCGCCACTGCCTGGCACTCGCCACTTCCCCCTGAGACGAGCTGACACGCAGAGCTGCTGGACCCGCGCCAGGCTGCCTCTTTCCATCTGCGCCCCTGCTGCCCGCGACTGCGTCTAAATTGAGCCCCCACGATCAGTGCCGTACAGCGTGAGGGCTCAGACCCACTTAACGACCCAATACATTTTCGGAGACCTACCCCACGTCAAATGTAGCCTGACATAGGCTATAATACGTAAATGTATGTTTTGATACAAACAGGTCAAAACATATAAATTTACACCAATTGCGTTTAATGCGTGTGATTGTCTTTTTGACGGGGTGCGACGTGTTTTTACGTGGATCTTCAACCCCACTTAGCTACTATGGTTTTGGAATCACTGCATTACATATACATTTTGGCATTTTTAGCAATCAAGTTACCTTGGCAAGGGTACAATGGCAGCACCCTAGCGGGAAATCAAACCCACAACCTCTTAGATTAAAGTTCAGTTCCCTAACCAATATGCCGCCAGACTGTCTGTAGTATCTAATTAGCCAGACCCCGTCTGGTCAGTCACCTAGGAACTGGCAGCCCACCTGCAAACACAACCAGGAGAGCTACGATGTTAGACCTGGGTCAAATGTCACAAACATCCCAGAAAAATGCTTTACACACATTTTTAAACCTGCTACATTAATACAAACAAAGATTGAGAATTGCGTTTAATTATTTCCCTCAAACTATCAGGGTAAATATGCAGCTGTGATTACAGTTCACCTGTGAGTCTTCTGCTCCAAGCAACAGTGCTGACACTCAACACGGTCAGACAATTTGGAAAAGGAAAAAAAAACGCAGTCATGTAAAATGATGTAATGTGTTTTTCTGACCAGGAGGTGACCTGGAAATAACTTTTTAAATGCGTGTTTGCGGTACTGATGCAAACTTGGCCAAGCGCCAGGATGATAGCCATCCCATTGTGTCCGTGGCTCGAGGGCACATAAGCACACAGGAACACAGAGAGAGGGGGGAATAAAACAGCAGGAAGGCGCACACAAATATTTATTTGCGGTGGGGAGGTTTTGCTGCGCCATGGCAGCAATTAGCCGGGAACCAGGCAAGCTGCAGAGGCGGGCCATCGGACGAGAGCCCGCACCGAGCACACACACGAGCCTCGCAGGGGGAGAGCGTCGACACGCTCTGCACCCCTACCTACGTCCCCGCTTCCTGCCCCTGCTCTGCTCCCCACAGCTGTGCGGCTCGTCAGCTGGGGATACAGCTGCGCTACCGCCGCGCTCGCTTTCACCCGCAGGGCAACAGCGCAGGGGCCCAGGCTCCGGACAAGTGCGGACCTCCGCCTGAGAGGCCCGGGTGAGCCGCGGCTGCAGGGCCCGAATGAGCTTCCCGGCCGACCGCGTCACCGGCCCAGCTGTAAACGAGCTTCCAAAAGAATGCCAAAAAACGGCATCCCACAATCGGAGTCGCGAGCCATTACGACACGAATTTAAAAATGACAAACCATTGAGGTTCGTTTGTTCGAATATAGAGAACACAGCAGGGATGTGGAGGAGTCATCCCCTTGCGATTCGCATAACCCCCGTCTTCGTTTAACGAGCTTGACAGAGGCCATTATTTTCATCTCCAGGAGGAAAAGGACTTGAGGGCCGAGCCAGCAAATGAAGGAAAGGGGGAAAAAAAAACCTTCTGTGATAATTAGAGCCCATATGTTGTATGCGTGCAAGCACACAGCTCTGAAGAGATATTCATCTCAGTGCAACAGGGCTTCGTTGGAACAGGTACAGTATGTTACTGGGCCAGACTGAGACAAGAAATACAAGCGACTGCCAGTTTTTTTTTTTAACCTCTCTCTACTACTGTTGGCAAGTTTGGAAAAATCCCTCAAGTACGAGTTTAACATGAACAATGCATGGTTGTTCCCCATCGATTTTAGTATGCGTGTTTATTTAGTGCAGGCAGACTCACAATATCGCGTGAGATAAGATTGCATAAGGCTAGTTGCGTGAATCTGCGGTCTAGCCTCTGGATTCAGTTATCTTGGACTAGTGACAAGAATATGGCTGGCTGTCTCCATTAGAGACAATGCACTTTTGCGGTTAAACAAGGTACAATGCTAGAATGTAATCCTTAACCCAGTGCAGCCCATGGTTTGCCCCTCAGATAATAAACAGAAGAGAGGTCTGGAGATTTCACTAGCAATGAAGTCACCATCAGATAAGCAGCAGCAGCCCGTCACCTCCCCTGTGTGAAAGAGGCAGCTCCCTTGGCTCCGCAGAGGAACCAATGAAACACAAGAGATGTGCGTCTACCCGACAGGGGTCGGCCCAATATTTTCAGGTCTCCTCAGCCACCCGCTGGCTGGGCTTTACTGGTTGCGCACATCTTTTCCTCGTTACCACATTGCTCCGTATTACTGCCCCCGACCCGCTTAAGAACTCAGCCCGCATGAACGGCCGCTTGACTGGCTGTATCTCCATGAAGCCATCCTCCGCATTTACCCAGGTCTGGCAGTTACAGGAAACTGTCAGCAGGAGAGATGGAGAAAGGACAGGGGGAGGACATAGGGGTGGCGGAATTGCGGTTGGGTTTCGGTACAGCGCAGTCAGCGAGCGAGCGTATCTTGCCTGATGGTAATGTTTGTTCAGGGCAGTGATATGATTAGCGTGAGCGGGGCTCGTCTGTGCCCAGCTGAGGAACCCACCGGGAGAAACGGTATCCTTCTGCATGGATGGCAGAGGGCACTGAGGCACACCGAGAGGCTTCGTTTTTCGAACAACTGGGCGCCTGACTGGGGGTTGCTCCATTACCCTCCTCTCGCAGAGCCAACACGAGCTCCAGCTGTTTCAGCCACTGCTTCTGAAGCCCCGGAACAGGACAAACAGCAACGGGGAAGACGTAGCCTTGCATGCATAATGCTGGCCAGCTTGACAGTGTGTATCTATGCATGCATGCAATGACCGCGCTGGTCGCTATCGGTTCAACACGGGCCAGGGACTCTCGTTTCAGAGACAGCTTTGCAGCAAAATTTTACCGGCCCTACAAATCAACAGTTTTGCGAACAAAATTTTGACACAAATCCGTTACGACCAGTGGCCTAGCCACAATGTTAGCCATCCAAAATGGGAGTCCATCTAGCAGGAAGTAGGCTATATCTATTTAAGAAGACATAAAAAGCTGTGCCTGTAGTGTAATTAGTACACCCACGGAACAAAACTTCTCCCCATTACTAAACACCGTCACTATGGCAGCAGAGCTGCACTTTCAATGGCTGTCTGATAAAATGTGTCCTTGTGCAAATGTTGAAACAGAACTGCAATCACAAAGCTCATGGTGCTAATCAGTTGACATCACAGGCCATGCCGCTTGGCATCAGGCCCTCTCCATCTACCGCACAGGAAGCTCTGTGCACTGAAGATCGCTATCGGTTCCAGCCATCACCAGAGTTCCCTTTCCTCTAAGCCGCAACCGCTAACTTCCAGGACAAACTATTCTGGGTCGATCACGTCTTTGAAATCCATTTAAGAAATTAATATCTCGTTTCCCCCATTTGGCTGCATCCTTAATTCAATTTTGGTCTCAGATCTAAGGGTTTGGGAGTTTGAGGGCAAGAAAAAAAACGAATGGGCGAACAACACTCCCAAACTAGAGTGAAAAGGGACCGGAGAGGAGTCATCCCCGGCACCCCATACTTTCATGCAGTCCTCTGGAGAACATCGTGTACATTCAGTTTCAGTTCCGAGAACAGGAGGCAATCGCGCCATAGCCAGAACTCAAGTACTAAAGCGTATTGGCGAGCTATGCGCCAACCGCAATTTGGAAATGAAATTGAGAGGATTTCCAGTAATGGCTGTTTGGGGATGATGGTCTATTGAAGCACACTACATTTACCCGGAATCCCAATGTGATTGCTTACAACTACAAGTGAGCAGGAATGTGACAATGCAGGTGTTCTTTCTGAGGGGTTTGCTGAAGGGTTATAAAGGGTCTCCTTGAGTGCAGTACGCTGAAGAGACACAGCCTCAATGTTCAATGCCCAGCTGAGGATGATGTAAATTATTAGCCTATATCAAATGTGTTGTGGGGTGCACCAAGCCCATAATTCTCATTTGTTCAAAAAAGGGGCTGCAAACTATATAACTGCTAAAAGGTAAGCATGAGCCAGATGTGAAACTTCTGGCCATATACAAGACTTAAAAACTTGTTTATAACATGACAGTCTGGGTTGTTTTCCTGTTTAGAAAAACAAGTGCAAGTGAGCCATCTCCTCATGAGAAAAACATTCCTTTTACATTAATGTACTCGCGTGATTTCAAAAACAACACATGTGTAAATGTCAGAACAAACTGGTTTGTCTTGTGTTATATAGAGCTTTCTAACAATCCCTTTGTAAGGTAAGATAATTGAGGTTCTTTTAGTGAAATCATAGCTTGTTTGATAATACAGCTGGTTGTGTAACTGACAGACCGGACACCAACAAATGCAAATCACTGCAGTAAATGCATTGCCATTGCACTCTGGAGCACTAAGCACTAAGACTATATCCTCACGTTAGGTAGGCTATAACACGTAAGAGAGTACACTATGCCACTACGGTGTAAACTGTAGGCTACCTGATTGGTGCACTTCACCTCTGGTATCTCTATGGTTAGCAATGTGCACAAAATATTTAGCTGTTGTCCTAATCTAACTGAAGAACCATTGCCTAACAAATCAAGGGACACCTCAACAATGTATAGAGCAGCATACAACTTTCCAAGCTTTAGAACACTAGGGAAAATCTCTATGGATGGTGCTACTGCCAAGCACATGGTACATGCCTACAATTTCAGATAAGGAAACACATGAACTCCATTACTAATTCCACTTTAATGGCCCTCTTAGCAACTTCGTATGAGATTAAATCTGTACTTCTTTCTACTAAGTAAATAAATAATAACAGTCGTACACCAGGTTCATCAACATAGAAAACTAAGAAAGTTTAGATGTTTGAATCCTTGAATGATATCTATGATGTCACAGTGCCGCTTAGTGGCAAACAAAAGCGCTGCGTGTAAAACAATTAAACAGATCACCGTCTGAGGTTATTGAGAACTTTTTCAAGCAGTAGCTGCTTGACGCATGGCACAACAGGCAGATCATGTTTTAAATTAGACAATGAAGAAGTAATGGCTGTAGACAGATGGCCAGAACCCTATGTGTCGCAAAACAAATGATCGATGCATTATCACAACACGACTGGCTTAAACCAACAGGGTTTGGACTGCTCAAAGAATGTCACTGGTATTTAGCCGATATGTGGAGGCAGATGATACATGAAACAGACCGAGTGTGTCTATTACTGTAAGTAAGCCAACTACCCACCTATCTGAAAGCTCGCAGTATGGTCAATGACACAAGCCACTTAAGTTGTAACGTTAAAAAGCTTGCTGACATAGCTATGTGTTATGTCAGTATTACCCAATTACATTCAGATAATGTGTTAGCTAGGTACCTTTCCAGATAGTAGTTAATAGTTAATCAGCAGCGACGATGCAAGCAACCAATCTGTGCACTGCATGTGCAAGCTATAGCTAGTTGAAGACAGACTGACTACCATTATTTCTGCAGAGACGCTTGTGTAACGTTACAGTTCATTGGCATTAGCTAGACAGCTATAACGTTGTGTTAATGGAGCAAGACGAACTTTCTGACAGCGTGAACAGAGGTACATGCACAGATCATTTAGATTTAGCAGCTAGCTAAGTAGCTAATATTAGCTAGCGAGAAATTGCCGAACCTCTTTCACGGATGCTGCGCCTTCAAGACCAAGGAGACCGTAGAGGTCCATCTGTAGCAGCTCTTTTGTCGTTGACATTTTCTTAAATTTTCAATTAATTATACACTAAAACTTAAAAAGTATATGTTTTACTGTTGGTGACCCCGTTCCGTATTTGAATCGTTCAACCTTTCACCTCAAAAAAACTTCCTTGGGAAATGCATCGTGGTAGTTGTAGTCTTGTTAACGTAAACGGAAGCCACTGTTTTTCCTATTTTAAAAAAAAAAACATCGAAATCATCTTTTAACCACCAGGTGGCAAAATTATTTAGCTTCAGATGTTACGAAATAATCAAAGTAAAACAAAGCGCTGGCTAACGGCTTATTTTTTAATCCGTTAAAACATGTTTCTGGTTGTGACTATTATTTTTGAACTTACAGACCTTTGACCACTTTTATACGAAATGCTTGTTTGCAGAGGACAAGAATAATTCTGCCCCAAACTGTCTTCGATTATTTCTTCCAAATCATAATTATATCCTGCTTGTATCTTCAATGTTCTCTTTTGAATTCACAAATACAGAAATGGTTGTATTTACTATAGAAGAGCTATCATTTGCGGGTGGTTTTAATCTTTGTCTGGTTTTGTGGACTAATAATTCAAATAAAATTAATCATAATTAGATTTTAGCTAGTGCATTTATTAATCATTTAATAATCCTTTGAAATCAAACGCAAAAAAAGCCAATACCCAAAAAATAAGATAAAGAGATCAGGACTGTGAGTAGTATGAGATCTTTTGTCCTGTTTCGTTGAACAAAAGCAGGAAACATTAAGGATTATACTGTCATTTCCACTATTGATTGCTTTAATTTATGTATTCTATGCTGCATTGAATTCACATTTTTTCTCAGTTAGATATAATTGGCGCTATCCGTCAGCAATATGTAGGCTAAGCTATATGAGTTGGTGGAATGCACTTCAGATTTGCTTTTTCCTGATGTTATGGTAAAGTTGAGGGTCAAGTAGTAATTCAAGGTTTTGTTTAAGAAGTGATTATAAATACATTTTTGTATTTGTTACCTAGTTATCTCCTTTAAGACCTTCAGTGTGGAATACAACTGAGACAGACTGCAACATTATTGTATTCTGATAAAAACATCAATGCTTATTAAGTGTTCAATGTTAACAAGTTATTTCCAAATGTTTATTGATTCATGTACATGTATTACATGTGTAGCATACTAATGACTATATCATATACACTTCATTCTGTGTTCCACTGTGTAAGATACAGACACTTTGTTTATTTTAAAGACTAAAGTACAATCGTGTCTGCACTGACAATAGATGTCATGTAATGCTTTTGGACAAGTGTGTGGCACAATGATAATTCTGGCTGTAATCTTCAAAAACTGGATGCAGTAATCATCCATGGCCAGATGATGGTTTGAAGGACTTGCAAAAAAAAAAATATGACTCGGCCACTGTTTACAGATAAGGGATATTTTGAGGCCTTTCTGGAGGGTGGTGGGATGATAGAAGGAAAAGCCAGCATAGTTTAGTTTTTTCCGAATTTCTGTCAAGCTATTTGTGCTAATTGCTGTAATGTTGTGCACTATGTGTACTGTGTGAGCAAAATCAATGTCCTGACACATAAGTGGATATGTAATAAACCAAGTGATGCCATTCAATTCTAGCACTTGTGATATTATATTAGGGACAAAAGTATATAATAAATTTACAAATAAATACAAATAAATAAATAGGTAGATGGGTAAAGCTTTGAAAAAAGAGAATAGTTCAAGTGGTATGAAGTGCCTATGTCAATTCTGCATACCTTTCCAATTCCCATAGACTATATGCATAATATGACATAATATGGACATGGACAAAAGGAGTGCAAAAATGGGTCATTCACAGTAGGGCACTGGGAAAGAAAATCTGTTGTAGTCCCTGGAATATAAAGATAGCTTGGTCTAGAATAACGTGCCTTGGGAAGGTTTTGATACTTGAACTTTAGTCCCAAGTGAGCATCTTCTAAGTTAACAGGGTATTTCAATAGACTCACTTCCCTGAACCGAATTTAAAAATCGCAAGATGGAACCATGTCCAAAGTATACAAACAGCAAGAAAAAATGGCATCATGATGGGTAAAGTTCCTGGACATGGCTGAAAGAATACTTTCAGTGTTGCAGGGACAATGTGGAGTATGTGGCCACAAGGGTTTTTGCTTATTTGACCGCCTTGTTATCTCTGAGTGTCATTAATTGTTGATTTTCCCCTGGGACTGCCCAATGTGCAGCATGAAAAAGTCATCTGAGAACTTGAAATGTGTGAGGGGATGGCTTTGAAAGGATTCTGTCACACTGCTGTTTAAACAGTGTATCACTACATGCATGCTCAGTACATCTGAATGGTGGCAAAAAGGTAAATTCAAGGACAGTAAAATATAATGCATTGCTTTTGGAGAAAAGAATAATGCACTATTTAACTATTAACATGACAAGTATAAATATTGTATACTGCCTTCGCATTATTAAAAATGGCTGTTAAAAGGCATTATTGTACACCAGACTGAATCAGGATTCTGACATAGGAATCCCACTACCATTCAAATGGATATTTCTGAGTATTTGACCAACGATCACACATGTAGCATGGCTTTTGAACCAGGCACCTTGCCAGTGGTGATACTGTTTGGTAGCCTTTCAAGTACTTACAGTGCATTTGCACATTTACAGAGTTAATCAGTTCTGGGCACAAATGTTTGGCACATATATTATTCAGTAAGTACCCTTTTAAAGTACAACTATCGCTTGGACAGAAAGAGTGTGTACTGTTAATTATGGTATCGCCCAAATAAAACAGGTAATCATTTGCTCTGCCAAAGATAAATATTCTCATGCATATACAGCGGGTATTTATTTATTTATCTGGTGTCCCTGTGAGACAGTTTTTAACAATAAGTATCTTACGTGCCAAACTCATTAAATTATCATAAAATAAAACATCGTGAAATGTAATAAAATTATTGAAAAATGAGTATGTGGTAGACATCTGATAATAAATGATCACAGAGATAAAACTCAACTGTAGGACATTCATGCGCTCTACACACGCATGCACATACACACATACACACACACACATACACGGTGCCTTGACTGTAACACCTATTTATTTATTTATTTGGCACAAGAAGTAATAAGAAAAAATGCAAAATTATTGCAAAATTATGGTCATAAGGAGCCATGCAAGGAAGACCAAGGAAACCCCAGGGGGTTTATCGAGTCGCTCCCTTAACAAGACAGGCATGGTGTTATGGATTACATTGTTGACATGATTGTTTGAGTAAGAGGCAACTGAAGGTGTCACCTACATCTTTTGTTATAATTATTATTTCACTCATTTCTTCTGAAGAAGTAATTGAACATGGAGGGAGCAGATTATGAATTTCTGTGCTGTGTGGAGAATGTTTACTTGAAAAATGTAGTATAGCTAATTTCATAAAGACAGGTTGTGAGTTAGCTGTGTGGTCTACATGTGATATGATTTGAATGCAATGTTTTTGAAAGACATATATAAAGCTAGGCTATATATATATATATATATATATATATATATATATCCTATTTAAGCTTAGTAATTATATCCACTTGTCATGAAACTGTGTACATTCACTGTCATATTTATGAAACTGTAAATTCCCTTTTCAGATAAATCACCAACATATTGAGTTTTTAGTTAACAATATGTTTAGGTCACTGTGTTGTCTGGAAAATCTTCATACCTATGATTGCAGCCATCCTGAGTCCAAAGCACTTAGCTCCAACACAAACCTACATCACCCTGACACTAGCCTATAGGTCAGGTGTGAGGTGCGATTTGGTTATTGGTGGAGTACTGGTGAAATGGATGCTGAGAGCAGGTTAATACTAATAATATGCAGGTCATTTAATTGCGTTACACAAAAGCGACAATCGTTGGAGGACGTAGTGAGTCCTTGATGCTTGTCTGATCACTGCGAGAGATGGGCAAGGGAGGAGCTTTGTACAGCCGAGCCGCGAACAGCGTAGTCACCAGGCACACTCCTGAATGCATTCTGTTGAAAGCAAGTTCGACGGTTCCGCTCTTATTTTCAACGCAGTGGGCTCTTTTCTCAGTACTGTAGGTTTATTAAAAAGGAATACTGATTTTAAAGGATTGCATCTGCAAAGTCAGTTGTCTTGCACAGTTTATGGCATCTCATTAAACAAGGTAAGATTAAATAAACAATTCACAATTTTACAATTCTATGCATTTCTGAATTCGTGTAAAAATTGTGAAGATGTTTAACACTGGAATGCATTCTGAAGTGTTGAAGTGACTCCTAGAGTTTAAACTCATTTTGTGACTAAGTAGGCTAGTTTTAGTAGGAATAAAAACAAAAGACGGTATGCGCGAAAATGCATAGCTCTTCCCGTTATTTCCTCGCCTACTCGTCACGCCTAGAGCAATCCGAGTCCTTAAAGTAAGGGAAATGGCTGTGGGTGGTTGAGGAACGTACGATAGGGGGCCCTGGAAAGGTTGAGTCAGCTAACGGACAAGCTGAATTTTTGTTGCAGTTCGGGATAAATCGTTAATGTGTCTGTTGCAGTGCACGGTAAACTGAAAATGGAGCAAAAATATAATTCCAGCCACTGTCTAGATAGTTCATACTTCGCTGGTCGAATTGCTAAACTTGCTCATTTGCTGTCGAGATTCTGAATTTAGACCTTTAATTCTCTCTCTCTCTCTCCCTCTCTGTGTGTGTGTGTGTGTGTGTGTGTGTGTGTGTGTGTGCCTGCACATGTGTGTGTGTAAGTATACTTTTACAGAGTTACAGTAAACATCAAATAAAGTTTAAAGGGCCTAGGCTATACTAAATATATCAAAGGTTTCCAACTTTTGATTTCAAAAGTTGAGTTCAGTGGGCAAGTTTCTAATCAAATCACAGACAACCAAACATCAGATATTCTTTTGTCATACATATTTCATCTCACCCCCCTCTGGGTGTGAGTGATAAAGTCTGTGCGACTGTGATGTTCTGTTAAAATTACATTGTTCTTTTGGTTACAGACCAGTTACAAAACTGTTAGCACCCTCAAGTCACACATTGCCTGACTCCTGCTGCGGGGTGTCCTGCCCTAACAGTACAGTACTGAGACCTATAGGACTGAGAGAAGAGAGAGCCAGGGTGTGGTCACACGTGGTGCTTTAGCTCCGCTTGCTCAGCTGATCAGGGTGGGGCTCCTGTTGGACGTTTGGTGTGGATCACCACGTCATCTCTTTCTTGTGACTGTGACAAGTGAAGCACACTTACACAGAACAGCATTCAGTAGAGCAGTGAAAGAGCACAATGCGAAGGGAGGCAGCCAGAGAGCAGAGTGGAATGTTTTTTGTTCAGATAGAACAGATTTTTTTTTTTTTTCATTTTTTGCCATGTTGCCTTGGAAACATTTTACCGTTTTTAGCTTCTGCAATGACAAGTGTGTTGTGTGTGACTGGGATTTGAAATTTGAGAGATATTTGGTGTTGTAGATGATAAAAGCATCTCTAAACATGCTTGTTTTATTTGCAGATTTCTAAACAATGAACTTTTAAAAAGCATGATATTTCCCATGATTTTGGTGACACATAACTCTATAGCCCTGAGTTTCACTATTTTAACACTACTCATTTGTAAATCATAAAAACTACAGACGAGCCTGAATTACTTTCAGCAGTAGACTAATATTCTGTCTGCTTGTTGGCTTTTTACCAAATTGTCACCATTACAAATGGGTTGTTTGTCAAGCCAGTGAGAATTCCTTGCATTCTCATGCCATTCAATCAGTTGATCAATTAAACCTCCTGAAGAGAGCAATCACAAAGACAGGAATACTCGCTAGCTAGTGCTGGAGATCGTGTTTAGAAACAAGTCTTTCCAGCAGAGCGAAACAGCTGGGTAAGCTGACCTTATCTCTTTGGTCTGGTATCTGCTCAGTAAGTAAGAGCTGTTAAACTCTGACCACTGGCAGCTGGATGCAGATGTGCCTTTTGCGGCTGCTTTTTTTTTTTATGTCGAAGGTTTTAGTGATATGCTGGCACAAACAAAGAGGCATTCTTTGGGATGGGGTGATTTTTGAAAAGAAAAAAGATAACATGTTGTTCCCAGTAACCACTTAGTGAGGACAGCAAAGGTTCTCTCAGTGACCAGAGTCAGCAGCAGTTGAAAACTGAGAGCAATTTTAACCATTGTAGACCTTTTGTTTTAATAGTTCACAGTGACATGACCCAGAAATTTACAGGCTTAACATTAATAAACACATCATGTACCTCAGGGACATTAATCATGTTGGTTTATTAACTCAAATAAGTTTAGACCAGTCCCCAATGTTTGCTGTAGCCTGACTTAACAGCTGTGGCCTGTCAATCTCTGCCAGTATTACATTTGGTGACTGTCATGTTTTCAAATGTGTTAATTATTTATGCGCATCACAGACAATTTATTACTCGCTTGTCCCTTACAGGACGTAGTGACAATCGTGTTGGTTGGGCAGATGAAAGGGTCACCTTTCATCGCTCATCTTTGTTCATAAATCATTTTAGAGGTAAACCAGTCTTGTAAGATCTGACAAACGGGGGGGGGGGGGGGTGGATTTTGCAGCCTTCAAAAACCATTGTCTGAAATTAGGACCTGGGTTCAAAATTCTGAACTTATCCCTTAACAATTTGCTCAATTTACGAGCACCTCCTCAAACATCAGAGAAAAATCAATAAAACCTGGGACTCAGATCACTCAGTACTATTTAACAAAATTCACATCCTGTGGTCATATTTTCACCTGGTGAGATGAAGGCTCTAGGCCTACTAGTTCTGGGCGATACATTGAATATTAAGATATTCAATATAATATTGTTGGGGACACAAAATTGAACTACATAGAGAATATTGCATTGTGCTTATAACTGCATATTCTTTATGCAACCAAATGAACTCATTGAAGAGTTGGCCAGTTGACTGTGTAACCATGCAGCACGCAGTTAGTAGATTTATCTGATTGGCACACATGCAGGAAGGGATCTGGAATTTACATCAGAAGCAGAGAGTACACAGTGAGCGGAACCCACAGAACTGTATTAGAACTAGAAAGGAAACGTGGTCACATGGTCCATTCTACCCTATTCAATTCGGTACATCTGCAAGTGGCACCACCTCAAGATGGCTGCCACGGCACGGAAATCAAAGCCTATTACTGATGAGCTCTGCCATGTATTCCTGTGGGGTGTTGTACAAATTCACTGAACTCGCTCCAGCACAAATTAGGTGCCAAAACCTCACACTGTGTAATCAGTAGGAGCAGGCAATGATATTTAAAATTCCCCCTGGACCAATACATTTTCTTGGCTGAACAGAAAAGAGAACAACATGATCAAAAATCATTAGTCCGATTGCGTCAACTAGGTGCTCCGATCTCTGATTGGTTGTGAACAAAACCCATGAGTTTTGTGCAGGGTCATGAGACAACCATAGTTAGAAAAATTATGTGCAAGGATAGTTGACCATGTTTCTAAAGGCAGTTTCTGAGCAGCCCTCAATAATCCGCTGGTGGACAGCATGTAGAAGAACACTGTTGTTTCCAACAAGACTGCCTGGCACCGCTCCCGTGACCCACAATCCTTCGCTTGTGGGCATGTCATCTATTTTTTGACATAGGCAGTGTTCATTAAATGCTGGCCGGGTTTAATTTTATCATTCTCCACCGCTGCTTACCCTCTGAGGCACTTCTGCACTGACTGTTTTCCTGGGGGAAACCCTGAACTCCCAGAATGGACATGCTCACATAGGCTGATTTACCACATGGGCAGTCCTTTTGCTACAAATCTGGAAGACAGGGAACTGAAGAGAACTCCATTATACTGAATCTGGTTTTGCATAATTAACAAGCTGGACAATTTAAATAATTGCCTGTTGCTGACTGATTGCTTATTGCTTGATTGCTTTGTGCACTTTGCTTGAAATAATTGTAATCACTACAGAAGGGAATTTTAAGAAAAACATTACATTGTGAAGTGTGTTATTATTGAATAAACCTTTAAAATGTCTTTTTTTAACTATAATTACATTTAATGAGAAGTCTAATGAGAACTGCACTGTGAGAGCATTATCACATCACAGCAACAGGGTCCCGGGTTTGAATCCTGGCTGGAGCCTTTCTTTGTGGA
This sequence comes from Anguilla anguilla, assembly GCF_013347855.1. Taxonomy (NCBI): domain Eukaryota; kingdom Metazoa; phylum Chordata; class Actinopteri; order Anguilliformes; family Anguillidae; genus Anguilla; species Anguilla anguilla. The sequence goes on along the minus strand of NC_049201.1, from coordinate 16,850,352 downwards.
GTTTACATGTTCTCCCCCTGTCCGCGGGGGTTTCCTCTGGGTACACCAGAGTCCAAGGAAATGCATGTTAGGCTCCCCGCTGAGCCTAAATTGCCCACTGATATGAGTGTCTGAATGAATGAATGTGTACCCTGCAGTGGATTGGTGACCTGTCTGGGGTGTATTCTTGCCTCTCGCCCCAATGCATGCTGGGATATGTTCCAACCTCTCCACAACCCTGAACAGGAATAAGTTGGTTAGATAATGGATGAATGGATGAAAAATCCAAGTTATCCAAAATAATATATAATGTAGGTCTATTATCAGTATACGGTACGTCTGTCCTCTGTGCCCTTACCGCAAAGAAGCAGACCTGTGAATACATGTCCTCCTTATCATGACAGTTCATTGATTAGACTTGAATTTGCTAGTTCTGCAATACCATTATATAACATTCCATTGCCTCTGTCTTTCTTACTCATGTAGTCAAGAGAAAAAAGAACATTTAGCATGATTTGATTTTATATGGATGTGTGACACCTGTTCTTTCCTTGAATTGATCTTATTTGTTTTGACTTCATTTATTTAGGTGTGTGAAGACATGCTTTGCTTATGACTATGAGAGATCTCTTTATTGAGATGAGCTAGTTTTATGTTGACTGTCTTGACATCTCTGAATATGTGGTTCTCTTTCTATATCCATTTACTGTATGTTTTGTTTGACAAACAGCAGCAAATAAGGATCGGAGCCAGTTCAAATGATCGACACTTAAGTGATCAACATTCTTGAAGTTCTTGAGAAAGTTGGGGAAGATTTCCATTCCTTTGGCAGCCTCAATGGAAGGGGTTTGGGCTGGATTAAGGAGTCAATGTCTCACAGATGTCTTTACTGCCTGGACATACAGATATTAACTTGTGCAGAAAGTTCAATGTTTAGCTGGGGGATGAACTGCTGGAATGCAGGCTGCCCCTCTTGAGCAAATACTGTATGTTATACTGGAGTATATGGGCATGCACTAGCAAGATAAGTGGAGGATGTTTATGCAGGGCAGGCATTTCACTGAAATCAGGATATTGGAGCAAGGCTGAAGTCTGAGGATATTACAAACCAGCTTGGAATGACTTTTTATCCAGCTGTCCCAAGTTTGTTAGTCATCGATGAAAATGTAACACAGCGCAGAGAACAACAGGGACCAGAAAACCCTAACATTGAGCACCGAAAGCACTTTTGAGAAATGAACCAAAGGGAAAACAGACCTTGAATTATGGGACAGAAGGGCCAGGTGGACAGACCTATAGCCCAGTTTCCCCCTAATGTGGCAGGATGTCTGGATTTCCTGTCTTGAGCATGTACTTCCTGCATCATATTTTTGACCTGTCTGCAATCTCCAAAAATCTGTTAGGTAGCTTTGTTCTGCCCATTTTAAAATTGGGGGGAGCCCTGTGATCTTAACAACTAGTTTCCTATTTCAAAGCTTACTTGTCATGGGAAAATTTTAGCTTCTAGTTATTGCCGAACAAGAAACTTTTTAAACTAATAATTGTATTTTTGTAATTACTGGGTGACTCCTCCGTAAAGGATGCTTTTTAAATTGCCCTTCCTGAATACTGAAATTGAAAGATGTTACAGAACATGGAAGATGGTACTGAACAAACAGAATCTTTACTGTCTCATTTCTGTAAATCTATTCAAAGTTAGGGTCTGCAATATTATAACCTAGGAGGGTAAATGTTTTTAATCCAGTTGTCTACTTTTGACATTGCTTTTATACTGTAATATTTTACACTTAAAGTTGTATTTGTAATGGAAATGAGTGCGTGACTGCTGCCTCTTGAACAGGCTTCTCTTGTAAAAGTGATTTTAATCTCAACAAGACAACTTGTGTAAATAAATTGAAAAATTCTGCTGCCCTGACCGTCATGGGACGTTTGGTCCACCATTGGGAGGGCCAGTACAGACAGGCATCTCAAGTGGGAGAAGCAGCCACACAGGGAGGGGAGAGCCAGTTGCTTGGAAGTTGTGAAATGAAGAGATCTGTCAGGGGTGTAGAGTCAAAATTGATTGGAGGTATGGTGATGCCGTGCCATTTATTGCTGTGTAGGCTAGTACCAAGATCTTTAATTTGCTGCAACCTGTAACAGGTAGCCAGTGAAGCAGTATTAAGAGGGGTGGGGCGTGGGCCTGCCTGGAAAGGTTGTTGGCAAGTCATGCAGCTGCATTCTGTATTAGTGGCTTGGGTTTAGCTACACAAGCCGGGAGAGTGGCAACACAAGATTTGCAGACCATGAGAGACTCATACAGACATCGTTCTCTGTGTATTCTGAGGTAGGTTAACAGACCTTGGCACCAGTGAAAAACAGGGATTCTCTCTGAATGGCCCTTGTTTGCTAGGCAACCATGGTAACACATTGTATGGAAATGAACTGGAAGGCCAAGCCAGAGACAGAGAACTGACTTTCTCTACAGTATTTTGGCTGACTGCTCTTCTGTAGAAAATCTCAGTGCCAGATGATAAAAAATGCTGAAAGGAGCATGCACATTAAAACCCGAAGTGCAGAATTCTGGTACGGAGCTAATAAAACATAATATTGAAAAAGCTTGTAAGCCTAGTTCTTTTGTGTTAACATTTTGGTTAATTGCCACTGTGAATATTTTCCAAGGAATGGAGGAAAATGCTTTTTGGCAGTATTTCACAGTGAAAGAGGGTGCTTTGAGATTAGTTACTTGAAGATGGAAATGAAGCAAGACTACTAAAACCTGTATGACTGAAGTTGTTGTCAAGTGCGAAGCCAGCAAAGCTTATAGAACTGTGCAACTCAATGTTCTCCTCTGTTCAGTTTGTAGCCCTATCCCTCCTGTCCCCTAGTGGCATGGGTGCTGGCACCCACGGAATGGTAATAAATCAAATATCCACTATTTATTTTATCAAATGCCGCAAACACGCTGCAAATTTGAGGTCAGTGCCTGCAATAGACTCCTTTCTGGCCAACAACACCACTTGTTTCCTTATCAACACTCAGAGAAATAAATGGCAGTAAAATAAAAGGAGCCCTCCATCCCTTAGTCACTTATTACGTACAGCAACCAACATCATAAAACTTTTTTTTTTTACTTTCTACGGTTACCCAGTCTCGTTTATTTTTGCATGAAAACATCGTATACCCTTTCAACTTTCAGAACAGTACCTCGGATCAACAAATAAATAATTCAGAAAAAAAGTCCATATGTAATGTACTTACATTACATTCACTTTCGTATATACAATACTGACCCCTTTGTCTATGTATCTGTAATCCAAAAGGCCGTCTGTGTCATGAAGGTCTTGTTGATAGTGAGATCCTAGACAAAGTTATGACCCCAAAGTGGGTTTAGTGCTCTCCTTATTATTTCTTATTATTCCACATCAACATTCTGTATGCCGCTCGTTCAACAGCTTTTCAGCAAGATCTACTAAGTTTGGCAAGTAGTTCACCTAGTTGCTTGTGCTTTTTGTACAAATAGCACAGATACTTTCTTAGACGTTTATTTTTTTACAATGGCTAATTTCCCATTGATTGACACACTCAGAAGGCAAGCTACACACAGGCTAGTTACAAGCTACAATAGGTACAGACCATCTCTCTCTCTTTTGCAAAGCTTCTAACAGACAAATTCTCTGGCAATAGGTGGGCGACGTTTGCAGCAGTAACGTTAGCAACAGCATTGGGGGTGAATTTTGTATAATCATTTTGATCCTAGCTTGTGAATTTAGTGAAATAAACAGTACAGTTCCATTTTTCTGTACATTTTGTGTATACCATGAATAATTCTTCATATGTTTCCTAAATTTTGATACACAGTCTTGATAGCACACGTGCCCTTCAACAAATGCTGTTTTACAAAGGCTCTTTGGTTTGTGTTGTAAGGCTTTATTTAAGTAGTACACCCAGGTGAAAATTGCCTTTGTAAGTGCCTTGGGAGAAAGGGTCAATGCCCATGCAAGCTGGTACAAGTTGGAGCAAATGGATTGGTAGAGAAGATTCCAAACCTTCTGCCAGGAAATTTATTTGTTCAGCCTAGAGTGAAATCAAAACACTTGCTTTGTTCTATCAGAATGGAAAAGCTATTGCTTTTGGTTCATGTCAATCATTTACAGTGTACAGTTATATAGTGCGCAGTTTCATCCAAATTTTGACTTTTCTTGTTGAGATTTATAGTGATACCGATGGAATTATCTAATTAAGCCTGTTTATTCGTTGTAAATAATTATTTTGTTCCATCAGAAAGAAAAGGCTATTACTATTTGTTCATGTCAATCATTTACAGTGCATGGTTTTTTCCCCATATTTATTTATTGGATTAGTTCCTGATCAACTTTTTTGTGTCCATTTTTGTGTAAACTGGTTGATGAGACCCACACTCTTGATTCTACCTCTTAACCTTGGGAAAAAGACACTCCACTAAATTAAGTCCAATTTACTTGATTGCATCTTTTATTCATTGTTGTTAGTCTTTCTCATTAGTTCCACTTTCACTTGATTCTTATTTGAAATGTGTTCCAAACTCCAAATTGAAACAATACTGAAATTTCATTATGTGTGGGAAGGGATATTCTATATAAACCCAATAGCTTTACCAAAAGCAAGGGTTCACGTTTAAAAATAGCACAATATTTCAGCATTGAGGGAAATGAAAGCTTTGCAGCCTTATTGAAATAGTCCAGATTCCAGAGACAGGATTTAAGCAAAACAACTGAAATAATAATAAATCCCTGTGCACCTTGCAGAGTGAATACCGTTATATCAATGCGTCCCCTCTTGTCCTTCTCCGATTGCCCGTCTAATTCAAGTTCTGTGGGGTTTTTTCTTTCTTCTATAATGAAACCAATTGTTTTGCCAGTGACAAAAAAGGAAGTTGCACAATGTAGAATATTTTTGTGGATCTGGAACAGGCATTTCATTTTTCTGTATAATCACTGGAAAGTGCAAACAGACTCAGATCTGGCAATACAGTCAGGTGAATAAATATAGTACCTAAGGCCATTGTATATTTCAGCAGCAAGATGAATTCCAGCCTTTTAACATGTATGTCTAATAGCCTGTTCCTAGAAGTGCAGGGGAGCTGGTTGGCAAATACGTGATTGTTAACAAAAAGCTTTCATAGGACTCCTGGTAAGGATCCTGTTCCCCTAGCACTACTTTTAGAAAGACAATGTTTGTGGAGTTTCCCTGTGATGTTTATGGTTGAAATGACAGCTGATTTACATTCTCCTTTTTGGTATATGGTAACTACAGTATTTGATTACTGAAGCCTGTTTTATGGAAACAATGCTGAGAAGCTTTCAAGCTACTTAATTCTCTCTGGAAATATTCCTAGTGACAACTGCATTCATACCTTTGGGACATAAATAACTTGTGTCTAATCACAAATCCTGTGTTTAGAATATAAAACACATTATTTTCTGGTGACACATTGAGAAAAGTATGTGTAATCCACAGAGGGTTTCAATATTGTGGTCATCCAGTTCAACTCTCACAGGATATGCAAGAGTAAACATTCAGCAATTCATCCTGCACACCGCTCCTTCCCAGCCCTTATTCCACAGAAACCGTTGATTCATTTAGAAACTGTACACGTGTAGACATGCAGGTATTATTCCTGTTGGAAGAACATGTGGTAGACTTAGATCAGGGGTGCCTAATCTTATCGGAATGGCCCAGTTTAGGTGAGGGTTTTTGTTTTAATCCAGAACCATGACATCTGATTCAACTAGTTAACTAATCATGGTCTTCAAGTAGAATCAGGTGTCATAGTGCTGGACAAAAACAAAAACCTGCACTCATACCGGCCCTTTTCGGATAAGATTGGACACTGCTGACTTAGAGGTAAGGTGGCAAGAAAGACTGGTAACCATACATCTGAAATTAAATAAAGAGAGTATTTCATTCTCTTACACTTCATACTATTACATTTTTTGAGAAATAATCCAGTCTGTCATTTTATTTCTAGAAAGCAAAAAAAAAAAAAACTTTCAGTAAAGATATTGCTACAGTCATACAGTCAGCCACAGCTGATTTGTGGACTGCCCAGTGTCTTGACTTGAACAAAATTCAGGACCAGTTCAAGTATTCGGTACCTCCATACAATGCTCCCATTGGTTTCCCTGGTGCGGAATGCAGTTCTGTTTACACCCAGCCATGAATAGCTGGCTGTGTGTCCCTTTTCTTTCACGCTGGATCAGACTGGCTGTTTGGCAGGGCCAGTGCTGGGAGAACCACTGGCCTGTTGCTCACCCTCCTCTAAATGTGCAGAGCTGTCACTTCCCCTCAATGTGCTCCATGGTGATAAAGGCTTGTCTCCCACATCCTTTTATGGGGCTCTAATTTAAACAAGTCCACAATAGACAGATGCTATTCAGCAGTACAATAAAATTCCTGACCTGAAAAGACCAGTATTAACTGGGTCTCCAGATCAGTTTTGGCCACATTGCTGTGTGTGTGTTTTGAAGCGGTTAGAGCACTAAACATAGGGGTGAGAGCCCAAGAGCTGTTGGTTATATTTCTGTCAGAACTTGCTGGCATTACCTTGGCCTATATACTTTACATTAGTTGAAAAGCAATAACACTTCCCACACAGCCTGGTTGCCTTACTCATTATTAACGAGAACTTTTCTGATCACTGCTTCTGGGTAAAATGCTTTCATTTCAGACCACTGCATTTAGACAAAAGATTAAGGTTTTCAATGATATAATCTCACGACTGTGGCTGTGAACAGTTATGTAACACAACGGAATGTCTTTCATCTATATGGTACTGTGCCCAGATTCCTTGAAACTGTGAATTTATTTTAGTTGCCCTCCCCTCCTTGTGCACTCCCACGTTCTCTTCTTATTCTTTGTCATCGTTTATGTCAGCAGACCTTTATCTGCATGTCTGCCATTTAACAGTTTGTTTCCCATTACAGATTGACAGAGTATGGGGTGGCAGCGCAGAGTTAGGGAATTGGGCTTTTAAAATCAAATGTTTTAGGTGTGACCCCCAGGTGGGGCACTGCTGCAATACCCTTGGATAAGGTACATTAAGGTACATAACATTAATTGTTTCAGTAAATATCCAGCAGTATAAATGGATTCATGTAAAATAGTCTGTGTCCCTGTGGCATCTACTAAATACTGAAATGTGCATAATGAAGCTTAATGCTTCTTCAATGCAGTTTTCAAATTGTTTCTTTTAATTCTCAGAACATCTCAGAGACTCCTAAGTAGTGCATCCCTGGTCCTTAGTTAAGTGATGTGCCTCACTGAGAAAATCTTGGTCAGTTGGTAGGGCATGTACTTTGGTGTAGTACCTGTAGCAGTTCAGCCAGTGGATTTCCATGGCAACTGACTGCATGCATTACAGAAGTGTGTCTGTGTGCATCCAACTGAATGGATGGCGGAGGTTGCAACAGTAGAGTAGGTGCACAGTTGCGATTTGGTGTCCCAAACTGTGAAGAAAAATGGGGGTGAATGTACTGAATGAATTTTGTTCGGACTAGCTACAAGAACACCACATTTGAAATTCCAATGTCCGAAACATAATCGAGAAAGATATTGTTTGTAGTGTAACATAGTAGCAATATTGTGTTTACAAGATTAATTTTGAAATAGTACAACGAATTTGCTTTAGTCAGTTCTGTCAGATATGCTCATCTACGTCAAAGTGGCTTACTGTGACCTTCCACCAAAACTAAACTCTTGACTCTTTACTGCAGCTCCAGTGTCTTCATCATGTCAGTACGGTCAGAGGGGGCCCAGCGAAAGTGGGCAGCCGTGCGAGGGCGCCTGGGCTCCTCCCAGGACTCCGACTCCCAGCAGGAGGCCAACCTGGAGAGCGCCGACCCGGAGCTGTGCATCAGACTCCTGCAGGTCCCCACCGTGGTCAACTACTCCGGCCTGAAGCGGCGCCTGGAGGGCAGCGACCAGGGATGGATGGTGCAGTTCCTGGAGCTGAGCGGGCTGGACCTGCTGCTGGAGGCCCTGGACCGGCTGTCGGGGCGCGGCTGCTCCCGGATTTCGGACGCCCTGCTGCAGCTCACCTGCGTCAACTGCGTGCGCGCTGTCATGAACTCCTCCGCCGGCATCCACTTCATCGTGGATAACGAGGGCTACGTCCGCAAGCTGTCACAGGGTAGGAGAAATGATCCGTGTGTGTGGTGACCTGACAAATTGTGTCTGGAGGTGGATTAAATAATGGTTACTGACTGCCACAAAGGACACTTCAAGGGTACCATTAAGGGCAGAACTCACTGGATCAAGACACAGCTCTCCAGGCTTTTCTGAATGGAATTTTGTGGCCAGTGGCCACATTAATACCTCAATTCATGTATTGGTTTATTACTACCTTTTACAGCAGTTTATCCTGTAAGTTTTTACTTTGATGATTTATCGGTGCCTCTAAGGGATGTAGTTGATTTAGTGGCCTGATATTTAATCTAATGCAGCTATACAAATAAGGTATTTGAATTAAACAGGCCTGTAGATAATGCCCTAAAATAATCAATAGAGCTCATTGATATTGTCTCTCTAACTGTCCCAGAGGTTCTAAATAGATTTTTTTTAAATCAGCCAGCTGTTAAATCTACATTGCTTTACCTCATAGAAAGAAAATTAACCTAGTTTACCTAAAATAGGCCATTAATTTCATATATGAATGGGCATTACCAAACCCTCAGAGACCATCCAGACTTCATTAAAGGCATTTGCTGCACACCATTTCAGGCTGAGAGGAAAGAGAGGCATTGTTTTTTTTTGTTGTTGTTATATTCCTGTGTTTATGAAATCACTAGAACAACAAAGCTGTAACCAACTGAACTTCAATTGATTAAAGTGGACTGCTGGGTGGCTTATTCTGTTAAGGCACTGTTCTACTGCATGGTTTAGAATCCAGACCGTGTCAGTATCAATTGCAAACCCCTCCCACTCAGGGCAGCACAGTTTCCCTAGAATTGGAGAGGAACAAAAGGGGAAAAGCACAAGAGCACCTTAAAAAAATACATTTAGAGCAGACAAATGTGAAAGATTGCATTTACAGTAACATGTTACAGAAATTGGTACCAAGTGCAGATGGTAAACAGATGGTAAACAAAGCAGATGTGAAGTGTTAATATCATCTCCCCCAGCCTTGGACACCTCCAACACCATGGTGAAGAAGCAGGTGTTCGAGCTGCTGGCTGCCCTCAGCATGTTCTCTGCAAAAGGCTACAACCTGGCCCTGGATGCACTGGAACACTACAAGGCAGGTGTCAATCACAGACAGGATGTGCAACTAATGCTCTGATGCAAGACAAGCCCTAAAGATTTTAGCTTAAGAGTGAATAATTTACAACAAACTGTCAACGGTGTTCAGGAAAAGAGGGGAATTGTGCTGAAGTCACTATTATGTACATATGCATAGATAATGTGCGTCAGATGTAGGCAAGGTTGCCCTTTGGAAAACCATCTGTCAGACGACCTGCTAAAGTAAAATTAAAGCCATATAGTGTGCATCAGTTACTGTATACTGTAACTTACAACTAAAGTCTCATAGTTGTTAAATAATCTGTTATCAATGATATTGTAAATATATTTCGGTGACTAGACATTACTAGAAATTAATGTCCTCATACAAGTGTATACTGTAATTTATTAGAAGCAGAAACATTCTTTCTGCATTATGGCTACTTAATTGTATGTTTACCCTGAACTATTTTGGTATGAATTCAGTGTATGGTTGTTTATCAATGTATTATGACTTGTCCCTACAGGGAGTGAAGACTCAGCAGTACCGTTTCAGTGTTATCATGAATGAGCTGCAGGCCACTGACAACGTCCCTTACATGGTTACCCTCCTCAGTGTCATCAATTCACTCATCTTCGGGGCTGAGGAGTTGCGGCAGAGGGACAAAGTGCGGAAGGAGTTTGTCGGTATGTTAACTGGCCAGTGCTCCTGGCATTTTGAGTACCTGCTTGGAAAAGGAAGTTACATTGAGTCAGCGTGTTGCAAAAAGTGCTACAATCAAATTTTCTGTTAACATAGTCAAGTACACTGATGAACATTATTGACAAATGCTCCCCCACCCAGAAAGACCTTGAGAATTTAGGACAGTAGATTAGTTGCAGTAATTCTGTAGAAAATCTGTGTCATCTTGTCCTACTAAAATTAGAGCTGGCCTGAATTTAGCTAACATTTACATCTGTCAATGTACCTTGGTGAACGTTTGTTGCTTAATACGAACCACTCTTACAACGTTCCTAACTGCCATTGTTTGAGAAATGCATTTCACTGTCAGAATTATTAGGACAATTAGGCTATTAGTCTTAAAGCGTATAGCTATCTTGTAGAAACGGGTCTGTTAAAATATATCTTAATTCATAAGAACGACTGTGCATGTATAAGCAAGTATTCAAGGTAATAAAAATAACAAAGAAATTCAAGCGCTCTCAATTCAGTGTTCCAAGATTTCCCATGAATTGCAGATCCCTTCAAGCAGTACGTATTTACACCGTTATTCACCTATGATTCAGGGAAAATCAAATTATTGTACGGTGAAAGAAAAAATGCACGCCGTATATAACAAACCACACCGTAATGTCCTATTTTTTCAACTTCTATATTGCGTCTACTTTTATGGCCAAATGCAACATGATTATAAATTGTTCCTCTAAAAAAGTTTTTGCAATGCATTTGTTTTATTTGCCGTTAATTGCGCGCACCTTTTATGTATTTAAATCGCGCTGATTTTGGACACCTGATCTAAATCGAAGGGAGTGTTGTCAGTGGTTCTTTAACATAAAATAAGAATTCAGAAACGCACGCACCGAAAACTTGACATGGTGTTATGTGACTGCATAAAACAAATAAACAAACAAAGCTGGAAATTGAAATGACTGACAAATCCTATGAAAGTATTTTTGAATTTTGTCTTGTAGGGCTACAGTTGTTGGATATATTGCCCAAATTAAGGTAAGGCTACCCCCTCCCGTTAACTTTTTCATGTGTTTGCCAATCAGTTTACATCATATTTTGAAAAATAATAATGGGTAGAAGAATGTAATTTCAAGGCCAGAACATTTTTACACTCTATTTCTGTATGCATTGAAGTTGGACTTTCTGTGAAGATATATTGCCAACTCTACTTTTAAGTTAAAACGAAGCAAGTTGAGATTTTTTAAAACAATCTGAATAATGGATAGCTTAAGTTGCATGTTGCTGTTGCTTCTTTTGAAGAATTACTCTGGTTGAATTTTTTTTGTTCTTGCGGTTCATGTAAATAGCTGATTAGTGTGAAATGTTTCACAAAATACATGCAATCAGTAATTATTTTTAATTCATGGTGAGTGTAGAAGCAGAAATGGGTTAATTACTGAGTGAATGGCCAAAGCATGACGCTTTCATTTGATAACCACCATTGATCAGCCTAGTTTTCTCCTGTGGTAGTTTGGCTGTTGATAGCTGTGTTTACATATGAGACAGAGAGCAAGAGGATGAAGACTTGATTATCCAGTGTGAGGCGTTTGAGGAAACCATGGCTGAGGATGAGGAGGAACTGCTTAGACTTTATGGGGGTATCGACATGAGCAGCCACCAGGAGGTGTTCACTACTCTCTTCAACAAAGTGAGCCCCAGAGCACAAGCATATCACACAACCACCTACGCAGCAATAATGGAGCTGCTCTCAACATCAGGTCATAACAGTGATGGATCTATGCAGTAGTAGAAGGATCAAACAACATATTCAGATTATTTATTTATGTATTTATTTATTTATTTTAATTGTGCATTTGAGCCTTTATCTAGGCTGAGGCAATGTTGTAGAATGTAATGTGCTGTCGGTTACCTTTGCTAAATGTTAACGACATGCAGGATGGATGTTTATTGCCTTGGGTGGGGCTGCTTTTTGCTTTTATATTGAGAACAATATTCAGTTGTTGAGAACGATGGTGACAGTTAGTCATTTGTAATAGCACTTGCTTTATAATTTGAGTCAGATGGCATTCATCCAGTATTTGTACCGTTCCAATACAAAGCATAATGATGTGGAATTCACCTACTGTATCTCCCTCTCTTTTTAGGTGAGCAGCGCTCCAGCGTCCCTCCAGCTGCTGTCCATCCTGCAGGCCCTGCTGCTGCTGGGTCCGGACCGGGCTGACGTGTGGCAGGCCCTGGAGGTCCTCACCAACAGAGCCATCCTGCTGGCCCAGGACTGTGAGTTCATGCATGGGCAACTTTTATTGTGCAAAACAATAACACAACTGAGGTGGAGGAAACCGAGTATCGCAAAGCTAAGACAAGTGCGACAGGTGTTTATTATTATGTCTTGCCTGTAAAGTTATGGCTGTACTCGTGTTGGATATCAGTTCCAATTATGTGAAATGTGTTACAGGTGTGAAGTCAGGTATTTTGGGACTTTGCTTCATCGGGCAAGGAAAATGTTAAGATTTTTATAGGTTAGATGCAACATCTTTTGAATAATTAAATTACAATAGCAGAATTGGGTTATTTAACACACTATACGTAACACTGAGAAATTTGCTGCATATATTTCCTGTGCGCGTGTGTGTGCATGTATGTTTGTGTGCATGCCCACATGACGTGTGTTTGGTCTTTCAGCTCAGATTGACTCTTCTGAGAAGATTATGGACCGGCTGGCCTTCTCCAAGGGTCGATCCAGTGGTCAGCACGTTGTAGATGGTCAGCAGACAAAGAGGGTGGACAAGGCAGTTCAGACAGATGTGCTGGACTGTGGGCTGCTGAAAGAGGCAAAGGACCAAGACACTCGCGTTCAATCTGACAGTCAAAATAGCACAGCTGTGACATCACCTCCACCTCCACCGCCACCGCCACCTCCACCACCACCTCCTCCCCTCCCTCCCCCCAGTAACATGGCAGGGCTGCCCCCACCTGCTCCACCTCTCCCAGCCATGGGAAATGGAATGCCTCCTCCACCCCCACCACCACCTCCGCCCTTACCTGGGATGATGCCACCACCTCCTCCACCCCCACTGCCCGGTGGTTCAGGAGTGCCTCCTCCTCCTCCTCCACCTCCTATGCCAGGAATGGGGAATGCAGGTCTGCCACCACCTCCTCCCCTCCCTGGCATGCCTGGGCTCCCACCTCCGCCCCCTCCACCCCCAGGCATGGGCGACGTAGTGGTGGCCCAGAGCAGCCAGTCCCTCGGGTGCTCCTTCACTGCCCCAAAGTCGGCGGGACGCTTTCCCACGTTGCGAATGAAGAAACTGAACTGGCAGAAGCTCCCCTCCAGAGTGGTGACGAGTGAGAATAGCATCATTGTATCATTACAGTTCTTTAAAAAAGAAGGTTAAAATAGAAAATGCAAGGCAGTGAAATATGAGTGTGTTTCTCTCAGAGAAGTCGGTTATGCTACTTCACCGCTCTGGGTGCCTGTCTCTTCCCACACAGCCAGCCAGTCGATGTGGACATCCACGCAGGTGGACAGCCCCCTGACGCCTGACTACTCCAGCATTGAGCAGCTGTTCTGCCTGCCTGTGGCTGAGCTCAAAGAGAAGGGGGCTACTCCTGCTGTCAAAAAGGAGCCCAAAGAGGTCAGGCAGTCAATCCTTTTCGTTAGTCCTCTGTTATGGCCCTCTCCCCATTCACTTTTTATGGCAGTCAGCACATGGCTCTCTCGCTTGTAGCTGAGAAATGGTCCTTTTTATCTTTCTAGTTAGGTACAGTTGTGTGGATGTTTACATTGTTTTGCTCACAATTCTTACAATGTTTTTACATTTCTATCCTCAGATCTCTTTCATTGAGGCCAAGAAAAACTTGAATTTGAACATATTCTTGAAACAATTCAAATGGTATGGTTTGATTTAATCAGTTTATTTTTTCCTTTTTCATAATGTGAGTTAAGAAGTTATTTGGGGCTGCTTGGTGGATTTCAATGGACAGTGATGACTGCATCTCATCATGCACCAGCAACACGGGTCCAGGGACTGGTGTGATTGGCATCCTAATAAGCTCCCCTTGTTCTCAATAATGTATTCTTGAATAAGAAGTGTAACTGGAGTATCGTAATTGCATTATTCCTTGAGAAAATGAAAACAATCAGTTCTTGGTAGCGTATATATAAAATGCTTTCATTTTCACCCAGTTCCAATGAAGACTTTGTGGCCATGGTTCAGAATGGGGACCGCACCAAGTTTGACGTGGAGATTCTGAAACAGCTTCAGAAACTTTTGCCAGAGAAGCACGAGGTGGGTTTAAGGGAGGAGTTGTATGTGGGCACTGCGCAGGGACAAAGGGCTGATTGCATTACTAAAGCTGGTATAGGAGAATTTTCCCATAATAAATGTGGTCATTGGCTCCCCCTGCTGGATGTTGAGTAAATGGCACATCCACAAGTCAGGGCCCTTGGAATCATCCCAAGTCTACCGACTAACTGACCACCCTGGCCTTGTGCTGTATTGCAGATTGAAAACCTGAAGTCCTTCCAAGGGGAAAAAGACAAGTTGGCCAACGTAGACAAGTTCTACCTCCAACTCCTGGCTGTCCCATGGTAACCGGTAACTTTTTTTAATGGTCAGTTGTAATATGTCAGCTGTAATCAATTTTGCAATAGAGATTAATTTTGCTATTTGTTCTGTGAAAAGCAGGATGACCATGAACCAATTATGTTTTCAAATTCCTTTATGTGAATTATTTTTCCTCAACCTGATTCCTTTTTACACCACCCCGTCCCCACCCACTACCATCCTCCAGTTATCAGCTGAGAATTGAGTGCATGCTGTTGTGTGAAGAGGTGGCCTCTGTACTGGAAATGCTGAAGCCCAAAGCAGTACTTGTTGAAGAGGCGTGTGAAAGTATGTCCTCTCTCACTGTGTAACACCACTGCCACACCCTAACTCCAGCACATCACCATAGACACATAGTAGCATAACCACTCAGAATTTTAAAGGTTATAAAGCATATAGGAAAATACAAAATTACTACAAGAACTGGTTCAGTCCAGGTTACTTTTTTCAATGGGGTTCTAGATACTGTGAGTTTATACGAGAATTTAGCTGGCTTTAGTATGTGTTTAAAAATTGAGTGTATTCAAAAAAACAGGGAAATATGGAGCCATTGAGATTAAACTGATTCAGTTCAGATAAAAGTTATGTTTCTTAGAATATTTTACCTCTTCTGTGAATGTGTACCCTGCGGTTGACATTGATGTAAAAAAATAAAAATAAATGCCTCTGCGATTCAGAATGCTGTGTGTTTGGTCTACACTCAGGTCTGAGGGTGAGCACGCAGCTGCCCAGTTTCTGCAAACACATCCTCAATGTTGGAAACTTTCTCAACTATGTAAGGACACTTCTCCCTCCATGGTGATCACAGCGGCTCATGTGTTCAGCTGCTGCTTCTAATTGTCGTGACTGACCATTAACTCTCCAACAGGGAAGTCACACAGGGAATGCAGAGGGGTTCAAGATAGGCACTCTGCTAAAGCTGACTGAAACGAAGGCCAACAAGTCCCGCATCACCTTGCTCCATCACATCCTGGAGGTAAAGAAGTCTGGCTTGCGTGTCTTCAGTCGCAGAACTTAAAAGCAGGACTCACCTGATGAG
This sequence comes from Anguilla anguilla, assembly GCF_013347855.1. NCBI lineage: Eukaryota > Metazoa > Chordata > Actinopteri > Anguilliformes > Anguillidae > Anguilla > Anguilla anguilla. Next base: position 16,834,799 of record NC_049201.1, on the reverse strand, counting down.
ATGCAGTTGGAATACAAGAAGGGGGTCTGGAGGGAAAAGCACCTGCCGTTGTGTTTTGGTCCAGTTGAAAAGATGACCCCCAGACTGCCACATGGTACAGATGGACATTGGACAATTTGGCAATTCATAATCACCAATTTCTCAATATGAGACTGCTAGCAACAATTGGGTTGCGGAAGTATTACACACCAGCTTTCAGCAGCCCAAAACTATTTGAAATAGAGCTGAAAATGTGAAATGGAAAGGCAGAAAACAATATTTTTAACTCTATGTGGCATATAATGACAGTGAGAGCCTCATTTTAGTCAGCTGACTATTTTTGCCTCCCACTACAGGAAGCTGAGAAGAATCACCCTGACTTGTTGAACCTCCCAGATGACATTGAAATTTGTGAAAAAGCTGCAGGGTACAATAATCTGTTTCTTGCACAAATAATTTTGTCAATGCTTAGACAGAATCATTTCATAAAAAATGATTGTCATGGAAATGTGTCTGCACCATGGTCACACTGCACTGCTATCTCTCAGAGTGAAGCTGGAGTCTATCCAATCTGAAGCTAGCTCTCTCTCTAAACGCCTGAAGGACACTGAGAAAAAGGTGTCCTCATCTTTGGAGGACATAAAGGAGCAATATTTAACTATTATTCAGGTACAAATTTCAGAATCCACTTCCACGTTGGAGTAAATATGACCTGTATGTTACCGAGTAATTAGTTGTGCACTTTAATTTTGGGGTTTCTTCATCTTTCAGGAGAATATTGAGGCTTGTAAGGACTTGGAAGAGCACTTTGCTGCAATTGAAAAGAAACGGGAGGACCTGGCACTGTATCTGTGTGAAGACACAGCCCGTCTTTCCCTGGAGGAGCTCTTTGGTACCATTAAGGCCTTTCGCAGCCTCTTCATCAAGGCCCTCAAGGTCTGTGCTGCTAATTTAATAGTTTCTGGGAAAAAGGAACTAAATGCTGACTGGGAACTTTCGGTACATTTACGTAAATCTAAATGTACGGATGCCTGAGGCCTTGTTTACTTTGCTGTGTGTCAAGGCCGCTGGGGTAGATTTCTAAAAATCTGTTCCTCAGTCTCCCCACTGACCTGCTCTTCCCCCCTCTATCCTTTAGGAGAACCAGAATCGCAAAGAACAAGCTGCTAAGGCAGAGAAGAGGAAGAAGCAGCTGGCTGAGGAAGAATCTAAAAGACAGAAGGGGGAGAATGGAAAGATAAGTGAGTTTTGCTTGCACTGGTTCGTCTAGTCTTTCTATTGTACATACAATTAATAATTAGGTAATTGTATATAATAATAACATAAAGAAAAGTAGTCCATAGTTTTGAATGGTGGTCTGTGCTTCCTGCCTGACCTATACCCAGTACGGAAAGGTCCCCCACCTCAGGAAGAGGGCTGTATTATTGACCATCTGTTGGCGGACATCCGGAAGGGCTTCCAGCTGAGAAAGACGCGGCCAAGGTGCGAAACGGAAAGCCTTCCCTCTAGTGAAATGCGTAGGGATAACAGCCAGCCTGGTAAGGACAAGATGACTCCGACTCCCGTCTCCCGCTCCGCCTTTGGCTCTCCAGAGCCATAACTAGGCTTTGCTGCTTCACTTCTGCCTCACCTGCCATTTCAGTGTGCTACTGCCACAGGTCTTGCCCGCATTGTTGCTTGCCTAGGTTACATTACCAGTGTGTGCCCTGTAATTTCATACAAACGCAGATTGCCTGGCACAAATATTCCCATGGCAGAGATCCTGGGATAAAAAGGTAACAAAATGGGTAAATTGACTTAATCTTTCCTTCTCTTTAGCCCCAGGGTCAAATGTCAGTCCTGCTGGAGAAGAAGCAGGAGTCTCAGCTCCAGTGCTCGCCCAGACCCCCAGTCAAACCCAAGCGGCAAGCGGAAGCACGGCCAAGAAAGACATTCCCATGGAATCCCAAGAAGGACCAGCTATGCCGCCGCCCACTGATTCGCAGGCCAAACCCCAGCCAGATGCGCTTCAGCCAGACATCCCTATTGACCCCCCACCCATGCAGGACATGCTAGTTACTGACACAACCACACAGTCCAGTTCTACCACTCTCACAGAGGGCAAACCCCCTAAACTTAACCAGAACAGCAACAACAGCCAGGAGACAGAGGGCGCTGCCTCACTCGACCACCCAGTCGATGAATTGCAGGGGGAGGCTAACGAGCACCACTCCGTCGCCCTCAATGGAACTCATGTTGACGTGAATGGAAACGGCAGCTGCGAGCGCATCGAATGCTTCCCGCTCGGTATCGGAGACAGCGGCCCAGGGAACGGACACATGGACGACGATGGCAGTGACCCATCCAGTAACATTGCCGAGGACCTGTGGGCATACGATGTGCCTGACGGAAGTGATCCAGAAGCCCCTCCCTCAACAGCAACTGACCCGATGCCTCCCGCCCAAAAAGACCTCCATGAACAAGAACTGAAAAAACAGCCGAAACACTCAAAAAGAAATAAAAAGTGCAGTGGTGAAGGTAATGTATTTATTTGTTGTTCATTCAAATAAAGTTCACGTGTCGAACAATGTTTTAAAGTGTCTGAAGAAAAAGCTATATTTGTTTTAAATTTTATGTTTGACTTCATTCACTTCATTGACTTTTGTGCAAGACACAAAATTAGTACATTTGAATGATCAATATGAATACAGCCTACAGAATATTCAATCCAGAGAACATGGTGTGGTGCTCAGACCCGTTTATAAAAGTATAGAGCACCAACTCCCCTCTCCCCACCCCAATCAAAAAAAGAAAAACGAATTCTTCAGATTAACATAAGAATGCAGATCAGTTTGTCTTTTCTTTAACTTTTTAAAGCAGACCGTAACAATGGAAACCGCCCCACTAAACGTAAAATGGAGTGTGTGTTACAGTGAGGTAGGTCAAACAACTGGATGTCCAAGTAACGTGCCCCAGAGGTAATATCAATGTGATCGTCCTTTTTTTTTAATAAATCCTTGAAACTTTCAACTAACAGACCTGTGTCAGCCTAACTGGGTCCATGTCAGTCTGATTTGCTTGAACCATTTTGATCCTTGTTTCACATTTGTATTACTTGTCTGAACTACTTTACTACTCATAATCTGCATTAATCACACCATCATAACCCTAATCAAGTTCTATAACCTGTTGATGCCCTGCTTTGTGGATCTGGGAGTTTGATTAATCTTGGAGAGACAGGTTGCAGTTGTTAATCTGTCATCTGCCAAGTCAACACAATGCCTGCAGTCAAATTCCTGCAGTGATTCTGGCCTGAAAAATGAGCCAAGCATCTCCCTATAGATTTGATCCCTAGTTATTAAACACTTATTGACTCTGGAAGATCTGATTGGGAGTCTGTTTTGCTCCCGGACCTATCTTAAATAGTCTGTTCTGAACCAGTTTAAACAGGATTGATTATGAAAGGTCTTCCATACTCAAATGTCCTATTCACTCAACACTAAACAGAGAAAGTGAACTCGAGCCCCAGCCACAGCCACAGTTTTCACTGTACTCGAAGGTCAGGGATGATGGTTTTGCAGGACACTGATGGGAATTTCTCACATATAACTACTCTCATTAATAAAATTTTCTTTGAAAAGCCTGATGAATCTGAAATGAGGGTCACAAAAACCAAAATGACATCACTTAGTTTTTCCAGAAAGATAAATCTATTTAGGTTTTGGCTGCATTGCTGTAGATCCTGTTTTAGCTGGGTTCTTATTAGGCATCGTATGCAGGCCTCTAGTTCTTTGCTACTAGATGGTTGGGTGCCCATATTTTGGCAGGGAAATTGTTAAGCCAAGAAATAACTGGGAGGGTAAACTTAACATGGGTATGGGTTTCTGATTTGAAAATTAATGTTGTGTTCTACATGGCAACCAGACCTTTTGTATAGCCTGTCTATAGATACGCTTGTATTTTTTGACTGGCTTTTCTTAAATGTTGGTCTGTAACAAGCTCTGTTTTCAGCAATCTGGCGCTTTCTTACAACGGAGGGAGACATGCTCAAACTTCAGTGTTATTGACCCACTAACAATTTTGAATGCTAACTGCTTCCTGTAAGCTTTCCAATGTTTCTCCTCAACATTAAGTGTTACACTGTTCAATGTCTGACAAAGTGGTATGCCTCTGAGCACCATTCTAAACTGGTGACTTTTATCAAGTGTCTTTTGAGTGCATGGATTCTTGAAGTCTTATGTTTTAGCTTCTTTTACTATATAAATGGCCAACAACAAAATGGCCAAAACCATTTAGCACTGTATTTTCTTTATGTCTTGAATATTAAATAAGGAAGACTCTGTTTTACAAAATTTCTGTTTTTGGCTCATTTCTGTTTTAAGCCCTTCAATTTATGAAATGTACACGTGCTACATGTAATGTGACAACTGATTCTTGTTTGCTTGTTACAGGTTTCTTAAGGAAAAAGACAAAAGGCAGGAAGAAATTCTGAGTTGGAAATGCTCAAGTCGTCTCAGGACAACAAAGTGAACTGGACAAAATATTGTGCCAACCTTTGACCGTGGTGTATATAAGTGTAAATATATAAAGTGAGTTTTATGGAGCAAGCTACTGAAGAAGTGGGAGAGACAAATAAATTTCAACCTGGACAAATATTCATTACATTAGAAATGTTACAAGAGTGCTTGCATTTTGTACTTTTTATTAGAGTAATGAAAAAGAAGGTTACAGCAGGTGAAGTTGGGGACCTATGTGCTGTGTGCAGAGCGGGCTGTACCTTTGGCAGCAGGTGTATGCATGTACACATGTATGTACACAGCCCTGCAGAATTGCTGAAATATAGCTGTGTTTAAGAATGCAACTCTGACCTTGCTCTGCACAATTTCATTAACCTTTCACCCACTTCCTTCACCCAAGAAAAATGTAATTTACACTGACGTGTGGATTGTACCATAGGATTAGATATAATCTTTTTAATGCTTGTGTTTGTAATCATTCGCCAATGTCTGAAAGCAAGCTCAATGGCAAAGCAATTTATTTTGAGAGCACACTATGGGACTAACAATCTAAAGGACAGAGGGTCACCACTGAAATATAGAATCCATTCTAGAACAATGCAAATCACAGCTTTGATCAAATCCCTGTTAAGGGGAAACAGTTGAGAGTGGAAACATTTTTGTCATTGATAATGAATTTTGCTTTCACGTGCAATGCTACATATAACTTATTCAAAATGTAATACCTTGAATGGCTGTAGATGTGACTGATGGTTTATGCAAGACATCACAAGGTTACTGTGGAATGCTGGGGGGGGGGGGGGGGGGGGGGGCATGTATGTCAAGAGTTGTTTGTTTCTGTTCAAAGTGTGTTAATGCTAAGCATGTTTGTATTTTTCCTTCAAAATGGTGCTGCTTCATTTCCTTTTGATAAACATAATAGATGAAATGCTATATTAAGGCCACAAATTTTGAAAAATACAGTGTTCACCAGAAGTCAGATTGTATTCATCAGAAATGTGGGTGACAGTTAAGACCAATGCTGATCTAAAAATATGATTTTTATTCATCCTAGGCAATATAATTTAAGCTCTGTGTTTTGTATATTTATATTGTGTATGAGCTGGATGCCTTATAAAAATGGCCCGAAGTGGGAAAAAGTATTTCCAACTGATCATGATACCAATTAATAGCTACATGAATTGCAGTAAATTGTGAAATACAATCTTCAAAATAAAGGAGTATGGAAATATATATATTCTTTGGTATTTTTGTTTATTGTGGAAATAAAATAAAAAATATAGTGCCGTGAAAAAGTATTTGCCCCCTTCCTGATTTCCTCTATTACTGCATATTTGTCACACTGAATGGCTTCCGAGTTTTAGAAAAAATTTAGTATTAGACAAAGGGAACCTAGGTAAGCACAAAATACAACAGCAGCAACAGCAAGTAGAGGGCACACAGAGGGGACAAGTATTCAATGATTTGTTTAACATATAATTATGGGTATGCCCCAGAACAACCATTCTGGAAGAAGTCACGCAGATCAAGGCTACCCCAGCTCAGACAAGCCACACAAAAATCATTTGACTCCCATTTACTTGCATGTACTGCATTTACTACAGTCCAAATTAAGTAGTAGGGACAAATGATAATTTAATAACTTTTTTTTTTTTTTTTAACCATGCAGAGATTCCCAAGAAGAGTTATAGGTTCCAAAACTCAGTACAACCCATTGTGCAAGCTGTTTTTTTTCTTCCATCCATGATTGTAATCTCTAAATTCTAAAGCGTTTTTAATTGTCATCCTTTACTGATAACCATAGGCTATATGTTAATAAACTTAATTACCATCAAGAACAAGGGCGTTACAGACTTCCACTGTCCATATTCCGTTCTAACTTGTAGTCTACAGTTAATGGACTACAAGATCGTTTTCCCTTCCCTGAATCGCTACCTAAACCAATCAGTTTAAGTTGAAAGAGTTTGTATACATTATTTTATTATAGCGAAGTAGGCTACTTCTTGTGTGGTATCAATAAACCTGGATTGTTCAGAATAAAATAAAAGCCAATAGATATTGATATTGTTAACCAAGATGCACGACTATTGATCATAAAATATAATTAATTAATTAATTAATTGATCAATTAATTACTGTGCACGACGAACGTACAGTTCTATTTTCAAAGCATCGTTATCGCATGCTAATGGTCAAGTATGAGTGGCGTGGACGCGTATTTAAACGCTTATTTGTCCACTTGTCAATTATTTAAAATATTAAAATATAATCACTTACAATAGGCTATAACTAGTTTTTGTCAGAAATCATAAAAGCAACGCCGTTCAGAAACAGTTACACACTGCAGTTTCGTGCATATTCTAAATATGTGCACGTGCTTATGGTGTTCAATGATGTGATGTCACAGGGTTGGAGGTTGAAGTTTGATTAGAAGCTTTCGCGCGAAAACCAGGAACAGTCTGTCGAATATACCCCGTTCTATTCGGTCTTGTGGAGCTTCGATTTAATTATTTGACTGCCTTGGAAAAACTTGTTTGCCTTGTTTAAACAATAATTAGAAAGACTACATTTGAAATGCCTAAAAGATCTTGCCCTTTCGACGAGACTTTCTCTTCTCAGTATAAAATTCACATCGGGCAAAAGGAATTGAACCACCACGGAGTCTTCGGTAGCAAGTACAGACAAGAAATTTACGGTTTGTTAAAACCTTTTAATACGCGATCCCTACTAATGGACTATTCTTTAAAAAAACTTAGTCAGCTAACTTGGTAGAGCTAAAAGCGAGCTAGCTATGTAACGTTGTGTTCCCATTTTTGATTACGTCTGTCCTCCAAAGGCACCGATAGTTAATGTTAGTCTATCTTCTAATCAACGCCAATGTAATGTTGTTAGCTCCTCGGGCTTGTTTTTTTTCTTTTTTTTTTTCATTTTCAACGATTTCTAGCTAGCAAGGTAATGGCCTTTTTGAGCCGTTGTGTTGTCCTGTAACTTGGTTTAGTAAGTAGTCTAGCTAGCGATAAGTTGGTTAATATTATAATTTCGTACGTACTTGTTGGCTAATATAACAAGCTAGCTACTTGGCAATGGCCATTTTGAGCCGTTGTCCCGGTAGGCTCTTAGTTTATTTAGCGTTAGTTTTGCAAGTTATCTTAGAATTTAAGTTAATTTACGTTAGTCTATTTGTTGTCTAGCTAGTTAAGTGTCCCGACTTATTTGACGCCAATGTGGAATTTGTATTTATTTTATTTTTTTAATAAAGGAAATGTTATGGACTGACGACTGCCAGTGTGCAGTCTGGAGTCTCGTTTAAGACGTTCGTTCGTAGAGTATTTCCTGTGACTTCGGTGTAGTGACTGCCTATTTTATTTAGGCCGTAATTTGATATTTAGCAGCTCCATTATCATTTCAAAGCTATCCAACTTATCGATAACTAAGGAAAAACTTGCCTGTGTTTGTGTGTTGGAGCGTAACTAGCTAGCTAGCCAGCCAGCTTACTTCTGTTATAAACCATTTTTTTGTTTTTATTGTTTGTTTCCAGAGAAGACAAAGAGTTTGCTCTTCAATGGTGCAAAAGCTGTCATTGGGACACTGTGGAAACTGGATGGCGAAGAGAATCAGCCGGGCATTGAAATGGCTGATCCGAGTGTGACCACTGTGAATCGGACCCTGCTGCGAGGACAGACCGTGATTGGATTGGACGGCAAGCTGAGAAAAACTGGCCCTGCTGCTGGTGAGACCAGTGTTGCAGCACACGTGCTGGACCATTTCACTCATTAGATATGAACAAATGTTATTTAAGGATGCTCATTGAATGTATATCAAAATGAGTGATCAAAAACACACCATGTCCCCTCAATACCTCTTTTTGCATCAGTGACCCTCAGCATTTAAAATGGACACCTGTTTGCACAGAGGAAGTGCTCTATTTTAAATTGACTCTGGGCAGGAAGTAGTTTGCATTCAGTTGTCAGTTTTTAGTTACATTTGTGCCCCTCTGAGCTGCTCAGTTTTTCATCATGCTGTAGTGTCTTGTGAAAATAACAATACGTTTAGTTGGAAAGTCCTCTGTTATTTTTCCAGTTTACAAATTTGCTTGCTGGCTAAATTGGTAAACTGCTTCCTACACAAGAACTACTATTCATTCTTGTGACTGCATTGCAGAGGAAACGATTCCATTTCCCATTTATATTTGGGCAAATGCAAAGATAAAGCTCATTAGTTTTCTGCTTGCTTATGTTGAGGCATGAATATAATGCTCTGGATCACCAGGTAACTGAGTTTAGCTAAGTGGATCCAGACTTTTCACATGCTCTACATGTATATTGTAGATTGTAGATTCACTACATTGGACATTGGAATATTGCGGATTGATTGTGTATGTGTGTTCTTCACTTAGATATCTCCAGGACTTCTGCAGCGTGCTGTGTCTGTCTGAAAGCCATGGGGACGAAGAAGCTGTGCTCCCAGTGTGAACGCTCTGTCTGCCCGTCCTGCACAAGGCAGTGTAATGACTGCTCTGGCCTCTGCTGCTCAGTCTGCACTGTCGTAGAGTAAGTGTCTTTCCCTCTGCAGGAAGTAATCTTACGGCTGCTTCCAGCTCCTGCATCTCCTTTCCATTGGTAACACTTAACACCAGTTTTTGCTGCAACAGCCCAGTTGACCAGGTTTCCCCTAGAGGTCATTCTGAATCGTATATTTTGTATGTGTTCCACTGATTAATGACTATCGTAGGCATGTGGCTGTCCAACATGTCCAAGTTTTCAAAGGTTTTGGACTTGGTCCTCCGGGATTGGTTTAAATTAATGAAATCAAAGACAAGGTTGCGTTTCAGGATTGAGCATAGAGGGCTCTGTTTAATATGAACTGTAACCTTGTCCTCTCTCCCTCAGTTACAGTGACCGGTATGACAGAGTGCTATGCTGTGACTGCTCAGCGTAGCCAAAAAAGGATGGATGAAGACGATGAGCTTTGTTTTTTTTTGTAAAATTACTGTTTTAATGCATGACTGTACAATTAACTTTTGTAAATACATTTTTTTTTTTTTTTTTTAAAGATTTCCTTAATAAATTTGTATGAAACATCATGGGTGTTGGTGTATTCTTGCAGTTCCGTTCAGTCTGTGGATTTTGCATGAATATCAGCAAGTAATTGTACAATATTCCCCAATTCATTCATATTTCACTTAATATTCTACAAAGCATTTTCACATCGCTTGTGGTTATTGTTAAGCGGCGCACAGTATAATGTGAATGAGTGCCTGTACAGGCAGGCAGTAGCAACTCATGAAATTTAAGTCACCAGCAGGTGGCAGTATAGGTCTGGAGACCTGTGACACTTAAGCTTGGATGTGGGCAGGTAGTGAAATGGAATATGTGAGGCTGAGTAATTCTGAAATGATGCATGTTTTGTTTCACAAAACTAAAACTCCTTTAAACTGAATGTTGCCACTAAACCAAGTACTCTTAAAAACCCTTTTCTACACCATGTTCAAGATACTGGCACTCCATAGATGTGTCACAGTAATAATTGAATAGTTTTTTGCCCAGTAGCCTAATTGCTGCATGGATTTTTCCTGCACTTTTACCATCTGTTTTGATCTTGTGTTCAGAACGATGACACCCATTGTAAAACTTGTTTGGTCATGCGCAATATTGAGAACCGATATTGGGTATACATGGAAGAACAGTTGTATTGAAACACTGGCAAAAACGCCTAGTAATATGGGTTTCCCCGGAAATTAAAAGCATATAAAATGGCATCAGTGAAGTTCTCCCTGTATGTTGCTTAGCATTATTGCATTATGTAAATCTACACCGCGTTTGGTCAACTCCTATTCGTGGGGGCTGCGATGCCTTTTTTTAGTTCAGGATACATATTTTGGTACTAAGTCCACTCACCTGGTGCTTCCAGATGTAAATCTGGCTCTGGGATGCCGGGTAACTCTAGAGCGCGGAAGATTCCGGGCTCGGAATGCTCGAGCCGCACATCGGCGACCCGCGTGACCCCACCGGCCACAGCGGCGGGCTGCAGTTGCTCTCCGAAGGCAGCGCTCGATCCCCGGCTGAGTGAGTAGGCAGCAGCTGCGAGGGCCGGGGCATCGGCAGCGTCGGCGTGCCTCAGCACATCTTCAATAAAGCAAAAACAATGTCGCGCTGGCGGAAATGCGCCTCCACACATACCTCCTCCAGGGCTCCTTTTCACCTCCCTGATAGAGGGCAGGTCAGCTCTCCGTTTTTACAATACCGTTGAACCGCTGCAAATGGGTGTGAACAGTTCTGTGATAAGAATAAATAAATGTTGACACATCTAGCCTCTTTAAGGACTGAGCTGCACTTTCATGGCTCAAGCTTAAATGCTGTAACTTTACTGCAGCTCTGTGTGTCCTTTCCAACTTCCTTGATGTTAAGTGCGAGCGCACTTAAATTGGGAGCGAGCAGATGCCAGCTGTTGAAGCTTTCAACCCCCACACTCTTCCCCCCACCGTCTTTCTAAAAATGACACGGTTGGCTTTAAAACCATTCTGCGACCCCCCCCCCCCCCCCCCCCCCCCCAGCCCCCAGCCCCCAGACACATGCCTGAACCCACTTAAGGAAAGCCACGCTTGCTGCTGGACGCCCGAGTCCAAACCGGCGGCTTTGTCTTTCGCCCATTCTCGTATGGACCAGCTGTGCCTGGAGTGCGGAAGCCCGGTGCCGCGATGCTGCTATAAATATGTCCAAATGAGTGTGACTAAATGACAGCCGTGGGATGGATAGAGGACACATGTTGCCTCGGCACTTCCAGGACAAGTCACGCAGATCAAGGCTACCCCAGCTCAGGCAAGCCACACAGTCCTTCAGCTCTTTTAGGGTGGTCTCTACTTTATATTAATAATATATCTGGTGAAAATGATCACACTTCTGTTATCACACCTCTGTATTTTACAAGTCAAACCATGCAACTTTCTTTCCATCTTAAGTGAGCAATCTGAATTTTAACCAATGAAACTGCATTGACTGTTTAAGTGCTGCCGAAGATGTCAAAACATCTTTAGAGTGGGCGGGGCAGCCTACACCTGCCTATACTTTCTTTGGAAATAATTAAGTAAATTGCAAGCAGGTTTATCATAGAGTTATAAAACAGGAAGCTTGAGCTGTAGTTACTCTTGTTTTGGACAGGACATGGCATATTCGTTGCAGTAAATGATTTAAATTATAAACTCGACCACTTATATTTACATTACCTTATGGGAGGTTAGGTTACTTTGTACAATTAACAATCTGGTATTTGAACAAGTCCATGCTATCTAATCTAGAATAAACACTGAAAACTGGTTATGCCATTTTATGTAAGATTTACACCAACATACACTTCACTTGCATGGGCTGCAGGCCAATTTACTACTACATCTGGACATTAATCTGCATCTTTTTTTTCTCAACAGGTATAGCTGATCTGTAGCTAAGTTGTTTTCAACCTTTTATGAGATGTAAGGTTAAAATAAAGCACTAATTGTTCATTTAGTTATGATACTAAAATAACCCTTCAAAGCCCACATTTATTTTATTTTTATAATATTAAAATGACAGTCTGCAGATCTATTATTCAATATTGTTTGACTTGTTTTATTTGTTTTTATTAAAAGTACATCATACATTGGAATTAGCCCTTATAATTCACTCTACTTCATTTATTTTAAAATGTGTCTTTTGGGTTAATTTGGCCACATTGTTCATTTTGTGCTTCTCTGAATGTTGCTGTGTGCATTGTGAATACATGAATACATGCTGTGTGTGTGTGTGTGTGTGTGTGTGTGTGTGTGTGAGAGAGAGAGAGAGAGAGAGAGAGAGAGCACACATGCACACCAATTTTGATTTTCTGTGTGTGTGTGTGTGTGAGCACACGCACATGCACACATTTACATTTTTCCCTGTGCGTGTGTGTGTGCGTGCGTATTCGTGAAGAGTCCCTTTTCAAGTGTGACCACCTGTCTTGTGTTGAGGAATAAATAAATAAACACAGCCCACACCAGCTGTCCCTGGCAGGCTGGTCAGAGGTCAAGGGCACCCACCACTGGCCTCTGTGCGATGGTGACATGCAGGATGCTTCATGTTAACGACTACTACTTCTGAATCAAATCTTTCGAGCGCAAATATAAACTAACCACAATTATCTAAAATATGATTTGTGTTTCACAAAGTTAATGTTCTATTTTTGTTTTTTTTTTTTGTTTTTTTTCAAGAAAAATATTTCCTATAAGAATATTGTTAAGCGATAAAACACAAAAACTCATAAAAAATTAAAGGTTAAGATTAAGGTCCATGAAGAATAAAATTTTTCTATTTTTTGTTTGCCATGGTGATGATGTAACTATGCAACATGAAAAGTTCGAGTGGAACGCGTATATGAATGATGTGCAGCCTATATGCTAATGAGTTTACGCGCTACATGAGATGAGTTCACAAAGATTGACTGTAACCACTCGGGTTATGTTCGCAACCCCTTTTCACAAAAATGCTTTTAGGATGACGCTTTCGGGTGTTTATCAAAGAACTCGAAGACAGCGTCTTCATTGTTCAGTGACAGGCGGACCAGCCCTGCCATGTTGTCTGTTCGTGCATGAAGTAAGTGCTCGTGAGTTCGTGTTAACAATGGAGCGGCTGATCTACTAGCCGCGGTTACAATAGCGTATGTAGGATGGAGCCGGGGCCGTATTATGGGGGACAGTCTCGTCTGCGGCTCGGGTTGGGACCACAGAGGGGGAGGGTGGTGGGAATTCAAACGCGTCTCCATTGGGATTGCATAGCGAAGCAGCTGGATTTCTTTAGAAGTGCAGTCGGGGGCTAATTAGAATCCCTTCTCAAAGAAATTGACCACTGAATTGGCACGGAGATTTCAAATTAGACGCGCATTTTTGTTTGTTTGCTTGTTCAAAATACAAATGAACGAGAAGACTATCGAATGTAGGGCCTATTAGTCCTTTATGGTACCGCAAAGAAGAAAAGCATATATCAAAAGAAAATGCGTAGCTGTGACATAACATGATTTTAAAAGTTTGCTGTTGTTACGAAGTCTAACGGTTAACAATTTCTGTTGCTTTTAAAAAATATTGCTTTATAACGTATTGATCAAGTTATAGCCATATTTATATAAATTCTGGAAAGTAAGAAACATTACATCGTGGTGCCCGTTCAATTGGCACCAACTCTGGAAAATGTAATGCTATCGAGAAGATCCTTAGTCACAGCTTACTGGTTCAATAGAATATAGACCCACAATAATATTGCAGCTTGTTGTCTGTACACAGTCCTTTACCAGCCTCTGACATTTTCTGCACAGCTTGCACTGTGAACAACGGAATCCTCCTTCAAAATTCTGAGGTCACAATTTCAAATTCTTAATATGAATAAAGCTATTCTGTCTTTTAGATGTAAACATTTGCCTTTAATCATATATTGACATGTCAGTAATTATTGAGCAAAATGTTAAGACTTTGTAAAATTCAAATCATGAAGTGAAAAGTTTGGGTCTTGAATAAACATTTGCATTTATTCCAGATAAATGCTAAATGGAAAATGCAATTAAATTTTATATTCCTATTATTCTAGATTTAGGAAATTGGCTATGAAAAGTTGGTTATGTTTGAAGTGTTTTTGGCCAGCACCAATATATAAAAATATGGTAAAGATGTAAGAATCTGGAATGTTCAGCAAAGTTATGCGTTATCCTTTCTACATTGGTGATGACAACCCAACACAAGTTAATTACTGAATGAAATCCACACAAGAGTCACAGAGTGTGTTCTGTTTAATCTATGCAAAAACTAAATGGACAAAAATAGGCCTAGTAAATCAAGATTGTCACATTTCCACAGCACACACACACAAGCACACTCCAAAAGCGCAAAAAAAAAACAACCCCACATGAAAATCAAAATAAGCGCCAAAAGACCTAAGCAATGCCATTTCTGCATACCGATTGTCCTCTATTGTCTATAAAGCACTAACACTGAAGCATTTGTTTACTATAAAATAGACCTTTCTTATAAAAAAATTATATTAAATTCTAATGGCACTTCTACAAATTTGATTAAAAAATTTTCCCCATTGACATTTAGTATTATTCATTTTACATGTCAAAATTGTGAGATACAGCAAAATGTTTCACAAGAGACAAAACAATAAATACTTCTCATTATACACAATTTCACAGTCGGGACCTAAACTGTAGATGTTCCAGTTTTAATTATACCTTTCTATTTTTTTTTACTTTAAAATGATTGAGTATGAATTTATAAAACACCTACACCAGCAAGAGGTGGTGTCCTTTCCCACATTTGCTCCATTAATCTAAAACTTGCATCTTTTTCTTTGTAACCTATAAGATAGGTGTACATTCTCTTCTTTCCAGCTTGTTACTGTTACAGTGAAATGCTTGATGGGATGTGTGACTCCAGTTTATTCTCATTCAGAAAGATTCCCATTAAAGATGAAAAAAAATTATATATATCATTATCATTATATATAATGATTCTCTCCAGCAAAGTATGGCCCTTGTTTTCATATGGCCCTTGTTTTTGCCCCTTATTTACCAGTATTTTATTTAGGTATTTTATCTCATCTTTAGGAGGCTTTAGGGACCATGGAGAACAAACTAAAAAGGCCATTTACAAGTACCTGTGTTTGTGTCCACAAGGTACATGCTGGACGATATGCAATTCTAAATAAAATTACATTGCTTTGATACATCATAAAATGATGTTAGTTTAGTTTCCTGCCCCTGTATTGTTAAATGCACACATCAAAAAGCAAACGGCAATCGGGGGGGGGGGGGGGGGGGGGGGGGCTGACAACCAAAACACTAGCTGCACTGGAGGAAATGTCCCTCCTTTAGAAAAAGCAAGACAAGAACAGGAAGTACTTTCCTGTGTGTTCATGTTCAATGAGCGCACTGCATAAACAGGGACATTCAACAGAAATCATGCCATGTGAATATTCAGAAATTACCAAGGGATTTCAAAGGAGCACTGTGAAAGATGAACAGCTTCCATGCCAGACAAGGGAACAGCCTGACAGACAGAGGATTTGCTCCAAGGCACCATTTCTTCTTCTAAGAGAACATGCTCCCACGGTGTTCAAAATTAATAGAAACCTTCAGTGGATGTTTAAACTGTGTCGATCCTATTTGAACTTCATATCAAAGTTCTTAAATACCAGTTTTTTTTTTATTACAAAAAACACCACACTGAAATGTTGGCTGAATTTACCCTGACGTCTTCCAGATGTTTAAAATGAGTGTGTATGTGTGCGTGTGTGTGTGTGTACATATAGCTGAAATGCAGACTGACAGTACAAGAACTCGTTTTCTCCCAAAATTTGATGTCCAACATTCAGAGTCTCTCATGTTCAAAGTGCAACTTCACATTTGCGAGTGTGCAGTCCTTTTCTTGCAAAGAGCACAATGAAGCACTTATCTTATGCATGCTGGAAATAAGAGAATCCTTTGATGCTCCCAAAACACAATGCACCTGTTTACAGTCATCCAGCCCTCCATTTCATAAATACATTTCTTGCATTCCAAAGGGTTAATTTTCATGCAAAAAAGTGCAAGGCTCAAGGAGTTCACTCTCAGCAAAGAAAAAGGACACACAATGATCCCTTGAGAAATACCTGGGACAGGAGTACAATACTAGTTCTGTGTGCTTTCTATAGACATTCTGTACCAGAGCAGTGTGTGCCTCAGTTTCAGATTTGCAGTTTTACGACCATTTCCTTTGCTGAGGTGGCAGCCAATGCAGTATCCCCCATATTGTTTTGGAAAGGCAAAGACTGCAGGAGTCTACTCCGTACTGAATTTGGAGAATCCTAAACACTGGGGAAGAAATCACTTGTTAACTTGCAGAGAAAAGACAGCCACTGTTAGATATTCTCACCCCAAATATGTGAACAAAAATATTGGGAAACAATCATCTTATAAATAAAAAGAAATTATATACTTTAAATATACAAGTAGTTAGAAATAGCAGCCTACATAATTGAGTGTTGAAACTAAATTCAGATAAAGGATATCTGCATGCCCAAAACAAGTGCTTCTTTGTTTCCTGTGTGGCAAATCTTTTTCTTTAAGATTGTTGTTCTTTTTCACATGACAACACGCTGAAAGACCCAATTCACAGTACAGTAATGGCATTTACAAAGACAAATGAGATATCTGCCCCAGTACCATTTAAAAGAGTACCAGCATAATGAGGCATCAACAGTCCTTCAAACAACCATTAGGTTAAAACAGCTGAGCTCGTGACAATTACACAATAGAGCTCAACCAAACACCTCCTTTAATGTTAGAAATAAGAAATCAATGTGCTTCAACATTGTGGATAAAAATAATACTCATCACACCCTAGTAAACCCTGAACCAAAAAAATATCTAATAAATAATGCTAATCAAGTTTTATCAGGAAAATAAAAACAAATAACTTAGTATTTTTTAGTGATATTTCCAGCCATGGTAAGAATCCACATGTATAGCTTCAGAAAAGATAAAACTAAAAAACATTTACAGTACGGACATAAAAGGCTCAGAAAAATAAAAACAGCCATAGGCCATTTTGTGAAGTTTCACTGACAGTCTTCATCTGATGCGTTCAGTAGATTTTTGCAACTGCACAGTGTGACACAGATGATACAACCAGTTTACGGAGACATTGTGGTTTACCACTTCAGGGATGTATTCCCTTGTAAATGATCATAAGCCAGACTATTGTTCACAGGTGGCTAAAAAAGAAAAAGAAAAAAACAACATCAAATGAATAAATATTTAAAATGCTCCTGAAAGGACTACAGTGGCAGAAGACCTTTCGATAACAGCAGACCGTTTTCTCTGAGGAAATGGTGAATGTGTATCAGACAAGACCCTGTACATGTTCTCTAGGGGCCAGTGAATAAGTACCATAGAAGCAGAGAGAGACATGGCTTAGCCTGTATTTTCCTTCCGCTCTAAGCCTAATTTCAGGAAGTGTGGACATGACCATGTACTGTACACACACACTCCATTTCCTCCTATTAAGCCCCAAAACACACAGCAGCATGCATTTTTCAATCCTCCCTCCAGTCCACTCTTTCAGGGGCAAAGGACATTTACTTCAAAATGCAACTAAGGTCGCATCTAAGGACTTTTTTGTAACCAATACCTTCATTTTGTTAAGGTTCTTTACACAGTCATTTAGTACTATAGGTTACTCTTTAGTACTTCAGTACTATAGATTACTCAGTAGGCATCAGGTATGCAGGCACTGCTTTTCTTTCTCAAACTTCTTTAGGGTTTTGGAATTTGCATTCCTATTAAATGAGAATCATCCTAGAATAATGTTCAACATCACAACCCTCAATTAAACTCACGAATACAACTCGTACCCAAGCCCCCAGATGCTTAACTTGAGAACTGTGCCGTGCTGTATTTCCTTCTATTCCACGCTCAGTCTTTTTCCAGTTTATCAAACTCCATGACAGTATTTAATATTACTAAGTATTAAACATTTTGTTAGCTTTCCTAGATCTGATATACAGATTAAGGTAACAAGATCCAAAAAAATTGATTCCGCTGGTCTGCTTTGTAGAGGCATCAGGTGCACACTAAAAATAGATATCAGGACTTGGGCAAACTCAGTAGAAAATAGCCAATCCTTTTTGAGTTTTTATCCCACGCTACTTACACTTCATTCACCATGTTATAGTATTTCCAAAACATAAATGAAAATCTCAACATTAAAATTACAAACCTCTTAATTGTTAAGCTACACAAACGTAACGATTACTTGCAGCTCTGGAGACTGCTTCCCATTCAGCAAACACAACTGAATTTCAGTAGATTCCAAAATAATAAATAACGCTGAATTTAGAGAATAAAAGATTGCTACTCGTGGACGGATTGCGTTCAGTGTCAGCTATTCCAATATTGCTCATCCAGGCAAAATATTGTGCTTTTATACACCCATTATACACCCAAGTACTAATTTCTTCCAGTGGAAATTGTTTCTTCATTGCAAGCAGTGCAGTTACAGCCTTTCGAGGGACACCAGGGCACATTGGATTTTCTCTCTTCAGTTATCCATCTACCCAGCTTCGAAGAAAGCATTACATGATACAGTCTCATGCGATGATTTGCACCGAGACTTTAAGACACGAGTCTTTAGAGAACATAAAAACCCTCTGAACAGCATCATACCAGATTATATCTCTCCAGTTGGTCTGCTATTGCACAGGATTTTAACCAGTTGCTATAAACTGCATTCAAATTACAAAAAGCCTTAAATGGGTATAGGCGGGCATACCATTCAGAATAGGTAACCGCTGATATACTATGATAATCACATATGTTTATCTACACTTATATACACATGCTGTACATAGTGGTGATGAGGCTCTGAAAAGACGCGCTTCCTCTGCTCGCGTCGCGACTCTGGCCACGGGGCTTATCCGATGGCGAGGGTTTTGACGAGACCGCAGTGGAACTTGCGAATGTGTCGGTACAGGTCCCCGGACTGGGTGAAGCGGCGCTCGCACCACTTGCAGGCGTGCGGCTTCTCGCGGGTGTGCACCACGGCGTGCCGGCTGAGGTTGTGCGAGTACTGGAAGCTCTTGCCGCACTGGCCGCAGGTGTAGGGCTTCTCGCCCGAGTGTGTGCGCTCGTGCCGCTTCAGCGTGTACATGCAGGAGAAGGTCTTGCCGCACTGCGAGCAGGTGGGCACCGAGCCGTCGGGCGACAGCTTGGAGCGCGCCCCGTCCTTCTCGCGGAAGTGCGAGCTGAGGTGCAGCTGCAGCACGTGGGGGCTGGGGAACACCTTGCTGCAGAGCGGACACACGCACACCTGCTGCCCCGGGGGCAGGAGCACCCCGCTGGAGGTGGAGATGTCCGAGGAGGCCAAGTCGTCCTCCTCTTCCTCCTCGCTGTCGCCCAGCAGCCCTCCTCCTCCTCCTACTCCTCCTCCTCTTCTTCGGTCGTCCTCGCCCACTCTGGCTCCCACTCCGTCCCCTCCCCCCTCCCCCTCCTGCTCCATCAGGTCCTCCTCCTGGGAGAGCAGGGCCGCGGTGGAGCCGTTGTTGCCTGGGAAGAGGGCAGCGAACCCTGTCACCACCGAGCTCCTGGCGCTATTCCCAAAGCGCTGGCTCTCCGGGCTCATCGGCTCACTGTCCTCCTGCTCTGACAGCAAGTCGTGTTCGTCTTTAACAAGTGGCTCGGTGCCCTGCTGCTGGCTGTCGAGGGCCAGCTGTCCCGAGACGTAGGAGGGGTGTAAGGAATCTCTGCTAGACAGAGGCTTGAAAGACAAATCCAGAGCGCAGTCCGTGTCATCCGAAGCCCGGGACCTCTGGGACAGAGATGCCAGGGAACTACTGACATCAGCTTTTGTTTTTCCAGCTGTTCGGATGCAGGACTCGGCCTCCGCTGACACATAATTGACACCTACAAGGTCCGGGGACCTGCCAGGGTGACCGTTTGCCTTCTGCCTGCTCTGTGCGGACCTATCACAATCCGTGACAGCTAGCCTGCCTTCACTGTTGTCTGTGTCAAATACATCTGCTGGGGGGGGCCTCTGTTGCTGCTGCGACCGGCGCCGTGGCGGCTGCTTGCTGTGCGGCTCGCTGTCTGAGGAGCTCTCCCTGTCCAGACAGCCGAGCGCTATCCCCTCGCTAATCTTCTCGTCCAGCAAGCACAGCTCCTTATCTTTCAGCTTGCCTTTGCACACTTTCACAATGTCGTACATGTGAAGGTAGCTGGCAGCGGCCAGGACATCCTCCACTGGCAGGGTGCTGAATTCCAGCTTCCCCTCATACATAAATTCAAGGAGCAGGCTGAAAGCCGGGGCTGTCACAATGTCACTGTTCAGATGCACAACGTCCCTTTTGTCTAGCTGGTCCCTGTAGAAGAGATGGAAGTACATGCTGCAAGAGGCCAGCACAGCCCTGTGCGCTTTGAATCGCGCCTCTCCGACGAGAACAGTGCAGTCGCAGAGGAAACCTTGGTGACGCTGCTGACTCAGACACTGCAGCAACTGGCGGCTATGGTCTGGGAACTCCATTCTTCCTTCATAACCTGATCAAAAACAGGAAAAACTGGATGTTAAACAAACGAAATACGGCCACTCCGGTTGCGAGGGGGCGAGATAGCAAGCGCGCACTGTTAGTTGCAACTGCGGACAACAAAGTAAAAACACCTCTAAATTTAAATAAAAAGTAGCAAATCACAGACATTAGGAAACGTTCCTACTTAATTTGTCGACAGTTATGTACATCTTTAGCCCATGTCTCAACCAAAAAATGTTAAATATAAGCTACCGGATAAATAAGAAAAAACAAATCGTCCTAAACACAACATGCAACAAAGCAGTCCAGTCCGTAGTCAACGAAGTAAAGGCGAACTAAAAAATAAAAACGAAAAACTACTTCCCAAAAATAAACGACAAAATAAACTTTTATTTTATTAGGCTACTATCGACCCAGACGTGATCTTCTAGGATTAGCGTACATCGACTGAGAAAAAAAACATTTCGAATTATAATTAATTAGCGCTGAACAGACCCTAATTCTGCTCTAGATTGTTGGCATTCGTGTTTGTAAGGTGCAACATGTAAGTATCAGGTTGAAACAGCAACTTCAACTAGAAAATCTTACCTTTCTCTCCAGCTAGTAACAGCAGTCCGATTAGTTTATCACTACTTTTTGCGCTTCCCATGGAAATGGTAAACGGTCCGAACACAGCAGACACACACGCAAGCACGCTACCGCACACACAAAAAGCGATCGTTATTCTGTTGTTCGTGTTTACTAGACAATTATGTGAAAGCATACATTTAGCAGGCACGCACATCCACACATGGCGATAGACAAAAAGTAGGCTCGCGAATGCCAGCACAAGTCCAGCGAGCAAGGTTAAGAGAAAAGCAAGGGGAGTAAACTGGAGTGCTCTGTTTGCTAATTACACTGCAAGCTGTGGAGTCAGCTGCTCTGACATCACCGCAATGGAAACGCTACCTCCAGCTGTGCTCCTCTTAATGCCATATGTTACTCCAAATCGAGCTACCAGCAAACCCGCAGCTTGTTTCCTTTAAAGTTCCAGTACCCCATTTAGAGGCGCAACAGAAAACTTTTAACTCTTTATTTTGCGTACCCTGTACCCGCCTTCAACAACAAACGTCACTTGCACTACAAGTCTAATTGACTTTAAACAAATATAGGCTTTTGTCCCCCAACCACTAGTCATCATCTCACTCTGACACCGTGGTTGTACATTTCGTTCAAGAAAGAAAATAACACAGCCATACTGCCAATGTACACCTACATAGGAGACCCTCAGTATCAAGCAATAGTTTCCAAGCTATCGCTTTAAACTTAGCAAGTTATGATTGCGATCATTACCACCATGCTCGATAGATTTACTTTCGGCGTCCAATTATTTACTTGTGAGGACAACGTATGACCTGTCTGAATGGATAAGTTATCAGACATAAGTAAAAAGCGATATATCCTAGGCTACTGAAACTCCAGCGATCGGAGACATGAACGCAAAGGAACTCCGCAACTGCTGCTGCCCAAGCCTTCACTACACTGCACCGCGGCAAGGTAATCTAACGAAGTTTCGCTTACGGTTCCTGTTGTTATGGCCATATACTCACAAGTGTCCGGCAAGGCGACTGGTCTCACGAGCCTCGGTATTTGTTTAAATGCGTTTTCTTCCTTTCATGATGTATAGCCAGATGTTAGCGTCTCCTGTCGTTTCTTGTGTCAGTTCGTCCCTGGCAGCCTAGCAGCGCCCTGTGGTGTGTTAGTCAAGCAGGTTGTTAATGGTCCAGTCTCGCGATAACGGCTACCACAATAGGTACTGTACTACTGAATAACATCACACAGTGGCAGTAAGTAGCAACCTTCTTTCGGAGAGCCACTCCATTAGATAAGGATCGCCCTCTGATTCAGCTCATGTGCCTATCAGTTTTCCGATGTAAAACAGTATGATTCTTTTGACTTAAGAGCAAGTATGTGAATGCGGTATGAGGAATCTTACTTCGTAGTAAGACCCACAGATTGGGAAAATATTAAGTTGTGACAAATAAATAAACTGACAAATAAAATACACCCTTTCAATTGCATGCTAGACAGTATTTCTTAGGAATTGTAAAACTGCATCTTTCTGGGTGTTAAAAAAACACTCTTACAGTAGAAGAAAGTGAGGAAAAAATACTACAATGAGGAAACAAAAGGCTCACGAAGGGAGTGTAAAATTTATGGCCAGGCCACATGTTCCCTGGTTTTTTTTTTTAAGACAACCTGAAAAGGATGCTATCCTGGAAAGGGCACCTCTGGGTCATTGGTACTTTGTGAGGCAGGGGTCACCCAGTGATCAAAGGTCTATTAGAATGTGTCCTCTGTGAGGATCTGGAAGTTCCTTCCTGCTCCCGTTCAGGTGTTGACATAACTGACCTGCCTCACATGAATGATACCCCCAATCGCCACCCCCCGCCCCACACCCCCCAACACTGTCATGAGCATCTAGATAACATTTGGGAAGGTTCTTTCTCCATACTGTGTCACATTTTTAAATGCCCTCAGAAATGAAAGCATTGAAATGTAATGTTCTAATCTGTTCCAAAGATGTGTTCATACACACAATACTCACCCTGACAGGAATAAAATGTCCCCATTCAGTGTGGCTACCTCCCTTCCCCCTTTTTGAAAGAGATATCTTGCCACACCCCTACTCCCGCTGCGTACCTTTTTCAAAGGGCCTCTAGGTGTATAATTGGGGGCTTTCTCATCACACTTCTTGTCACTCACTTTTTTTCTGTATAGATGCTACTGTATTTTGGGTTTGGGGTAGAGATATCTTCATTATTCAGCACAAGCTGCTAATCCATCACCCGGGTGGGATACTTGGGTCCTAACTATTAATTAACTTTGTTTTTGTTGCCCAGTGGTGGCCCAAGCCCCCAAGCTAAGTCACCAAAGTGCTTCATAATGGTCTCAAGACTCCCGGTGTCACTCAAATAAGAGCAAATAAAGTGTGGGGAAAGATGGCAAACCCAGAGAATTGATGGTGGTGCCTACGTGGTCAATGCTATGTTCAGATATAGTACACAGTTGGCAACAGGAATTTGCAAAAAGCAATGTTTGCATGACTTTATATTGCTTTAGTACCAACTCTGGCAATAGGTCCAAAGCATGGAAGTGTCGATTTAAAAAGATACCTAAAATAAGCCTGTTTTCTTGTTACTGTCTACAAATAGTTGTGTTGAAAGATCTTCGGCAGTCTGAACTTGGAAATGAACTAATAAAGGGTTTTGGCAGGCGTATGGCCTTGTGTATCTTTACCATTTTACTCTTGCTTTGAATTGATAATTAATGGACAATAGGTTCACCTTCTGAACAACTATGTGGGCTTGGTAAATTGAATGATGAGCAGTTGACAGAAATAACAGCTACTGCTTTTTTAACTTACCATCCATTCAAGTTTTTTAATCATTATAACCCCAAATGGTAATTATATGAAAGATTATGGTAAAGATATGAAAGAGATATAAAAACATATAAGATACATAATTATTTATTTTTATATATCTTATGTTGGAGGCCTTAGTGAGTTAATTGGTGAAAAACCAAAGGGAAATAAAAAAATAAAGCAATATTCATTATAGATATTTAACAAAAATATTAGTAGAAACATTACAGTTACAAATAGTCGCAAAGCCTCGTGTACCACTTTCTATTGTGTTGAAAAAGTAATTATCGAAATAAATAAGCTGTCCTAAAGGAAAAAGGAGTTGACCATACTAAACTAACCACCAATGTGCTGCAGTCCATATTAAATAAGTCCATGTCAATTCATTGTTTGGAAAATGATAAAACCACAAAAAAATGTCAAAATTATACAGATGTTGGCAGCTGGTATGTTTCCAGTACACCAAAGCTTAACAA
This sequence comes from Anguilla anguilla, assembly GCF_013347855.1. Lineage (NCBI taxonomy): Eukaryota > Metazoa > Chordata > Actinopteri > Anguilliformes > Anguillidae > Anguilla > Anguilla anguilla. The sequence goes on along the minus strand of NC_049201.1, from coordinate 16,810,384 downwards.
GCATAAACTATCTTTATGGGAGATACAAAGTGGTTCACTCATGCTGACGCGCATGAAAACAGACATTCATTTTGGGAGCCTGGACCCCGCTGAGTTAGGAACTTTGGATTACAGCTGCTGCTCTTTTGTACCCTCCCCCTCTCCCAGCCTCTCCCCCAACTGCTTGGGTCACCTCTGCTTGGCGTTCCAGCTGTCGCGTCTTTTGAAGATGCCATTTGTGGCTAACATTTTCCACCCCCGAGACACAGAGAAGAGCCGGAAAACTGATGGGAGGTGGCTGGGGTCAAACAGGGCCTGCTGGTGAAAATTCTTATCCAGTTACTGCTTTCTTTTGGGTGTCATTGGCATTAAATCCATAGTCAGCAGGCATCTTCTTCTAATCTTTGTATTGACTTCTCTGTGTGAGATGTACAGAGCAGGTTGTCCATTTCATTGTTTTTTCCACCTCTGTTTGGCAAATGCTTCTGTGTATTGCATATTTATGACAAACATTCACATATCAAGGAATACTATATTATGTGTGTGTTTGTGTTTGTGTGTGTGGTGTGTGTGTGTGTGTGTGTGCAAATAATGCAAAGGTATTGGGACAATGCCACTATTTTTGTGTTTTGGCTCTGTACTGGATTTGAAATAAAAACAATGCATATCAGGTTAAAGTTCAGACCCTCAGCTTTAATTTGATGGTATCCATATTAAGTGATCTGTGTTGGAATTACAACCCTCTTTATACTTATATCCCCTATTTTAAGGGAGCAAAAGTAATTTGACATTGGCTGCTTCGTTCTTTCTTGGCCAGCTGTGTGTCTTTGCATCATTAATTCACACACAAGAAAATTATAACAAAAGGTCTGTAGTTGATTCTTGGTGTGGAATTTGCATTTGGAGTCTGTTGCTGTTGTCTGTCAACACAAGGACAAAAAAAGTGTCAATGCCAGTAAAGCCATTCATTTTGAATCATAGTCACATAAGCGGGGCACATACTTCAATTGTCTGGGTCTGTTTAAATTGTTTTAATATGTATATATCACATAGAAACAGAATGAGGTATTTTCTAACAAAGTGTACATGCTTGAATATCTTTTACTGGGGGGTTTATATTGGAGACCAAATCTAATTTCTTTAACAGAATATTGTTTTCATCAATATACTGGTGGTGCAATGCGAGCTCTGATCCTCCTCTACACACGCACTAGCACCACAGCCTCCTCTTCTGCCATCAGGGTGCAGATGGAAACAGGGTGTTATTAGGATTCAAATGGCCATTCATGTTCCATGTCAGCTCTGACTCCAAAGATGCATTGTTGCTTAGTAAAATTGTCAGCGAAGAGTGTGGTTGGCACACACAAAATGCATTCGACCTCCCAGCAGTCATCAAAACACATTTTCTGCATAACCATATACAGGACGTGATCGAAAATGGATTCTTATATTTAGGGATCTTAATACTTGGTCAAAATGGACAAAAAAGTTTCTGTGCTATTCAATATTGTCACAATTTTCAATTAAGTATTGACTCAAGTGCATGTGTTGTCATATTAACTTTCTACAATATAGTTCCAGTTCAGTCATATCAAAATGTAGTTGTTTGCATTTTGCAGTACATTGTGCAGTAGTGCAACATTCAACTCTTTACAGCCGATGCATTCTTTCATTATGGGGACCATTGAGAAATGGTACCATGTTGGGTTAGTCAGAGCTTGAAAAATTATCCTCATATGGGAGTTGATAATGATTTTGCTTGGTTTTTTAGGTAATGGATTTATGGTGCCCTGGTGACTTTACATTTGGTCCATCTGTCACCAGTTCTGTATTTTTAGATGGCATGCACTCAGCTGGGAAGTGTAATTTCACAACTGATACTTTATGTACCTGATTGATGTTTTACAGCTGTGTATTAACCGCTGTTCTTAAATTCTCTTTTTTAAATAAAGCCCTTTGACTTTTCTCCTCTTTGCCACAGCAAGCCATTTGCATTGTGCGGTTTGTTCTGTAATGTCGTACGCAGTTGCCATGAAACCAAAAGCAACAATGAATCCCAAGGTGTTATTATAACTGATTCAGGAGTTGTGCTTTGTTTGTTTTTACAGACTCACTGGCACTCAGCACGTCACACAGTGGGGTATCTGAATGTGACATGGCACCAACTGCCTCTGTTTTTGTTTATTCTGCCTGCACCAAGCATGTTAAGAATCACTGAAATGAACCCAAACATGACTTGTTTTAAAATATGCTAGGATTATGGAGAAAAAATGCAGTGCTCAGAATAATAATTTTTGAATGCATGCATGCCCGCACAGAACCTTTACACCCATTAAAATTTAAACTGTTGAAACTGTTGAATGCTGGTTCTCTGAGAGTAGTTCATTTAGCGGTGATACAAAACAAAGAAAACCATCGAACATAGCAAGATGTATCATTTTTCACCCATCTTTTATCTTTGCTTTCCATACAGTTGAGCCTGATATCATTAGTTTATTATAGCCTTTTGCTCTTATTTAATTAATGAAAGGAAAACAGATGATTGCATTAAATAATTTCTTATGAACACTTTGGAACTTATTAATTATAGTTTTTTTTTATCATATTGCAATGAAATGACAAAAACATTGAAGAGGAGAGGAAATAATTAGGTAGTCTGACCTTATCAAGGTTTGTGTAAAGGCTTTCAATAAAGGCAAAAAGAAAGCATAACCTTGCAGTGCAATTTTCTGTACTTCTATACCCAGCAGAAAGATATGACGTCATATAACTTTTGGGGAAAATATGAAGGGGGATCTAAGGTCCACAGGAATAAAGAAATGCAGAAATAAATTAGTTGTTAGACCAGTCCCCCCAATGTTCAGTGTGAGCACTCCCAATGAGTTAATTTCAGATTCTTCAGTTGTTGTTTATTTACTTTCAGTGTGTTTGCATACAGCTCCTTGATTCAGATGGATGGATGGATGGATAGATTGGATTCCTTCTGTTTTTACAAGGTTTAAAATGGAAAGAAAGCTGTTTATTGACTTTCAAAATATAGGTCTGGAAGCATTCAATTCGCAAAATCATAATCAAATTATATTTTTAAGTGTTCTGTTTTTGTCTGGCACAAAACCGAAACAGCTGAAATGGTAGCAATGAGATCCCGGGTCAGACCAGCTGCAAGCCCCTGGTTTCCCTGGCAGCGGGCATCCGGTGGCGGAGGTGAGTGTGTTTGGGTGTCAGTGAAAGCGGCTGTTGTGCCGGGGGACCCGGGACTGGCTCTCCCAAGAGAGGCTCAGTATGCAGATGAGCACAGAGATTTCTGAGGGGGCGGTGGGCTTATTCAAAAAGTACGTTTGGCAGGAAACTACAGAACAACAACATAAAAACCAACATGAAAGAACTTATGCATTCTGTTATTCGCTCATTATCGAGACCTTTATAGTGTCAGCAAGTGTTCCTTCTTCTTCATCAGAATTAACCAATTGCTTTGTTTTTTACCCTCTTATGTTGAAATAATTTCAGTTTTTGGCGAGTTTGATAAAAGCCATGCTCAGATTTCAATTTGAACACTTTGAGTCCTCAGATGTAAAAAGATACAAAAGAGATATAATTGTCCTTGTGCACTTTAACAAGCCCTATGAGACTTACCAAACAAAAAATCTATATAGACATTTTCTCATTCACATATACTTCATGTTGATGTCCTCCTATGTTTTGAGAGAGAGAGAGAGAGAGAGCGAGAGAGAATACAAATACCATTTCCTGGAAATGCATTCGACCTCCCAGCAGTCATCAATGGTATTCTCCCCTGGCCCACCCCTGCTAGGGCCCTGTTTTGAGACACAGACAAAAGCCTGGCATTCCTGTGCAGTCTGCAGCCAGGCCAGAGTGTGGCTGCCCCAGGCATTCCTCCAGCCTCAAGGCTTCCAGCGTCACTCATCTGTGGGGTGGATTAGAATTTCTACCAATTATTTTTTCACAGTGTAGGTGTAGTAGTTGTTCTTTAGCAGTGTCCTCTGGAGACATTCACGGAATGTACTTCTTACAAGTGAAGGATTGCTGCTGCAGGGTTTCAGAACAGCTGCCGTTTGTTTCAACTAACACTGTTCCTCCGAAAGAGTGTCTTACCATCAAAGAATTTCACTAAATTCACTGAAACAATTATCAACTGGCCTATAATGTTAAGTCATCAGGAGTTCCACAGTAAAGAAACTGCAGTGCTTGATTTTTAAACACATACAGAACAACAACAACAATTCTAACTAGAAAAGTAATCTACAATACTTTTGTATTTTTTCAGTCTTTTTTTCAAAATTGGAATGCTATGCTCCAGATTAAATGTAACTGTAATGAGAGTGGTCAAATTAACCAAACTGCTTACTTTTGGTCCTCAGGCACATTACCTACTGTACTCAAAATATTAACTAACAAAACATAATAAATCTGTTCTTTAAATTTAATTTTAAGTTGAATTGTAGTCTGAATCTGACTTAAAAAAAAAAAATTAAAAAAAACTACGGGTTTGCTTTTTAATACTTTTATATTATTCCACAACCTTTGTAAAACAGGGATTGGATAGCACCTTAAATTCAAAAATATTTTGTATATGGACAAAAGGAACTATTATGAACTCCTTTGCCTTTTTTCTGATGTATATTTTAATTTGGTCTCATTGTTATTCTCCACTAGGAACACATAAACAACATGTTTGTTGATGCTTTGTGCTTTTACATTTTTGCCACAGGTGTGGATTGGCCACTACCGCTTTCTGCTTAAATTAAAACAATCAATTAAGCTAATGTTAAATTGTACTGGGAGAGGTTGAGCAGTGCTAAAATGGGTAGGTGTGCAGGGAGCAGTGATCTAGCCACTGTGTGAGATGGCACACTATGATTTGGCCTGCTTGTTCTCTGCCTCAAAGGACCCAGACTGCTGACTGGGACTTATGCGGGCAGTCATAATTTGAAAGAGAAAGAAAACGAGACAGAGAGATGATTTCTGCTTAGCTGGCAACAGCTTCCGCATGGATCCAGCAAACGTGACCCTCACAGCTTGCCGTCCTTGGTTGTGTCCTTGCCCAAATCATCCCTGTATCCTTATATAAGCAACTTCCATAGATGTTTTAAAAAGGATACATAGTGCTCACCTGCCTGGCATATGCCGAAGGGGACATTTGAGATGCAAACAGAAATTCTGGGACACACTTCTGTGTCATCACCCAGTTAGCACAAGGAAACATACAAAATCATAGTAGCAAGCTATCTGTATAAAACCATAATATCGGAATATCATACCCAACAACGAATTCCATTGCTGTGGTGAGCTTGATAATATTATTGTATATAACAATCTAACTAACAGCAATATTGTCTCATGATTGGGCGAATTAGCTAGATACATAATCATTGTCTATCAAAAAAGTTAACAGCATTAACAATCATATTATTTGCTTGATGACATAAATTTTACAAGACTGCATGTGAATATTAAGACAAATATGGATACTATATTTGTGAAACAACCTTTTTCAAGTGTATTTTGCTTAGGACTAAACTGCCCTCAAAATGGTGCTGTTCTTCACTGACTGGCTGGCAGATTAGCTCAGTCCCCCCAACTGAATACTTAATAACCAGATTCCATCACTGCACATTGAAATGGCAGTAAGAGATCCATCAGTCTAATTACTGCCACTGAACAGTGTCTGTCCTGCATCAAACCAAACCAGGGTAAAATATGTATCGTTTAAAAATGCATTTTTTCTTCTCTACTCCAATCTCACTTGGAGTGGCCTGGTAATAAAGTGTTTGTTAAACATGCATATCCAGATCGATTCAGTCAAATGAGGCTGTGGAAGGCAAGGGTAGCTTCTTTCTGTCTTATGGTTTCACACATCTCTTGAGATGGTGATTGTGGCAACTTTTGATGCTCATCCCATTGGCTAGTATGCAATGGAGTTAAGAATAAGCCTGCAATAATAAAAATAAGATAATAATAGATGTAAGAATAAGGCCAAAGACATAGAGTTACTGACAACTTGTAGGATGCCCGTCCACCGAATGAAATGGTCAAGCAAAAAGGCTGAGATGCTATCAGGGATTAAATTAGGAGATTTCTCAATAGACAGGCATGAATAGGACAGACAGGCAAACAGGGGACCAGGATGAAGGGAAAACAGCCCTGTTTATAGTTCACTAACAATGAGGGGAAAGTTGAACAATGGTAAAGTGATGAGGGGGGAGCTCTGTAAGTATTTCATCAAGAGAAAATTACTGCCAGCAGCCACCATGCTAAGATAAATTACACAATTCTTGGATGACTTTCAAACAAAAACAATGGTGTTGACAGTTTCGTGTACAAATATTTGTAATTGCTCAATAAATAGATTTAAGGGGCTTTAATATGTATGCTACTGTGTCAACATCATGAACGTGTTCATACCTGATACATAAATTCCAGTTACAACAACTTTACTATTACACTTTACCCCCTGTGACATCAGACTAACATGATTTAAGCTTTTGTTCTTAATAAATAAATAAATATACATTTTCTATTACATAAGGATTTGAATCTTCAACTTAAATTCCAGTTTCATTGAATTTACTTTACAGTTTACATTATTGCTACAGTGTTCCATTAGATTAGTGGTTCCTAATCTTGGTCCAGGGGACTCCCTGTGTATGGTTTTCATTCCAACCACAGTTGTAATGAAAAATCCCAGAATTTTAACAAACTGTTGATTTATTTTAATTAGGTGCTTTTCATGTTTAGAGGGATTATATTTACCCTATTAAGCCACACTCAGAAATAGCTATGCATAGCATGAAGAATAAAAACCCTGCGTCCACGTTATGATTATAGTTCTATATAGAAAACAATTACATAAAAAGAAGTAACAACATTTTATTAACTGATCTAATTAAAGACTGAGGTGAATCAATAGGCTCCTAATTAGGTTGTTGAACATGTGTTTAAGTTCTTTCATATTTTTTTCATTGAACATATTAACACAATACAGGTTTGGCTCATTATCATTTGCTTAGTCTTTGAATTCTTCATTATCTAACACATGGTTAGTTTTAGAGGCCATATGTCCACACTTTTATCAATTAGGAGCTTGTAGATTCACCTCAGTCTTTCATTTCAGCAGTTAAATAACTTTTTTTTAAAATTTTTTACCTCAAGCCTGAGCTTGACTACCTTTTTTATAGTAAAGCTATAGGCTACATAATATCAGGTGCTACAATGCAGATGACTGCAATGGCTTATTAAATAATGTGTGTGAAGGCTTCTCATTTATGGCATAAGCATAAACAAATCCATACCCAGACATATGGCTGCTTCATTGTGAATGTGTAGTACCCTATTAACTTCTGTGTCATACAGTGTGATCCAGCTATGGCATATTGCTAATATTGGAATAAACTATTTTTAAGAATCATATTCTTGGCTTTTAAATTGTACATTTAAAACATAAATAATTAATTTAAGAATAAAACCTGACTGATCACACATGCCAATCTGGACTACAGTTTGGATTTAATATCCAACTTGCAGTTAACAGCAAAATCTGAACTACAGCCTATTAAAATCCTTTTTTGATGTTATTTAATGTAAAATAGTATCAATGCAAGAAATTACTTTATAAACACTGGGGAAAGTATGCAGCGTTCATTATGGCCTTATCAAAAGCTTGACGTCACAAAAAAAGAAGAAAAAAAGAAATATTTCTGCAGATATGGCAATTTACAAATGAACGAACAGCACGAAAAGCCAAATGAGGTTAATGTAGCGACGGGGTCGGCGCTAGGACCCAGTAAAGAGGACCGTGACACGGGAGCCCTACAGTCAGAAAGCTTGGGAGGTGTAGTGGGAGAACGGCAAGGGAGTCGGAGTAAACGAGAAGACTTTTACTCAGATTATTGAAGGACATAGCAGTCAAAATACATCTCCGAAAGCTTCCTCAATAATGATCGGGAATCACTTTTGAAACCTTAGTCCAGGTAAAGTCTTGCATTTTGCTTTTCGTGTTGACTGTGAGTCCGACTGCATCTAGACACGGGGTAGATCCCATTGTACTCAATGGGATGCGGCTATTCTCACCCAAGCTGCCCTGGCTAGGCCCAGAACCCAGTCAAAAACTAGCTAAATTCGCCAAAAACAAGAGAAGAATCCGAGCGAATTTACTTTATGCTATTTTTCTACTTTATGCTTGAGTTCCGTAAATAGCTTCCTCGCATTATGAACTCAAAATAATACACGCATCTAATAATATACGGTTATGGATTTTCAAACTGCAGTGTTATTTAATACAGGCTATATTTTTGCTGGTATTGTACACCGTGTTTTTTCATGAGCCGCCCAGGCCGAATATGTGGATGCTCTGTCTTCTGTCCTGCATTCCACTCAGCAGATCACATTGAAAAGGGTCACTTCGAGTATCTAGCTGCTGGCTATCAACCTGCAATGTACATAAATCTACCCCTATTGTTATTTTTTGAAGATCACTGAGGAAGTAAACAGACTCTTCATTACCAATGGGCGTAAAGAACTAACTTCGGAGTACGACCGTTTGTTTTCTGTTGTGACTTTGGTGTAGAGAGATTGAGTTGCGAGTGTAGCATGTGAATTTCTCTGAACTTTTGCTTGTGAGGCTGAAGATATGCTTTCTACGGATTTATATATATAGCCTATAGCCTACATTTCACGGTCTCTTGTCATAACAAGAAAATCGAAACAGTTTGGGAGTCATTTTTGATTGACAGAAGGAACGTGTTTTTTCGTTTGCTACTGTTCTCAAGCCCGATGTAAATGTTCAGTGTGTCATAACAACACTTGTAAAGAACTATCAAATTCAGTACATGATAACAACGCTTCCTATTGTCGCTTTTGAGGAAACAAAGCAAATAGCCTCTTAGGTTGCACACTATGAAACAGGCCGTGTTTCTACAGCATGCAGGGATTACTTTCTTGAGAATAGTGGCAACATTTACCTTTGCTCTACTCAAAACGTGCGATGACAGCGTCATTTTCATGAAAGCCACGGAGTCTTTTAACAGTGTATGGTAAATGAATGGAGCACGTGGTCAGTGCACTGGGCAAGGTGTTGTTGAAACCAACTGTGTTATATATGGCCTCAACCAATGCCTGCTTTAACTTATCATCATATGCATTTATAAATGATACGGTTACTGTCAGTTCGCTCTTATTATATGTTTATAGAAAGTATAAGTGTGCCTAAAGGTCGGTTAATAGACAGAATGTTATCTTTGTTACTTTCATTGTTATTCTTTTGCTTTTCAGCGTGCGTACGGATGAACATAAATACTTAAATACATTTTTTGTGTTCTTGTTCTGGTCACATCAATTTAAAAAAATAATTTGTTTTGTCCATTTATCCTTCCTGTCTTTCTCCAGCTTTACAGAGAAGTGATTGTTGCTTAAGCAAATGTTTTCATGATGTTGAAATGATTGAGGTGCATTTTTCAACACGTATTCATTAATTTCACACGCCACACTGTCCTCTATTCATGTATTAACATTAGTAAGATCATTGTTAACAGTTGAGAAGTTTCAGCAACTTTGATATTTAAGGCGATCAAGATTATTATTTTATTTCAGTCCTTAAAATATAGTGGACCATGTTGAATTCTTACTCTTTTATTCCTGCCAGTCCATACTTAAAAGCTGAGCCATAGAGAAGTCCACCCTGTGTTCAAATCATGTAGAAAGCCCACAGCAAGCTGTAATTCACTGTTGAAATCAGTCACTATTGTGTCAAAAGCCACAGTGGAATGTGGAATGCCATTTTTGTCATTCTTATATACTTTGTGTGCGAATCATCGAATCATCTAAGGATATTTCTGAGTCCTGCTTGGTTCAGGGGGCGGTGGGGGACTCAAGATGGTGATAAAAACTGTAAGGTAAAATATAAAGGCAATTTAAGCTTTTGAAGCATTTTCATTCAATGTTAGTGATTTCTCAATTTGATGCCGAAATTGAGTTTCCTAGTGGCCTCATATTTGTGGTTGTAAAAAAATGCATTTTTAAATCATGAGACCATTCCTGTGTCTGTCTGCAGTCTATAGTCGGGGAGGGGGCATGTGACTTCTCTTATCGGAGGGGTGTGGATGGTGAAATAGCACAGTTACTGCTTTACTTGCTCTGTTCTGGATGAGAGGTGCTGAGATAACCATTTCCTTCTCACACTTGTGAAAGATCTACAAGCCCATGTTGCCCTGTTGGTGTAAATGCATCATCGTTTACATGCGCAATCCAGGGAAGGTTGCTTGAAATGGCTGTTGCAGATTTAGGGCCGTTATGCGCTGCATGAAGGTCTGAGCTGCAGAGGCCGACAGGCCGCCATCTACCCATCGGCAAAAGGGTTCCCCTGGTAGCCTCTCGCTTCACCTCATCTGACCAGCTCTTTTTCTCCCCCTCTGTCACGGTTCTGACCCGCTGCCGCCCTGTGATTGGTGCAGGCTGCGGTTACCGCCACTCTGCCCTTATCCTCAAATTTCTCGCTGAGGTCATGCAATGAGGGCGACACAAGGGTTAAAAATTGTGCACGAAGTCAGCGGTTGTCGGGCAGAAAGACAGGTTTATTTGTGGCAGGCGGAGACATCATTTAAATCGGTGACTGATAAAATTACTTGTCACCTTGCTGCATATATGAAAAAGCAGCCAAAGTGACCTTTGCGATTAATAGCCTTGTCTTTGGCTTCATTAAGAAGCTAGACTGACTGAAAACAAATGGAATGGGAAGTAGACTGAGAAAAAGTGTTGAAGGAGAAAACCATACTAAACTGCGAACAAAACCAGAAGACAGACCCCCAACTCATGCTTGCCTGAAGAATGTGGTGTCCCATTCAAGGTGGTCCATTGGAAACAGAGGGGATGGCAGTTGCTAAGTTACTGAACATTAAAACAAACAACACACTAAAAGCTGTAGTTCAGCATGGCTCTTAGCTGAGTCTCCTTGTCCAGAGTCATTTGGATTCACTGGATGAACCTAGTCATTTGTTTATATTTGACTATGTTAATGCAACTAGCTTTGTACTTATTCATGTGATTGTTCCCAGTATCGAATCCGACATAAAAAGTACTGCCTTTATTGTGTGCGGAGCCACTCTGTGTCAGCACAGTTGTTCATTTCTTGTGATCTGCTTTGAATTCCTTGTTTAGAGATATTTGATACAGGCAAGTACATAATGTCAAATTTTTATTCTTTACGAAGAGTTAAAACTTTACTACAGTTTATAGGTACAATATAGGCCTATATTTGGTTCAAGTCAATATAAGGTAATATTTACCTTATTATTATGTATGATTTTGGTAAAGTATGTGTGAAATACTCTTTTTAAATGAGTATTTCAGAATGATGACAAAATTCACCTTTGATTGTCCTCAGTCCACCCGTGGATTTGGAATTCACCATTCCTTAAGAGTTGTGGGTTCCAGAGAGTCCAGAACCAAGACATAATAACCACTGAAGCAAACCTCCCCTTGTAATGCATGCTGGGAAACTGAGTTTGCAGGTGCACATCAGTGTAACCACTGCCAGCTGACCACATGGTCTTGGCAGGGCCAAGGCCAAAACTATTGTAAAACTTATGCCAAATGATGCCACACGTGAACAAAGCAATGTGACAAATCACGAAAAGTATAAGGCGTCATTTTTGCAAATGCGTCAGAAGCATCTGGTGTCATCCTTGAGAGCGTGTATCTGTCCTCTGCTACATTGTCCGATGTGGGATGAAAAGCATGCTCAGGACTATTCAACTCGTATTCATGCGTCAGCAGAACAGAAGGCCGCCCGTCCTCATTTTCAAAAGGACCAAAGTCACCTTGTGCACGCTCCCTCGCACAAATCTTCCAGTCCCGTCCTGCAACTACTTTCCTCAAGACAGCGGCCGAGTAGCAGATAAACACCGCCTTTGCCTGGTGTGTGAGGTGGAGCTGTGATCTCCAAGAGTGAGAGAGATGTGCTGTGGTAGGAGCACCAGAGCAGCGAACTCCTCGCCGTCCTCTTTGCACTAGAAGCTCGCTGCTGCTTCCCTGCTGCATGACGCTGATTTGCATTGAATGGGGTGGCCCCTGGAGCGGGAGCCGAAATGATGAATGATGGTGCGGAAGGCAGGCGGTGGCCCCGGGCCCCCTTTACCATGTGACCTCCTGTCAGGGTACTGGGTTCATTCAAGTGCTGCTGGCCGAGAGCTGGCGGTTGCCCAGATTTTCTCTTTTTTCTTTTTTCTTTCCCCCCGCAGCCCACAGTAGCCGAGCGAGGCTGATCACATTAGCAGCAGTGCTGCCGGTGGCTTCAGAGCAGGGCGTCTGCTCCGTCACACTCCCTGCGGGTTCTGTGCGTGTGCGTGCGTGTGTGTGTGTGTGAGAGAGAGAGCCAGAGGGGTACCTTTTAATCCAGAGCGTTTGATCTCTGTTTGAATCACGGTGCTAACTGATGGGCAGGAGAAGCCTTAGACAGCTGGGTGTTTGTCTGAAAAGTCACAGGAACACCATGTTCTGTTTTTTCAACCACATTCTCAGCAGACGGCTTGACGCAGCAGTTCTAGCCGGACTGAGGCGCAGGCCCCAGCTGTAACCTCTCTGTAGCGCCCCAGACTGGCCCAAATCGCTGTTCGAGCTCTGGGTTTCAGTAGCTCCGGAGTACAGTTATACAAGAAGGCAGGACACCTCTGCGGTTACAAATGAACTTTCTGATGAAATTTATACGATAACATCACAATGCACATCAGAATACCAATGCAAGCATCTCTTCCTGTATCCTTCCTGAGCCCTTCTGAAGAGGTATGTTTGTTAGATGTTCAGTGCCTTCGATGACTGTTCAAGGTTTATAAAAAAAAAAAAAGGTTGTTCAGATCCCTGTCAGCATTCTTTCTCTGCAAGAGGGGTGTTTGTGTACCAACATTTATGCTGGTGTAGGTGGCGGATTGGAGCGGTAAAGGGCACGGCGAGGTCACCGAGCACGAGTGACTTCCTGTGAGGCAGGCTCAGTCAAAATACTCACTTGTTTACTTTCGTGCAGGCGGCGGCGGCGGCAGCAGCCCCTGCACCTCGCCCGGCCTCCCAGGGCGTGCAGTCTGAACCAGCAAAGGGTTACTCTCAGAAGCGTCCGGGCCCCGTATTCGGTCTCACTATTTCACGTAAAGGTGGGTTAAACGTTCCATTTGGCAGATGAATTGATTTATTGTGCGATTCAGCGGCAACGACACCGAGGCCAGAGTACTCACTGGGGCGTATTCAGCCTTCAATTTCCCTGGCTCAGCCAGAGTGAGAGTGTGAATTTACTATAGGCACGTCTCATATTCGCTCTGTACAAGCAGGGGTTGGTCCCATCCCGCCCCCGCCGGGGGGAGAGCCCCGCAGGCTGGCAGCTGACGACTCCGCGGGCCCCGAAACGGCGCGCCTCGTATTTATCGGCTCGCCCCACGCTTCCCCGATTTTCAATTTTTGCTCGTTTTTTGTTTGGAAATGTGACGGAGTGGCGTGAAGGCGAAGATGATTAATGACGGTTACCGGCAGGCGCGTCGGCTTCGGAGGTGCCATTGTACCGCGTCAACGCGCCCGTCACAGGTCCGACCCGCCCCGGCTCTGTAATTAAAGAAGAGTCGAGGTGCCCGTGAGCACATGTGCGTGCATCCAGTCCGATATGAAGGCATTGCTGGTGGTGTATTTGAGGCATGTGAAGCTTGCCTATGGAGATTTAATATGCAGAGGTGCAGGAGCAACTTCCTGCAAGATCCTGTTACTCAGAGACGTAGGACCACCAGTGCTTAATATGACTTTTCTGGCTTCCACTGTGAAATCTTTGTCCAAGGTTATGAGAACAGAAAAGAAAGGACAAACTGTACACAGATTATGTATCTAAATTCTGAAACTTGACTCTTAACTTCACTCCTCGAGTGGGAGGATGCTCGTCTCTGTCCAGATAGCGAGATCAGTCTGCGGAGCCACTCGGAATCTGTGGAAATTGCTTCCAGAACCCTGGGGGAAAAAAAATTAATTTGGTTTCCTCTGCAACCGAAATTAGCAGTAATCCTGTCTCGCGTTTTGACTGAGCCGCAAATCACAGATAATGAGTTGCCAGGAGAGACTCACTGTGGATGGCATAAAAGCCACCTTTATGTCCGCTCTAATGGAAGACGCATTAAGTCCAGGGCCCTTAGATCTGCGGCTCATTCCCCGGCTGTCAATAGCGGCGCTGCTTCCTGTGGACGTCCCCAGCCGTCAGCCGTGAAGAAAGAGGTCATCGGAAATGTAAACAGGGGTCATTTGTGACAGAGGGGTTTGACACACAGGCGCACAGACGGCAGAATAAATTGATATCCGTGCGCTATCAGGGGTAATGAACGGCAATATGTCTCATGCATCGGGTGGCAGGGGAACAGGCGCTGCGGAGATTACCTGAAAGCTGTCTTCATTCTTCATCGTTACTTAACTCGCAGGTTTTGTGTTTTGCATGCGTGCGTTTAAGTGACTCGAAAGGTCAAGAGCACAGATGGCTCCGGAATGCCGAATCGGGCGGCATCGAATGAAGACTGACTGTTCATGCCGGTGGTTGAGGGGTTGAGGTGGAATTTTCCTTTTCCATTGTCTTCTCATTAGATGCAGGCCTGTCGGTTTAATATTTCAAATACCAAATTGTTCGAAAGAAAGCTAGCAGGTTGTTGGGTATGAAGGAATAACAGTCAAAATGGATTATTTCATAACTGAGGTTCCTGTGTTCTTTTCTCACAAAAATATCCTATGTTCTTAAATCATTTGATCATAGATTGGTTTTAGAGCCTAACACGTTTTTTCCCCCACCGTCTCCTCGGAGACACAGAAAGACCGGTGATCACGCTTGTTTTCGTAGCGGCAGGAAGGTTCGGCTGGGACGTTATGTTAATGTTTGGAGGGGTTGCAGGAAATGTTTTACCCTCGGATGAGGTTAATCTTTATTCGTTTCTCTCTTCCCCCCCCCCCGCTCCTGCCGCGGAATGCGATAGGTAACTCGCGAGAAGGCGGCTCCCGGTTTCCCCGCTTCCTGCCGCGGTTTGAGTGAAGGGCGTTTGGGGACCAGAGCGCCGTCTCTCCCTGTCGGACTCCGCGGACGGACCACCCCAGCAGGCCACCATGACTGATGTGGTAATCGTGAAGGAGGGATGGCTGCACAAGAGAGGTAAACGCTTTCTCCTCTCCTGCGCTTTGATGCCGCGCACGCGCCGTTGCGCACGTGGTCGCCTGCGCCGCGCTCGCGGTTCGACTTTCCAAACACTGGAGGAAGCCGTGCTGGCTGATTGTTTCATGTGCATGTAATAACACTGGGAGCGCATGCAAATGTTAACTGTAAAGATTATGGCAATCCTTCATGCATCAGGCCTTTACACATTCGCCTGATTATTTGTTGGCCGAGAATCTTTAAATTTATACGGTTTTTGTCTCTATATAGCCTACTTGAGGCAAAGCATCAACATTTGACACTTTTTTCTTGGTCATCGAGTAAAGAAATGAATAGGTGTTTCATTTGGATTGACCTTCATTAAGATACAAACTAGAGCATTCCGTAGAGTGGCAAGAACTATCAGAGCTGTTCCCAGCACTTCTCATAGCTAACTTGCATAATGACAGTGCAATGAATCAGTGCATGTTGGTGCACAGACACAAATACAATACCTGACCTAGTGTTAATATGAGATGCATTATATTCACTTCCAAAACAGTTATTTTTAACTATGTGGAAAAATGTAAGACGCCACTGGATAGCTGATAATTGAAGTACTTTTAATCACTCAACTCTGTGTAGTAGGGACTTTGTACTTTGCCTTCAGAAGAAAATAATTGTACTTTAATGACACTGTAAGCCAAGCATAAAATGATTCGCTTCTAATTCAACAGTATGCTGGGAATCAAGTAGTTAACCAACTACCCTAAAGTAGTGGTGAAAGCATATTTCTCTCATGGCCTTTGTGGCCAGAATCTGTACCTCCAGCAAAAACCTTTTCTTCAGGGTGAAACCGGAGTTTAATTGGCCTTTCCCCTCATAAAATAGAGCCCTTTTCTTCCACCCATAAATTCAGACTTTCATTGGGCTTGCACTGTACTAACTTTAAATAAGACATTCTAGAATATGGTGTTATAGTTATTACTGAACAGAAGTCTCTGTTTTTTTACTATGTGTATTATCACGCTACATTACATATCTACAGTACACATGAAATTATTTCACTTTGAGTTTGAGTGTGAAGATAATGTACTGTAAATATTTTCATTTAGCAAATGTTTTTGCTGAGCTGTATATTATGTATCTTTTGTTCAGTTTGCAAATACAATGGGATTATTGTGTAAGTATTGAGGATATGTGTTCTTATAAGCAGAGATATTTGAGAGCCATTTTATATGGTGCTGGAAAGGTAATTTAAACAGGCATTAGAGACTATTATTGGAGCATTGGGAAGCGTTGGATACTGATTTAAAAATCCACTTTGGAGCAGTCATTCTAACAACCGTTCATGAGTCTAAATGACACAAACCTAAGTAACTGTGACCATTGTGCATATCATCCATATATGCTTCTGCGTATTGTTACTGAATTAATTCAGGCTCAGTGCTTTCAATAGTACAGCAGCTGTGCCTCTCTTGGGATTGGAACCTGTGACTGTGGGTTACAGGTGCAGCTCCAGAGCTGCTACCTTGCGGTACTGTTTGGATCTGGACACTTCTCTTGTAAACCCCCAGCACTCGCCTCTTATCTTTGTTACAGCTGACAGACCACTCTGCTATGAACATGAAATGGCTCACTGAGATTCAGTGTTCTGTGGTAGTGGTAGTTTTGGGTGTCTCTACATTCAACAGTGTTCCCACCATAAGTAATAAGGAATAAGAAAATGGCGCCTCTTACTGTTTAGCTCCCAGGTCAATAGGTACTCTCACTTGACTACTTTTTAACACCTGGTTATGCAATACTGTGGTTTTGTTGTTAAACGTTTGTCAGATGTTCCTCTTAGAATGCTCATCAGCATGGTGAATTAGAAATGGATAGAACCAGTAGCTGCTGTATGTGAGCAATATGGCAGATCCTAATTCAACATAACTCTTATTTCATTGTCCAGATTGTCCAGTCACAGTAACTGAACCCATCAGTTGAGCCCTTGAGAGAGCTGAGCCTAATACAAAGCACATGATATGGACAACAAACAATTGGTCTGACGCTTGGTCAAAATCAAAGACACCTGTTCCTGGTGCGTTCTGTTCAGGTCCAGGTTTACTGTGGCTTTCCTTGTTCCCGTCAACCACAGCATGGCAACAGGGAGAAAGCAAACCACCAGACACAGCCCGGTTATCGCCGTGTGAGGTGCCTGTTTGTTTTCTACTTGGAGCAGTTTCACCTCTGACCTCAGTGGAACTCGGGATAAACTGAATGACCCCCGCGCGCTGTCGCCTAACTGCCGCACATCATTGCATTTCGCAGCGTGTGCAGCTGTTGCCACGGTTATGACAGAAGCCCGGCAAAAATGTTCGGAGCAGGAGCGCAAACACTAGCAGAGCCTCGCCATTCAGAAGCAGAGTCTTTTTCCTCTTGTGCCCTTCCGCGGGGTGAATGAATATTCAGTGGTTTAGAGCTGGGGAGTGATTAACGTCTTGTCAAGGTATTTACTGACGTTAATCAGTCCCCTCCCCCCACCCCAAATCTCTCAAATCTTTACCTGCCTGTAGGCGCAAAAGGACACATCACAGTTAGTAGTGTATAGTTTTTTTTTGATGAACCACATCTCTGTTACAGTTAAAAGAATGGCTGTGGTCTCACCAGGGTGCCGGTTTATTGATCTAAAGCAGAGTTAGGCTCGTAGCGGGGGAATTCCATTGTGTTTATACAAGGTGGAATTCCTCACATACCTGCTGGCTTTGCGCGGCTTTGTGTGTGCAGCCCGAGCAGCGCTGCTTCAGCTCCGGAGGGCTGCTTTCCCCGCAGGCTTCCCAGCCTCCTTTAAAGTGCCATCACTCTTTTAAGCAGGGGTCAACCTGGTAAAACTAAGACATCGTATAGCGGAATGAAACGGAAGCCCGTGGGCGGCCATTACGGCTCTCCGGAGCCAAAGCGGGGCGGTTGTTTTTTTAACCAGTCGCCTCACGCTTTTCAGCCCACGTAGTAGAGGAGCTTGGAAATCGGGAGGAAACGGTCTAATAGGGGACGGGAAGAGCGAGCCCTGACAGATGTGAGCGCGGGCAGTCCGCGGGCAGGGCCGAGGCAGACGGCGCGCCGCAGCGCAGCTCAACAGTTTCCCCCGGCCGCCTCGCGGACACAACGGAGCGCTGTGTTGTAACGGGGTCATCCCAGTTCAGCTATGCAGACAGACGCAGTCGGTAACGGTTCTGGGCAGAGGATAACTGGGAATGCGGCGCGCTCCGGATTTATGGCCTGCAGCAGGGCAGCAATCTCACTTTGAACGCAAGAGGAACTGGGAGGTTTTCCTCCAACGACGTCACTCGCACTCGGTGAACTTGGACGAGCTCGGGAGGCCTTTTTTTGTTTCGGCCACATGGCGTTCGGTTGTTCGCGCAGTAATGAGTTATCGATGAAAACAGATTTGTTTTGCCTTTGAATGTGTGTTGAAGGGACAAAAGCACTCTTCGTGGGCATTTCGGGTCGGATAATCTTTCTCACACAATCAGATGGCGGTCACACAGTGGCAGTTATGGGAACCTTTGCAATCACCAGTATTTGTTCTTTGAAGTCAAGCACATTTATGACCTGTAAGAGTGAAGAGATGACTATGTTGTCATGCGTTGTGGTGCAGTATGAGTATGTCTTTCAGACAGTAATGTGTGTTAATGCTTCTTTGTTCATGAAATGAATTGCAGCTTTCCTTTGTAGTGTTATTGATTGTTGTATAAACTGGAAGAAAAGTGAAAGTTTCCCCCCCCCCCCGGATGTACCCTTTTCAATAGTGTCCTGTTTTTCACTCTTGCAGTTTTATGTTTCCTGGAATAAACATGTTTTTATTTTATTTTCTGACAGTGAAATAAGCTCAAAAGAAAAGCACATATGAAATTGCTTTGTTAAAATACTGTCTAATCAATTTAGGTATTGCTATTACACTACTGGAGCTGGATTTAGACAGCCATTCTGATTGAAAAATGATTAGGCTATTTGGTCAGTTTCCTCATCCCCTGAAAATGTAATATTGTTTGGCATTGCCAGTGCCAGTCCGTTCCGTGGTTCCAGTTCGCTTGCTCTTTTCAAGCTGGATTTATGGAGCAATCCATTGTTAATTAATCTGAATCAAATGTTTTCACCACGAAAAGCTGTTTATGTCCCTCTCTATGTAGAAAAGCGGTGTGGTTTTATCATCACTCTACATTAGATAAAAATGTATCTTTAAATACGTCTCATATGAAATTGTTTTAATCCTTTACCTCTTGGGGGATATGGAGGAAATCATAGTTAACTTTATGTAGGTTAGGACCCACACTATTATTTTGGCATAGTGCTCATTTATCCCATCCCTATTGTGTGGGCTGTTTATTTACCTTGGAACCACCGTACTCCTAGCTGCACTGTATTATGGTTAGATAAACCAAAAAGGAAAGTTGATGGAAAATGGTGATACTCAGCAAAACATCGAAAAATAATACGACTTCGCAAAACAACAGTTCCTCTAGGTATGCCTTACGTGCGGTGCTTACATCCTGCTATTCAAATGTCTGTCTGCAAAGTGTGATTTTGGCATGATTATGTGTACTCATGATGGATTGTGCCTCCTGGGCCAAAGTGGTCCCCTGACCAAAATGTTGGTCCAAACTATAACCAATTTTGTGACCGAGTACCAAGGAAGCAACATGCCCGTATGTATGAAATGTGCTCATTTAAAAAGTTTGAGAACATAACGGTAGTGTTTCATGCTGGACTAACTTGTCAACAAGTAAATCCAGAGGGAAAAGCTGTTCTTGCTTTTTGGACTTCATTTCCGCTTTCTTGCTAAAGCACTGTGCAGTTGCCATCATTAACTTTTTTTAAAGTCCTTTTGAAAGATTCCATTTAATCCCAGGGTTGCATTGAACACTGTCATTGCACTGGATCCAATAAAAAGTAATATGGTTCACTTAGGAGCCTTGTTCCTGCATTATTAATTAATCACAGCTACCGCTGTGCAGCACTCTCCGAATACACAGCCGACCAAGAGGGATGTTTTGACTGCAGTATTTAAAAAAATGTTCCGGAAACGTCAGACACACAGTGGTTTTTGCATGTCTCCCACATCAAAGGGCAGTTTACCTATAAATACTTTTCAAATAAATTGCTGTGTCCTCCACATGACCCCTGCTTTCTTCACAACATTATTGATATTATAAAATCAAGCAACTCATATACATTCCATTTCTTGTCGAGTTCCACCCTGTTGTGGTATCCAGACATTTAGTACTCTAGTGTTGACGCATTGTTCTACAGTTACAGCTACCGTAGCCCAATAGCTATAGGCAGTGCCTTGAAGGGGAGTACGAGAAGACAAGGACTGACTGATATCAGAAGACCTGATTCTGATATCAGGGTAAGTGAAGGACCCGGATGGAACATGCATGTTCATTTTGAAGAGGAGATGAAGTTCATTTTTCCATTGCTCATCTGTGGCTCTGTAGAAAGATGGGGGGGGGGGGGGGTTGTCCCTGACAGTGTTGATCACTGCATGCCTTCTACAGCCAGCACCTGTTTGTGCGCATGCCATTTTCACTCATTGAGCTGGATGCAGGAGATGATCGCGATGCTATTTACATAATTTATGGTATATTGCTCAGCAGATGTGACGCCCTTATTCAGGAAGAATTTTACAGCTGGCATTTTATGCATTATCCATTTATACATACGGATATTTACAGAAGCAAACTGGCAAGGAATCTTTCCCAAAGGAGCAATTGCAACACCTCAGCTGAGGATCAAACTTGTAACTGTCTGTTGAGTTACTCAAAACCGCATGCTTCGACTTCCACTCTTCTCTTATTTTCCTGAAATTGCGGGGCAGGAGCGTGTTTCGGAACACCTTACCTTACAGTATCTTAAATGCCGGTAATACTTTAGCCGTTTAGCTTCCCAGACCACAAGCATGCGATATACCATGCCTGTGGAGGGGGAGAAATTCTACCTCAAAGCTGCACTTTTTCTCATATTTTGAGGAGTGGTAGTCAACGCTGGCTGACTTAAAAATGAATAAATAAGCGAGGAGGAAACTCGCGCACGCCGAGCAAACAACCCTTCAAGAATGTGAGCTGGCACGCTGTCAGGTTCCAACAGCTGTGCTCGGCAAAACGTCGCCCGGAACAGCCATGTTTTGATTTGGGGGCATCCGCGAGCCGTCCCCCCCGCGAAAAGGCCTCTTGACAAGATGGGTTTTAATGTCGCATCATTGTCACGGCGTCCCTGGCCCCGGCGCCTCGGTGCGGGAGGGGGAGCGACGGGGCGGCGGCGTGCTGCCGCTCAGACGCGGGGCGCGGGCGCTACTGCAGCGCGGGCACGACGCTCTACCACCCGGCCGCGTCTCAGCCTCAGAGAGACGGGCGATAGGCCCGCCCCCGTCCTCAAGCATTGCGATTCGGGAGTCTGATTCTACGGCCCACCATCTTATAATGGTGCCTCCCCTCCCCAACACACAAGCACACAAGCACACATGTTCACACGTGCGCACACACACACCCACACGGGCACACACTCAAGCATACATGCACACGCTCACACGTGCACCCACACACACACATGCACACATGCTCAAGTGTGCACACACACACAAAAGCATACATGTGCACACACTCGCACGCTCACAAGGTGCACATACACACACATGCACGCACACCCAAACACACACATGCTTACACCACACACCCATGCATGCATAAAAATACACAGTCACCGCACACCCATGCATGCATACAAGCACATATGCATAATAACATGCACACAAAAACACACACAAACATACACACGCAAACGCATATAGGCATACAAATGCACAGATGTGCACACACACAGCCTGCAACCTGATATCATGCCTCATTTTCACATTGAATCACATCCTTGCTAGAAGTCCAGATAAGGGCTGAAACACAAATGTATCAACTTCTTTATTTCTGTAAATACCAGAAACTTTTTGATTCCTATCAGATTAGTCATATGCAACACAGCAGAGGGGGATGAGGGGTTCTATTTCCTGTTTAATAAAGCTATGGCAGTGGCATAAAGTGGAAGAAGTGTGGTTCCTCTAGCCACACTTGGCTAGAGTTGTATGAGTGGTACAGTAGTTCTTGGCTTCTCTCAGCTGGGTGTTAATGTGGTTGGCCAACTCCATACAGTCGGTGCAGAGGAGTCGGTGGGGACAGGAACAGCTGAGTGAGTCACTCCCAACCAGAGGCCACTCCCTTGTGGTGAACATTCAATGCCTCCCTACTTGAACAAAGCATTCCTGCCACAGACATCAGCCTAACTATTGGCTCAGGTCTGTTTGTCTGGTCAGCACCGTAGTTTAAACACAGATTATGAGGGCTGGGTTTATGCTGTTTGATGAAGAGTTTTTGTGTGTTTGTGCGTGTGTCTACGCGCGTGTGTGCGTGTGTGTGTGTGTGCGTGCATGTTTGTGTTCACGTGTATATGTTTATGGGCACGTGTGTGTGTGTGTGTGTGTGTGTGTGTGTGTGCATGTGCATGCAGGTGTGTGTGTTCGTGTATTTGTGTGTGTGTGTGTGCATGTCTGCATGCAGACGTGTGTGTATATTTTTGTGTGCGTTCGCGTGTTTGTGCGTGTATATGTGTACATGCGGACGTGTGTGTGTGTGTGCGCGCGTGTGTGTGTGCGTGCGTGTGTGTGTGTGTGTGTGTGTGCGCGTGCGTGCGTGTCGTTGGTGGGGGGGGGGGTGTGAGGGTAATTACTGAGCTGTCTGGGTGGGAATGACGGCAGTAGAACCACGCTGCAGCTGTATGGGGCTGATCTCCTGGGTGGAGCGCTGGACAGCATGCCCAGACTTGCAGGGATACAGCAGCACACAGCTGCCCAGCCTTCCACACGTCTTCATCTTCATCTAACTGCGTCAAACTCAAGCTACTAAACCCTCATTGCCTTTTGACCAATGTCTACAGTCATTATCGCACGCGAGCACGAAGTACAAATCGCACAAGTGGAGAGCTTTGTGCCAAACAAAAAACGGGTGGAAGTATTTTTCCAAGAATATTCTCTTTTGTGGATCAGTGCTCTGTGTTTATTATTTATTCAAACTGCACTGTGTATTCTCTAAGAAGCTTCATTTTTATGTATTTTTTTAGGGGGGTGGGGGGTGAAAGGGTTGGTTTATCTATGTGTTGCCATGGCCCATGAGCCGCTGCCGCTTGCCTGTTGAGAGGTCAGAGGAAACGAGCGCGACTGCGATTTTGTGCGGCCACATCTCACGCGAAAGTGAAACTGGGGGGGGAGGGGCGTAGAACGCCGAATCGCGATGCTTCCCGCTGCAGTCGGGCCGCGGCGGCCAGGAGCTTAGCGGAGCGTGTCGCGACCGCGCCGCCGTCCCCGCTTCCGCTCGGCCCCCGTCTGTCTGAGACGTCCCCACCCCGACGAGAGGTGACTCCGCGCGCGGGGCCGTCCCCTTCGTTAGGCTAACGAGGCCCCGGACAAGGGACTGTGTGTGGCGGGATCAGCCAGCTTGCCCGCGGTGCCTTCAAAGGAATGAAGGGGCAGGGGGTTTCGGGAGGAGGGCGCGGGGGACCAAAAACAAACCAGCAAGTGAGAAAGAAAATGGATTCTTAATTTAAGCTACTCAGTTGCTTGGAAACCACATCCTCTGTCTGGAGGCTACTGTACGGATATCTTTTTATAAAAATCTGGCGATGTTTATCGCAGCAGCCTGCTCCTGTTTAGGCCCGTGTGGGCTCGCTTGCGCTGGGCTGCAGACGCGCTCCCTCTCTGGCCAGTAACCAGAAGACACCTGTGAATTGTGTGTCTGCAGTACTGGGGGGTCTGGCCCTGGCCGGGCAGTAGGTTTGGGCTGCCGTTATTTTTACGCACGTGTGTGCGTCACGCTGGTGGAGTTTCGTGTCGGGGGGGGGGGGACGGGGGGGCTTTTTTTATCTCTCTGCTGTCGTAAAGCTCCGCCCGTTTGCCTGTCTGCCAGAGATTTTAACGAGGCTTTATTTCACGAAAGCAGGATTCACCCCCCTCCCTCCCCGCCCCCTCGTGTTCTCAAAGAACGTGCCGGAAAAGTGCTGAGCGTGAGCGAGGTCTTTCTCTTTGTCTCCCGTCCCTCCTGTCCTTTAAAACACGAGCGAGCTCGGCGTGGCCGTTCTAAGTTTGTTCCGCGACGGAGCGCGACTGCCTGATACGCGCCGTCCGCTAACCTGGCGGCTCGGGCCCGGCGCCAGCCCCGGAGCCGGGCGCACGGCTCGACGGCGCCCGGGCCACGCCTCCCGGTGGCACCTGGAGGGCCGGGGGCTCCCCGCGCGGCGGCCGTCCTGTCTGGCGTCTGGGCCTGGGCAGGGGCCCGGCGTCGGGGGTAATGGGACGCGGGCTCCTGCTAAATGTGCTGTGGAAAGGCAAATTGCGCGGGCGCAGCTGTCGGAAGCGGCGGATGGATGGCGGGGAGGCAGGAGGGCAGGAACCGCCACCTCTGTCACTTGTCTGCGCGCGCGGCGGGCCCGCTGTGTGCTTGCTTTGCTGAGCAGAGGCAGCCGCTCGGCGACAGCGGCTCCGCCAGCCGCTCGCTCGCTCGCTCTCTCTCTCTCACACACACACACACACTCTCTCTCTCTCATTCTCTTTCTCTCTGATCTCTCACACTCTCTCGCTCTCTCTCTCACACACTCTGTCTCTCTCTCTCTCGCTTTTTTCTCTCTCTCCCTGTCTCTGTCTCTGTCTCTCGTGTGCTTTTTCTCTCTCTCTGTCTCTCTCTCACACTCCTCTCTCTCTTTCTCTCACTCTCTTTATCTCTCTCTCTGTTTCTCACTCTTGCTCTCTCTCTCTCTGTCTCTCTCACACACACTCTCTCTGTGTCTCTCTTTCGCTCTCTGTCTCTCTCTCCCCCCCCCCCCCCCCCCCCTCTCCCGTGCACCCCTGCCGCTCACGCAACCCCTCCCACCCCGTGCCAAACTAATGACTCACCCCCGTCGGAAGCTGCATCCGAGTGGCGTGGCGCGACCCGTCTCCTCCATCAATCTTCCGGCCCGCTTTTCCTGGCACCTGTAAAAAAAGAAGAGAAGAAAAAAAGAATTTAAAAAAATGGAGGCGCAAAAGCACTCAGCTGTTCTCTCAGATGGAGTCTGGCTGTGCAGGCAGATTGCTGAAGATTCCCACTTCTGTCAGATCCACATTAGTCTCTGCGCTGCTGATGTTTCTAATCAATTCTGGGCAAAAGTTTTCCGTCTATTTTTTATTTAGCGGAAAAACTTTATGTTTCTTCCCCCATCCTACATATTTGGATGCTTTCGTGTTTCTCGCTTCATGTTGAACTAGCATCGACTGCAGTATTAGAACTCGGTTCCCAGATTTCACCTGCTAAAGGAAGTAAATTTATTTCTACCAGGTTGCTTTTCTGAATGAGAGCATTGTTCTCTGGTGCTCTGATTCGTCTCCTTCTGCAGCGATTACTTTCGGGGTTTACTTAGTTTCATCTTTTGTTTTTGTTCCCCATTTTATAATTAACCGCCCGTTTTATAATCAACCGCCCATTTTGGCCGGGCGTCCATTTGCTGGTGAGAGCGGGTTGGATGAGCAGAGATCTGGTCCTTCTTAATTTGCGTGTTTGTTTGTTTGTTTGTCGTGTGCATTAACCCGGTTAACTAATCCATGGCCTGCTTGTTTACCGAGGGGAGGGGAACAAAAAGGCTGAAACACAAAAAAAAAGAGCGAGAACTTCCCACAGTGTCTCTATGGTAATCAGCAGGTGTCACCCGCCGCAGAGAAGAAGCGAGGGCTTTCTTACGAGCGTGAGAACGAGGGGCCGACTCCGGCCCCCCTCCCCCCCCCCCCCCCCCTCTTTTTTTTTTTTTTTCCCCCTGTAGCGGTAGCGGCAGCGGCCGCCGTGGAATTTAAAAAAAGCCGGCCCTCCAGACGAGCCGGGCCTGCGCGGGCGACCTGTTGATAGCGCTGCCAAAGGCTCCGCAGAGCGGTCCCATCCAGCTGCATGAGAAAGAAAGGAGCCAACAAAAGAGGAGAGAGGGGACCGCAGGAGAGAGAGAGAGAAAAGAAAGAGAGAGAGAGAGAGAGAGACAAAACTCCTGGGCGGTTTGGGCCGGCCTGTGAATATGCCCGTTGTGAGACCGGGCTGCCTTATATGGTCACGGGGAGAGGGTAGGCCTCAGCCGCAGCCTGTTTTGTAGTGTCAGTCTGTCAGCGGTGACCTCTCCATTGGGGAGCCCCCTCTCCTGCGGGCGGCGGCGGCTCATTGAGATGCAGGGCACAGGGCAGGCGGGCGCAGCTGCAGGCTACAGGCAGGACCCCGGCAGAATGGGCCGGGAGGGATGGAGGGGGCGGCCCAGGAAAAAACCAACAAAAGACGCGGCCCCCCGTTTTTCAGTTCTAATTCCCTAATCCTCACCCCCACTTTTTCCCCTGTTCCACCCCCCTGCCCCACAACACACACACACACACAGTGTCACCAGCACCCCCCCCCCCACCCCACCCACAACCCCCACCCCCACTTCCTTCGTCTCATCCCCAGCCACAAACGGCCGAGAACAAAACGAAACAGCAGCCCCCCTCAGGAAGTCCAGCTGCTGGGTGCTGGGTCTGAAAAGTGCTCATGGCTTCTTTGTTCATATGTGTGTGTGTGTGTGTGTGTGTGTGCCAGGTTCCAAGGGTTGGTCTTTCTTCAAGAGTGTGAAACTTGCATGATGTGTTTATTAAAAAGCTAAGCAGGACATTCCTTCCTAGATGACACAGAGACAGAGAGGCACAGGCTACAGACGGAAAGACACAAAACCTCAGACAGGCAGCTGAGCTCTTGTGTGTGCTCTCATACATATTTTCCATTATTATGTTAAAAAACATGGATTTGTTAGTCTGGAGGATCGTTAATGTATTCCTGGGCGATGGGGCCCCCATGGGTAACGGTGGGGTGCCCGTGTGCTTGGTGGGGTGGGGTGAGGCGGTCTGGTCAGGACTTAGGCTAGTGACCTGCTACCATGAGGGCAGATTCTCTGAACCACTAGTCAAGGGTAAAGGCTGGAGGTTTACCTTACAGGTCAAGCCTTATCCATGAAGCTCTGCAGGTCTGAAGGAGTTAGGACCTTACTTGGGATATTTCTGTAAACGTCTGACCTATGAGGATTTGGGGCACATTACACGATGGTGCCAAAAAAAAAGCGAGCTGTGTTCAGCTAACTGAACTTCCGAGGCTAGAGGTTAGCGTACTAACTGACATGGTTGAGCAGAACAATTGTAATTAACCCTGCTGTGTTAACCCTGCTGAGCATTGTGCAATGACATGAAGCTATGTGGAAAGGCTCAGTGTATTTCTTAGCTTCTGTCCCATAGGAGACATGAAACGTGGTCATATACGTCCCGATGGGAACTGCTGGAGACTGGAGCAGTTCTGGAATGAGAGTGTAGCTGTTCAGCAGAATTCCTCTTTGCTGTGATTGAATTTGATGGTTTTATGAGCAGATCTAGCAAATTTAGCTAGAGGTTTTAAAATGCAAATCCGTTTGCTGTCATATATTTCAATTTAAATCAATCACACTCATACTGAGCAATGTAACTGTTGAGGAAATAAAATGTTTTTCCATTTGCATTTTATATTTACATTTTAGTCATTTAGTTGACGTGCTTATCCAGAGCGACTTACAATTAGTGCAAATGAAGAAAAGGCCTAGATTCATAAATGAGCAACATTCCATTAGTGATTGATGAGAAATGCAATGGTTGGGCCATAACACCCCAGCCTTAGATAACCTTTTGTCACTAGAATTAAGGACAGGTAGGGAGAGGATTTATTTCTTTTTTTTGGAGGGGGGGGGGCATGGGTGGGGCAGGGGATTGTAGGGCACATAGGGGAAGACATGAAAGGGGGGAATGGGGATCAGGGTGGAGAATGCGTTTTATAAACCGCTGATAAAAACTAAAACAGAATTAAAATTTGCAAGGATAGGTTTCTGAAGTATGTATGCGTTTGTTTTGTATAATATCTTCCGTTATACAGTTTCAGTGGAATGACTATGCATTTCGAATTAAAATTGCAATTAGAATGCCCAGTAAAAAATTAAAAAAAACATTTTTCAAGTTTCATGTAGGCCTACATTGTGTGAATTGGACTTCTTTTTCGAAAGTGAAATACTGGATGACATTATTTAAACCATATTTTTTGCTGCTTTCCTCTACAGTTCAAATATGGAGAGGATGATATAAAGATAAGTTGTGGAAATGATGTGGGAGACTCAATTAAAGAGGCAATTTGCTCAGAATAATCAAATTTGCATTTAGCGCACATAGATCTCCGACACAGCTGTGGGTTTTCTAAATGATCGTCTGTACTGTACGGTTAGGAGGGAGCACAGGGTGGCGGCAGTGGGGGAAAAGATTTACTACCCCCACGCTCTTAAATTGTTTCATTCTGTTTCGCATTGCCTTCAAGTGCAGATGGAGATCAAACGCTAACTGCTGGAGCCGTGTAAAGAGGCAGCGCAGATACCGAAACGCGTCTCAGGCTTAACCCTCTCCCTCCTGGTCAGGGCAGGTAAAGTCGGCCATTTTGTTTCAGAGGGCCAGCTGAAAGCGGCGGGTGGCACAAAGGCTACGCGGGGTGTTGCTGCGGTCTTTCCGTGCCGCCGGCGTGCGTACAGGTGTTGGCGCGCGGCGTGTGCGTAGGTAGCTACACGGGCGTGTCTGGGGCGAGCGGGCGGGCGGGCAGGCGTGGTGCGGGGGTGTGGCCCCGGCTCGGCGTGTCCGTCCGGGCTCAGGCCGCGTAGCAGTTGGCAAATAAAGATGAATTCCCTTTTGTTTGGCAGAGCCTCACTGTTCATTATTTTCCACTTTGCCCAGTGAGCATCCCCAGCCTCAGCAGCTGTTTGTCATGTAAAGACACTCTATCAGTCCCCGACAGCTCCTCTTCTGGGCCCCCTCGCTACACCATAGGAGGGCATGGAGCAGATTTCACTCTTTCTTTTCTTCTCTCTCTCTCTCTCTCTCTGTCCCTCTCTCTATCCATCCCTTCCTCTCTCCCTCTCTTTTCTCGTTCTCTCCTCTTCCCTTCTTTTTGCTCATTCTCTCTCCCCCATCCTCCAGTACACACACTACAAGGAGGCAGATTGTTCTTTCCCCTCTTTTCTCCCTCTCCCAGTCTGATTCCCCATTGCGTTTTTCTCTCCCTCCCTCTCTCATCTCATCCTCTGTCTGTCCTCTCACACCCGCAGTGACAGGTGCCGTTCTTTCTCTGACTCCTTCCTTCATCTGTGGTTGTATTGAAACGTGTACCTGGGAAGAAGAGAGTTTGCATCTCTCCTGCCTCACTCCCTCCTTCTTTCAAAGATTTTCCCTCCTCCACCCAAGAGTTTCCCTCTTCTCCCCGTTTCTGCAGTGTTGGAAAAGTTTGCTTCTCAGTGGTTATGCTAAGCAGGAATAAACGTAAGCCTAGGCATTCATAGAACATGGTTCAGAGAGGGCCCAAATGGAACTGGCGGTGGCTTTGAAAGGAACTGGTGTGTATGATTCGCATGACCGAAAAACCAGCATGAAAAGTGCCTTCTTGCTTTTGATGTTATCTCCTGCTTGGTTGCATCCTACATCTCTGCTACTTCCTGTTTTGAAGAATCGGGCTTTAGATGCTCAGAGTAGCCGCTATATTTCTGTCACAGCTCTAAAACCCGTGTGCCAGATGTGCTATAACTACAGTATGTCCTGTAGCAGCAGCAAGCCCTTTGGTGCGCTAGCCAGGCTGCGTCACTCAGTATTTGCAAGCGTTATTTGTTTTCCTTTTTAAATTAATAGGTCCAACCGTACATGGAGTAGATGCTGTAAGATGGAAATAAGCTCTACGTCTGCACTTCCAGTCGTCACTCTGCGGTCTTGCAGAGGTGACGAAACTCCCCTGAAAAAGCCCAGGGAAATGCCTGGCAGTGTTGCTCAGCCTGACATCTGAGCTTTGAGTTTTGTCCCCCCTCCCCCCCCCCCCCTCCAATCAGGACGTTGTCATTCTGCAGTGCCCCCCCCCCCCCCCCCCCCGCGCGCATTTCGGGACCACCCACGGCCTGGCTCAGACTACACAGCGCTGCAGACTGGTCACATGACCCAGGCTCCGCCTCCAGAGGTGGAAAAGTACAGCTGTGCCCCCTCTGCCCCGGAGCCGCTCGGAAGGGGTGTGTGTGGAAAATAGGCAAACCGGCTCGTCTTGTGCAAAAGGGTCAATGCAAAGAAAGTAGAACCGATGAGAGCTAAAAGGGGAAGGACGTTAGAAAAGGAGAAGGTGAGAGGAACTGAGATGTTGTTTTTACAGAAAGAGCTCAAACGGGGGAGGGAAGAGAGAAAGAGATTAATAGACAGCGGGCGATTCGTTCGTTGCGAGGCTGCGGTACGAGGCAGTGTGTGAAAGTTAAGACGCGCGTGCCAAGGCTTTCTTGTCCGGCGAGCTGGAGGGAGAGCCTCTTATCGCTTTCCAGACGGAGGCCTGGCTCTTTCTCTCCCAGGCCCCCGCTGCTCTGTAGGAGCGGCCTGTTGGACATGGTGCCCAAGTTTGACCCTGTCTCCATTGTCTGGGCGCTGGCTCGGTGTTTGGTCATTCTTCTGGTCCGAGGCCTTTTTTTAGTCCGGTTCACGAATGTTGTTCGGCTGGAAGTCGTTCGCATACGAGCGCGAGTTATGACAAACAGCCCCCTGCGGGCAATTAGATTTCGCTTCCCCAGAAACTCCCCGGTAGCTCGGCTGGGAAATGTCTCGGGTCTGGAGCCGCGGGGCGAGAGAGTGGACCTGCGGTGCCACATTCTTTTGCGGTGAGCGTCCTCGTCGTAGCGCGGCTACGCCATTCCACGCGCTCTCGGTTCGCTCTGTTTACCAGGCCTCTAGCCATTTCCAGCGTGTTCAGAGTTTTAATTCTCATAAAATCAGCTTTAATAAAGTCAAAATAACCACCTTCCAGCATTATTATTTGGTCTCTCAGCAGATGCCTTAATCCTATGTGATTTGCGTACCTCGCTTTTAGTACGTTTGCACAGCTGATATTTACCGAGGCAGTTCTGTTCATTGCCCTACCTGGGAATCAAACCTGCAACCTCTTGACAGCAAACCCAGTTCCGCTCTGCTGACAGCACAAAAGCCAGCCTCACGGTTTCTGTTCGGCTTTCTCTTCTCCCGAGTGTGAGGAGACTAAACACTTTCTAAAAAAAAACATGGCGGGAAATGTATGAAGTAAGGACTGGGAAGCGAGGGCGAGCTGAACATGCTGACGTGCTGGAGGGCGCCTGGAGCCAGCCTGAATGTCAGCCGGTTCCGCAGAGGAGCGGGGCGGGGCCGGCTGTCACCAGGGGCACGCAGCGAGCGGCCAGGGGCGTGCGTCATGGGGGCTGGCAGCCGGTCGCTGGACCCCCCCCCCGCGAGACCCTGAGGAGCCTCTTTGCTGACCGCTGTGCTAACCCCCCCCCCCCTTCACCCACACATCTGTCCCTGCCTGTCACCGCCGCTGTGTCCGTGCCATATCCCGGTCCCCAGACCCCTCCCCGCGTCGCTAACTGCGTCCGCGTGCGTGCGCGCGACTGACACCGCGGCCTCTGGTCTGTGCCTCAGAAGATGAGGCATTTTAATGAACGCGCTGTCAGCCGCGCTGCTGAAATAATGACCTGTTGGTTTTGGGACGGCGTGTGTCGCGCAGCGGAGCTTTGTGTCCCTCCGTGCTCCGAAGCGCAGGCCCTGTTCCGGAAGCGCCGGACCTTTTGTCCTCCCCCCGCATTGCGTACATACTGTCCCCGGCCTACCTTGGCAAGTGGACATGGGGGGGGGGAGGAGGGGGGGTGCAGGGGGGCAGAGGGTCAGCCAAGTCGTTTACCACAGCCGAGTGAGGATCTGGTCGCCACGGGAACGCAGGGCCTCCCCCCCCCCCGCCCCCTCCCCCCCCCACCAGACATCGCCCCCACATGCCAGAACAATTAATTCCGACTAACGATGCGACTCTGCTGCGAGGACCTCACCTCACCGCTGACGTACAGGGAGAGAACTGCGGCTGGCGTGTCGTGGAAGCGGATCACATGACCGCTCAGACGTTCGCGCGACGCGGCAGACGAGAACAAGGGGCTCCCTGGATGGTGGTCGCGTTAATTAGTCGAAGGACACGTTTTTTGAAACGTTTTCGTTCGTCCGGACGGGCGGCCTCTAATTGGCGTTGCACAACGGCGTTGAACAAGCGCGTTATGAAAGTTCACGGCGCATCGCTCGGGCGTCGAGGGAGCGCGTTGCTCAACGAGGAGCGCATGCACCGTTTCGAAACCGAACCGTGGCTGCTGGAAACCGCTCTGAACCTCGCCGCCGAAGTTTTAACTAATTTCTAAATGAACTACGTGTGTTTAAAACACTTACTCTGCACAACAGAGATGAAAAATCTCTCCCCGTGTCATGATGAAAAATGGCAACAGCAGTAATAACATATTGGACATCTGCTCTGAATGGAAATGTAAAGTGTACAGTGCTTTGGGGCAGATGTTTTCTCTCCTGCGCGATTCGCGCTGCCTACTCCGCCAGTTGCAGTAAATCAGGTGTTTACAATTTGCCCGCTTCCCATTTTAATGATTTAATCCCATAATGGTGAGTGACGCAAAGCTCTAAACCCCCCCTCCCCCCCCCAACCCCCCGTCCTCCGGGCTCATCGCTGTTGCTCATACGAACAGCTTTAAACCAGGTAGAGGCTTTATCAGAGCCCCATTAACACCCCTACATTCCATAATATAATACATAATCTACAATAAAAGACCAAGGGCATGAACTGTAATGTCTCCAATGCACAAGGAAACCTGGACATAACCTCTCCCCCAGTATGGTGATTCCTCACTACTGCTCTGAAGGTTGAGAACTGGGCGGTGCAGAGAGAAAAGAACGTGGCTAACTGACTTTGGTCAAAGCCTAAGCCTACGCAGAGGAAACAATACAACACTGACTAGAGCCTAGATTCTGAGCCCTGCGTTCATTTCTGAAGGCTTGTGTAAACTGAGGAGGTGTTGCTCTTTACTGGTTTACTGGTTCAGGTTCAGAAAGCCACCCTCCCAGACTGCTGGCTGTCTCCCTGGTGGGGAAGCAGAAGCCTTGGATTGACTGATGCCGCCTCTCCAGCCTGCTCCATCACAGGAAATGGGGCAATTAAGGACAGCTTGTACAGGCACTGCATGGGGTTAATACCCAGCTCCAGTAATTAAAAATAAATTACACTTTTCTTGTATAAATATTCAGGTCTACTTCGGCACGGGGCCCTTTCTCCTTTATGGGTGCGTAAGCTGTTTCTCGGATTCCGGAACATCTGGCAAAGCGTTTCACGACACGTCCACGGCAGAAATTGAGTTCTGTTGCCTCTCATGAATTCATTGGTGGGTGTCTCCTGACAGAAGGATCGATGCACTCGGATTGTGTCCCTTTTCGGAGCTCAGTGGGGGATGGAGGGAGGGGAGGCAGGCCTGCCTGCTTCGTAACGAACACCCGCGTGCCTCCCCACCATCTTACGCGGAAATGGGGCGCAGAAATCCATAGCTTTAAGTGGGACGGAGACTTTGATCGGGCGAATGAACCAATCTCAGAAACGACCGGAACATTGCTGGAATTAGAAACCAGTAGCAGGAAGGTTTTCCACCGGTTATTTGTTCTTTAGACTTGTACAAATGCGCTGAGCCCTTTCCCATGTTCCTCTGCAGGAGAGTACATCAAGACCTGGAGGCCGAGGTATTTCTTGTTGAAGAGCGACGGAACATTCATCGGGTATAAGGAGCGACCGCAAGATGTCGACCAGCTGGAAACGCCATTAAATAACTTCTCGGTAGCACGTAAGTTTGTTATTACCCACCACCGCTCCTGTTGAAGTCCCGTGACACATGACCTGGAAATTCATTTATTTACTTATGACCCACATTTTAAGAAAAAAAAAATGGATTAAAAAATCTCTGAAAACAGGCCTTGGCAGGTGTACCCAGAGTTCCTACCCCCACAGCGTTAGAGGTGTAGCAGCACCACAGAGTGGCAGTCTTCACACTGAAAGTTGGGTCTTTCTGTGTTCTGCAGATGATTGAACAGAGTAATTAGATAGCATATTGTTCGTTAAACAAAACATTTCCACTTGACACCCTTGAGTTATAGTGGTTATTAACTGCCTGATTTCAATTATTTATCTTGCAGCTCTCTAGCCTGCTCCATCAGCGAGCTTTCTCAGAGCTTTCACCGTAGGGTCTGTGTCCCTTACGCTTGGACCAAGCTTTTGCAGCTGGGACTGTGTTTTACAGGAGTATTAATGAGGGACACTGTAGCACAGTGGTGATACACTTGATACACTCCCACTATTTTCTTTCAGGGCATTCTAATACTTATCTGCACAGTATATTGGTACAAACTGGTGCTTATGTTGAAGCTTATGGCATGTTGGAATATATTATTTCATTTGGAATTGGAAGTGGAAGTTTTTTTAGCACACAATCATTTTTTTCGAACACATCAATATTAATTTTCTTCATTATCGCCTGCTAAGATTTTATTGTATTCTAGGTACATCAGATTTGTAGCTAGAAAAACAAAATCTGTATAATTCTGCCACAATATTGCTGTTACTGATTACTTTGTACTTATCTAATTACCTTATTACTTGGATATTTTGTTCAGTACTCAAGAAAAAGTGAAGAATAGTTTTAAATGCACTACATATGGGAAAAAGAATGACTTCCTGATTGTCAATAAGAGGGAATAAATACAGAACATCTAAATTTTTTTCTCATACATTTTAATTAATCAGAACCTCTTATAGCACATTGAAATGTCTTCACTTTAATTGGTGCATGGTATTAAATATTAATTAACATCTAAATATTACAAAAAAAAACTGTTAAACCTTGTATTAGGCCTGTAATATTAATTGCTTATGCTCTCAAGCACAACTCCCACATCCCACAGTCCCGCAGGCCGTTTCAATTTGCATATGAACAGTAAAATGAAGACTACTTGATTAACAACAGGTGTAACGATTAGCCGTGCGTTGGGATTGTGATGGTTCTGATTTGAGAAATAAGTAGGCTATGGCTTCAATGTCTTTTTTTGTTGTACAGTACGCACTGTTTTTTCTCACATCCAGGCTCGGAGTCGTGAGCTTTTGCTATGGTTCAGATCTATTGAGCGCTTTATTACTTAAACAGAAATAAAACGGTATGAGCGATGTGTGAAATGTAATAACAGGAAAGTGCCTGGTGGAATCCGACAGGGTTCTCCCCCAGAACCCTAAGCTGCCGTATTACGATCCCCTGGTGTCTAATAGAGGAACTGCGCCAGGGCCCCGCCCCATTTCCCCCCGGCTGCCGTTACTCCCGCTGATCCCGCCGCATCCGCGCCGCGCCCCAGAATGGCTGGTGCCGGTCCCCGTAGTGTCACCTGCTCCGGCAATAAAGACAAATGGCTGTAACCGCGGCCCCCCCCTCTGCCCCTCCCCTCTCTCTGGATGTGGTCAGAGTGCCAGCTGATGAAGACAGAGCGGCCCAAGCCCAACACATTCATCATCCGCTGCCTGCAGTGGACCACTGTCATCGAGCGCACCTTCCACGTGGAGACCCCTGAGGAGAGGTGAGCGGGCGCCCGCGGGCGGCGTCTCCGCACGCACGCGTGTGCGCACGCACACACACTCACAAACACACACTCACTCACACACACGCACACACACACACACACACACTCTCACTCACACACACACACACACACATTCACTCACTCACAAACACACACACACACACACTCACAAACACACACACACACACACACACACTCTCATTCACACACACACACACACACACACACACACACACACACACACTCACTCACTCACTCACTCACTCACTCACTCACTCACTCACTCACTCACTCACTCACTCACTCACTCACTCACTCACTCACACACACACACACACACACACACTCTCACTCACACACACACACACTCACTCACTCACTCACTCACTCACACACACACACACGTCCGCGCGAGCTCAGATTCGTACACAAACATGCGGTTTTTAGAAGCACCCAGGGATTCGCGCACAGCCACCGACAGGTACACGGACGTATTCGAGGCCTACAGCGCGCACACGCTCGCCTTTGTACGTCGCTGGCGGACATAAATTTCCAGACCTCTAACGAGCCAACTGTCGCAAAAGAGCTTGGCAGCTGACTGGATGAGGAGCGTGAATGTCAGACTCTGAGGCCTGCTCTCTCCTGCTCTCTCTCTCTCTCCCCGCGGTTAGGGAAGAATGGACGAAAGCCATCCAAACCGTGGCGGACAGCCTCCAGAAGCAGGAGGAGGAGATGATGGACTCCTCGCCCGACCCCATGGACATGGAGGCCTACCTGACCAAACCTCGACTCAAAGTGGTGCGTCCCGCCCCGTCCCGCCCCGCCCCGTCCCACCACGCCTAGTCTCACCTCGCTTTACGGCCGGCGCCGCCGAACTCTGACGCCCCGCCCGCCTCGGCCCCCTTTCAGCTTAACACCAGATTACATTTCCGTTCTGCTTCGACGCCTCACGAAGGGCGTGCGATCGTGTCTCTAATCGTGACACAAAGGTCCCGCGGGTACCCTGCTGGATCTCCTCCTCGCGCACGTTTTCAACATTCTTCTCACCTCCAGGGGTCAGAGGTGAAACGTGGGTCCACCACACATAGCCTAACAGTTATAGAAGTGACAAGTGCAGTGTCCTTCCCTCCCAAGATCTGCCCAAGCACCAGAAATATGTTGGCACAATCACATGACTGAGACTTTTTTCAACTTGCATTCTGTAGCTGGTGAAGTAAGTTTTTGTTGTGCAATAAGAGCATGTGTTTGTAGCAGTTCTAATCTCTCGTAACCTTTTTTTCTTTTTTTTCTAGACTATGCACGACTTTGAATACCTCAAACTCCTTGGGAAAGGCACTTTTGGCAAAGTCATCCTAGTGAAGGAGAAGGCCACAGGTCGATACTATGCCATGAAAATTTTGAAAAAGGAAGTAATCGTAGCGAAAGTGAGTAGCCGGTGGCCTTGCATGCGTGAGTAAAGGAGCTGGGGGGGGGGGGGGGGTTTTAAATGCTGCTCATTGTTGATGTTGTACAAACCTTCTTTGTGATCTTTCAGGATGAAGTAGCGCACACACTCACAGAAAATCGAGTGCTACAGAATTCCAAGCACCCATTCTTGACGGTGAGAGACTCCTCCATACACCTAACCCAAACACTCCACCGCCGCCACAAAGCCACTGAATAGGTGGCCTTCCAAGCTTCCGTGGGCGAGCGCCCTTCAAACGAGGCACCGGGTTCGTATTTGGGGAACTCGAGCGACGCTAAATAACCCAGCTAGAGAAGCCGGCTTCATTGAGAGCTCTGAAAGGCTTCTTGCCATCAGAAAGCCTTTATCAAACCTTGTGAAGGCTCACAAAGCAAACCCCCCCCCCCCCAAAACTGTCTGCCTAAAGTGGCTGGGATAACACATGCTGTCTGCATAGCGGTGAATAAGGTCCTACGGGCCATCAGCTGCCAGACAACAGTTGTGCTGGAAACCAAATTCCCATCAACGAAATATAATATAATGCTTCAGTAAGTTAAATAGGCACTATCTGAGAATATTGTTCACACACTGGTGGGCCTATGTTGCACGCAGTACCTGCTGAAATGAGTTGAGGGAACATATTTCTGTCTTATTAAATTGTCAGTGGAGCACTGAAGCGCTTTTTGATATTTGTTAATGCTGCAATGTGAACTTTGCTGTTTCGCTGCTGTAGCACAACAACAGTATATATTCAGACTAAATATAATCGTAGCGTTGCTTGTATATTGTTTGTCATTTGTAATGAAGCTCATTTGCAGTCAAGATACCGAACAGATGTTGTGGAAATTCAATATAAATTCAGCTGGAATTCCTTTATTTTGTTCCAGTGAGTGTTGCCCTTAAAGTCACAGGTTTTTCCCCCCCTCTAGGGATTGAAATACTCTTTTCAGACTCACGACCGGCTGTGCTTTGTCATGGAGTACGCGAACGGCGGAGAGGTGAGTTTCAAAAACGATGCTTGTAACAGCTGTGTAGCGTGAGCAGGTGAGCCCGAGCGTTGCCCCTCCCCCTTCTCTAACCCCGCCCCTCCCGCCCGCCCCGCAGCTCTTTTTCCACCTGTCGCGAGACCGGGTCTTCTCGGAGGAACGGGCCCGCTTCTACGGGGCGGAGATAGTCTCCGCATTGGACTACCTGCACTCGGAGAGGAACGTGGTCTACAGGGACCTAAAGGTGGGAGCCCGAATGGCCTATATCCTGGATATAAATAGCCAATCAGGGCAAAGCAGGCATTTATTGATTGGTCAGCACCAGATTTTGGTTTCACAGCAAGGCAAAGTTGTGTTAGTAGTTCATTTAGGCTAGTTTGCAAACAAGAGAATTATTTTATTTACTAAATCTGAAATTAGAAGGTTGATATTGGAGCAGTCCTGTATGTATCTCTATGAAGCAGTGTAAATGAATCTGCATGTATAACTATAAATACGGAATGGAGCATGATGAAATAAACACTTAAGTATGATAAACACTTTTAATGCTCGACGGCCCATACTGGAGGCCCGAGGGCTGGTCATATTTTAATTAATGGAGTGTGTTTGATGTTCACCTTGAGCTGGAAAAAAAAAGTGTAGGAAAAAGTCATTTTTGCTGCAACAAATATGCCGCAGGCTCTCCCCGGTGCTGTAACCGCCGTGGCTGACTCTGAAGTTTAGAGTGTATTTCACACAGGACAAAACTCACAGCGTGTGGGGACGATAGGGGTTGAGACGTCACACTGTGAAAAGATGTCCAGGCAGAGAAAATAACAGTGTAAAATCGGGAGCACTGCTGAAATAAACAAGATGAAACTGGGAACAGATATCAGGACACCAGGATCTCTCTGGGTCATTGGAAGTTGGGGTGGGAGGTGGGGGGGTGGAGGGGGTGTAGAGCTGTTGCCCCGTCTCCCCCAGCTGATGAAACTGTACCAGCCAGGTCAGCAGACCCCTCCACCCCTCCTCCTGTGGGTTTACGAGCCGGGCTCCAAGCCTGCTAAGGTTCTTCTGAAAATGCCAGGGTAGCAAGACTAGAGGATGTGCTGACTCAGTCCTGGGGCTGCGGGCCACGTGTGTGAGCTACAGCTGTCAGGTGACTCTTAGCGAGAGGACACTGAAACTAAAGGCCGCTGGCTGCTGGCTCTCTTGCCGCTAGGTAGTGAGCGCCGGCTCCTCCGCTGACGCTGTCGCTGTCGGTGTCTTTGCTGTCCCGCAGCTGGAAAACCTCATGCTGGATAAGGACGGGCACATTAAAATCACGGACTTCGGCCTGTGCAAGGAGGGGATCAAGGACGGGGCCACCATGAAGACCTTCTGCGGAACCCCGGAGTATCTGGCCCCGGAGGTACAGTTCATGAATGTTAATCGCCAGCAAGGCCCCACACGCTGCATTCCTTCCTGC
This sequence comes from Anguilla anguilla, assembly GCF_013347855.1. Taxonomy (NCBI): domain Eukaryota; kingdom Metazoa; phylum Chordata; class Actinopteri; order Anguilliformes; family Anguillidae; genus Anguilla; species Anguilla anguilla. The sequence goes on along the minus strand of NC_049201.1, from coordinate 16,770,796 downwards.
CCCCCCACCACCACCCCCTCCCCTCCCCCGCTGGCACCGCCACCTCGCTAAAGAGTTCCGGGTGCCGCTTAAGAGTTCTGAGGAGGACTGCTCACTTATGAATATTCATAGGCAAGCAGGGCCTGAACATATTTTGTGGCTCTTAGTGATTGGCTGTTACAACAGTTCTGTGCCCATGTCCATAGTGATTAGACTCAGAACAGGACAAGTCGTGGTCTCACTGCCAATTAATATTCATAAGCACCTGCTTCCACTGGAACTCTTTGTTCAGTGCAGAGAACAATCTTTCACTGTAAAGCACACATAGTCACCCATCTCATTTCTGCTGTGGGAAGAAAGTATCACCGCTACGTTGTAGCCGTATCGCTTGAGATGGACAACATGGATGATTGATATAGGGCACTCTATAGAGGTCGTGTGATCTCTGTGGAACAATGTTTAGAGTTCAGCTCTTGACCTACCTCACTGTGCAGTTGGTGGAGGGATGTCAAAAAAGGATTTGCAAAACAGAAGAGAAAATGAAGTCTGTCATGTTTTTTCCCAGGCACCCCACAGCTGGGGAGGGTAGGTAGGTGTGTGCATTCCTGGAAGTTTCGTTTTCAACACGTGGTGTTCACTATTCTTCAGTGAAAATCCCTGACATGATAAATTGATGCTGGACAGCATTGCTCTTACAAAAGGATCAAATGAATAGTTTAGGATTAGGTTATGTCATTATGAACCCGTGTTAGCTGCTAAGGATAACCGGTTGCATTTTAAGAGGATAATAGCCAGTAGCTGCAGAATCAGGTGTGCTTGTGTAGGTTGGCCATGCTTTCATTGGTGGAACTGCGGCGCTCGTTCGGGCGTGGCAGGCCTCTGTCACGTGTGAGCGTGATTTGTAAAATGATATCGCATTGTTTATATGGCAGTTCCCCCTCGCCCACCCCGCCCCCCAAACCCCCCCACCATCTCTCGCCTTAGGAATGTTTCCGGGAGAGGGGTGCCCATGTTGACACAGTTGCCGGCTCGTTGTTTTTAGCCCCTGTCTGGAATTTGTTTGGGGGGTTTTGGCAATGCCTTGGGAAACGTGAGCTTCCGCCCCTGGAGAAAAGGCCACGTTGGCTACAGCTGCTCCCGGCTTCTAAGGGGGCTTCGGCCCACAACTGCCTGGGATTCCTCCACTGACCTGGCCCAAGCGCGGTCCCCCCCGGCCCTTCCCTCTGACTCCCCTCTCTCACCCCTGCTGCGGGGGGCTCCCTCTCTGCCCTCCGTGGCCTCTGGAACACACCCTGAGTGTGTCAATGAGAACAGAGGACCGCGTGTATCCTTACACACACCGATCTCAGCCTAAATATATATTTGCCTATATTTTAACCCTTTTCCTTCTGGGGTGGATCTAAGGCTTTCAGTGCTAGCGCAGAAAACGAGGGAAAACGAGTTAATTTATTATTACAGGTTATTGCTTAATTTTTAAGCATACTTTAGTATTCTTATGTACTTTCATTTTTCACATTGTATTGTGCGCGTATATATTGAATATTGCACAGATTGAAAACAGTTTTTTGGAGGTTTCTGGAACTTTGTGCACCTGGTTGACTTTTTGACCCCTGAGTTTATTCCAGTGAATAGGTGCTGGACAGACCACGCCTGACATATCTGAGTTTAATCCAGAAAATATGTGCTTGAGAGACCTCAGCTGACACATACAGTTTCACCAGTGAGGCAAGCGGGTAATGCCCTTTCAACATTGCTCTCGTGTTCCTTCAACGTTGCGGTGATGTTATAGCCATGCGATAAAATCAGTCTGGCGGTAAAGACGGCGTGGGCCGTTTCCATGGAGACGAAGGTGCAGCCGCGCAGGGGAGAAGGGGCCGGACAGTGTTACAGGTTGTTCCGCGGTAAACAATGACCTTGTTGTGTGTGGAACACAGGAATGCTGCGCTGCCTGGGAATATTCCACTAGCCTGGAGAAACGGTCTTCTCAGGCCCGGCCTGGGCCCGCCTCACTAGAGAACACTCATTATTGGGTCATTTTGTTGGACCCCTCCAAAAAGGCAGACATTGTTGGAACAAATCACACAGAACGCTTATCAGTTACTATGCTGTAATGTCAAGCTTTTTTCTTATTTGTGTACACAGAGATAAATGTCATTACGAGTGGCCATTTTGTCACGGATAGCTGTTTGGATATGTCTGTCGGTGGGTCCATATGAGCGCGTGTCTGTGTGTCTTCCACCGGTCAAGAGAGGAAGAGAAAGCAGGAACAGTAGGCGTCGTGCGTATTTTGCGTGAGGCTGTGAATCACTTCTCTGGAGTCGCCTCCTTTCTCTGGAAGATTAAAAAAGGAAGGAGCGTGCGCTTCAGGGAAGGAGGCGCGCGTTCCCGTCCCCTCCTCTCCCCCGCGGGCCGGCCGGGGCAGCGCCGGGGGGGTGTAACCGCAGCCCCGGTTACGTGTGAGGGATGAGCTTGGCTCCGGCGGTCCTGGCAGCTCCACAGCTGTGCCGCTCCTCTACATATATGGGGCAGCTGCGGGCCCAGCTGTCGCGCGGCGTGAATCACACGACAGCAGCTCTGGAAATAGAGAAGGCCGAGTAATCCTATCGCTGCGCCGGGCTTCACGTTACCGCCGCCCTCCCGCTCCTCCTCCTCCTCCGCCGCCACCGCCGCCGCTCGCACGGAGCCCGCCAGGGGCGCTGTTGTTCCTTTTACGGCGCGGCCCCGGGCGCCTCCGTCGCCCCCTCCGTCCGCGACCCCGCACGTCCGTCTTGAGCTCCGTTTGTCTCGCGTCTGCCAAGCCAACCTGACCCTTGCAGTTCAGGGAAATCGATAATTTTGTTTTCTAGCTGGTGCTGGTTTCATCGCCACGGTCTCTGAGCAGGCCCGGGAGCTGTTCTGCGCAAAGCCCAGCGGAGGTCGTCTCCTGATGTGGAACTTTCGCTTTCCCCCCGAAATGAACTTTCGCGTTTGGCTGAAATGGGCTTTCGCAGCTGCTCGATACGACCGCGCTGGTCTGAGGACGCTGCAGCGCTGCAACGCTGATTCCGGCTGATCCAGGATCAGTGGAACAGCGGCAGGGCCCCTCCCCCTGCCCCCAGCGGCGCCTCGTTGGTCCGGTGCCCCCGGCCCCTCTGGCCGTCCTGCGCACTTAGATTCCCGGTGATTAAATGTGTGGAGCACCAGTGGAAACTCTATCCGCGCTCCTAATGCGAGATGTGAGCTGGGCTGGGAATGCCCTGGGATCTGAAGCCTGGCTGTGGAATGAGGGCTCCTCACGCAGACCTGGAAAACACAGCACTGTCCTCACCACTGCTGCCCTCCCTGAATGTGCCCGCTCTTACGCATCAAGCCTATTTTTACTTCAACTCTGATTTGAATTGGACCAATACTAGCTGTAGTACTATTCACATTTTCGGTATGTATCAGACACTCTTAGCCCTAGCAATTGACACAGCTTATGTTCTTTTTACATATAATCCATTAGTAGAGCTGTACATTTACTCTGTCAGGACATTTAAGGTGAAGTGCTTTTCTCTAGGGTACAACTACCTGGGAATCAATCCTACAACCTTGGCCCTTTATGCTACACTGGCCCCCAGGTCTTAGCATGTCCTAGCACATTTTAGCTTCCAGTCAGTACTTGACACGTCCACCTCAGTGACCTGCGCAGCTGTCATTCGGCCCTGACTGCGGCTCCCTGCCGTCCCACCAGGTGCTGGAGGACAACGACTACGGGCAGGCTGTGGACTGGTGGGGCCTGGGCGTGGTCATGTACGAGATGATGTGTGGCCGCCTGCCCTTCTACAACCAGGACCATGAGAAGCTGTTCGAGCTCATCCTCATGGAGGACATCCGCTTCCCTCGCACGCTGGCTCCCGAGGGAAAGTCCTTGCTCTCCGGTCTGCTCAAGAAGGACCCCCGACAGCGGTGCGTGTCCCCCACTGACCCCGCCCCCCCCCAGCCCTCAGTTCATGTTTGCACAAAACAAAGGGAGCGGTTACTTATGTCACAAACTAGCAAATTATGAGCTGGTACATTTTCTGTAGTGTATCTACTGTAGGTTGAGATAGTATTACAGTAGCACTGACAAGATATGGACGCACCAGGAATGAAGATTGTTCTGAACTCCTTTTGGTATCCTTTTGGCTGAGCGTTCAGTCCATAACACAGTCCATAACAAGGTTTATATCTCTGTTGTAAAAAAAGATTGATGCAATGTCCTTCTCAGCTCTCAAGATTGATAAACTGTACATGAAACATATCTTAGATAATATATTTGACCTGCTGACAGTCCGGTTTGAGGTGTTTGACCTGCAGTGACTGTTATTTTGTGGTTCTTTCTGTGCTCTAGGTTAGGAGGCGGGCCGGATGATGCCAAGGAGATCATGCAGCACAAGTTCTTTGCTGGGATCGTGTGGCAGGATGTTTACGAGAAGAAGGTAAAGAGAAATAGCGCACCTGAGCTCTGTCGTGTCTGTGCTTCTTCACCCAAACGCACATGGCAGAAAAACAAGGACACCACACATGCGTGCGTTCTTTATCCTTGGGCCAGCGTTGGGAAATTTTTCACTTTCACTTTCACAGGCCAACGGAAACTGCAGTTTGCCCTAGAAAAGATAACACCCTGTGTTAATTAGCTAATTACCTCGTAATTCCCCATTCATGCAGTATGCTTTCCAGAGAACTCTGAAACTTGCCTTGATGACGCAGGAATATAGCTGAAGTTGTAGTAGCTCTTCATAACAGGGGGGGGGGGGGGGGGGGGGGGGGCGGTGGCTTCATTCAAGTCGTGGGAGTCTCCAAATACCGGAGAGTCATATCTGCTCTGCCTGTTGCGCTGGGCCAGAGACGCACTCCACAGCATCTGCTTTGATTAGGCACTAATCAGGGGAGTGAATGCCTGCAAACAAAGCTCGAGTGTTGGGTAATAGATTGGCACGGCCACTCAGAAACCCACGACAAACACAGCCACAGTCACATCGGTCCGGCTGTGTCGGTACTCCAATAAGCACTTGCGCAATACGTAAAATAACGAGACGGCGCTCGGTGGTCAGACGGCGCTGATTGTTTTCTCCGAATTTCGAATGCCCAGTTGTGTTCACAGGCCTGTCTCATCGTTTGCAATATCCTTCATCAATTCTGGACTGGATGGAATTCGGTCTCTAGTTCTCCAGCTGAGCTGCACAGTTGCTGTGAGCACAGATGCATACAGACTGCAGGTGCTAGGCTAGTTTAGTAGTTGCTGTTTTTGGATGAAACAGTTCACAGTTCAGCTGACTGAAACTCTCTCTCTAGTATTTGGTCACAATTTGGCAAATACTGTATGTGTAAAGTATGCTATATTTTCCAAATGTGGAAGACTGGGGAACACCAGTGTTATCTCCAGTATTAAAATATCCAAGGTTCTTATGTTTACTGTAGACTCATTGCACCCCTAAATTCTGTGAATCTTTTGACTGACAGGACAGTAAACCAATCATCAATGTGAATTCCTCCCTCTCCCCTCAGCTGGTCCCACCCTTCAAGCCTCAAGTCACCTCGGAGACGGACACGCGGTATTTCGATGAAGAGTTCACAGGCCAGACCATCACCATCACGCCACCGGGACAAGGTACCCTGTTCTGCTCCCTGCTCCCCTCTCCCTTCCACATGGAGAATGCATGTCTGTGGCACCACAGCTCTCCCTCTGTTTGAGATGGGTGTGTGAGAACTGTGGGGTTGCTTGTGCATGATTACCCTTCAGCGGCTTATTGAAGAGAGGACGGCACATTTTAAGGTCACGTTGCACCTCTCAGTAAATCAACATTTGGTATATTAAACTTTTCCTCCTTCAGACCGAGCTATTTATCACTCTACAGCTCAGTCAAGACTTATTTTTGCAGCCTTGACTTCCAACTTTGGCTTCCTCATCTAGTTAGATCGTTGTGTGAGACCAATTACTTTCATTTTCTGTTTTAAGTAGAAAGTATTAACTTCCAACGGCTACAGTTTTAGAGTTCTCAGAATTTACTTGAAAGGAACCCCCTTGGCATTTGAATTTGCTACCTGGAAGATGGTCATATTAAAGGGGGATATTCATGACAAAATTTCTTTTTCTTTTATATGTCTTTGGTTATATCCCAGTTGTGCTCTTCCTTCTTCAGCCTTAATACCACAGACTTAAGTGCTGGGATGATTTTTTTATTTTAATTTGAAAAAGGACAGATTTTAGTACAATGTCTAATCTGAGCGCTCTCAGGAAAACTATTTTGGGGGTGGGCTGTTCTTTTGTGAGAATGGGGCCCCCTGCTGGAACACTCATTGATATTTTTGACATATCAGAATGGGGTATGGTTTAGAATGCTGGAAAAGGAGATATTTTGGTGGAGTGTGTTAATTGTGTGTATATTTGTGGTATTCCTGTGAAAGTTGAGGTGTGGTGAATGTGATAATAAACCTATGTAGCATAGCCATTTTATTCTGTCACTCACCTGTCTCTCTCTCTCTCACTTTCTTCTTTGTTCTCATTTGCTCTCTCTCTCTCTGTCTCTTTATCTCGCTCACTCAGATGAGAACATGGAGTCGTTTGACAGCGAAAGGAGACCCCACTTCCCCCAGTTTTCGTACTCCGCCAGTGGAACAGCATAAAGGCCCCCCCTCTACATTCCCTCTCCCCCACCAGACTGCATTCTTAAAGACAGTGGCATCTCTATCCTATTGCTTTTTTTTGACACAAGTGTTTCAAACTGCAGACATTTTTGGTTTGCAGTTGTTTGTAGATCGCGATGCTCCATCCAACAAAAGTGATGGGTTTCTGTGGCCTTTGAAGACCATGATTTTGTAATGTTTACGAGACGTAACACTACCGTTAATTTTCCGCATTCACGTTTCTATTCAGACGGGCCCCGTTGTCCTTGGCCTACTGAACAAATTCACAGCCAATAGAAGATGGCAGTTTAGATACAGAACACATAGAGATGCTCCAAGTTTTTTTTTCTTCTCCTTAACTTCAAACCCCCCCCCCCCCCCCCCCCCCCCCCCCATTTTCTTCTGTCACTCCCTGCACTTTTCTCTTGATAAAAAATGGGAACATGTATTAGGATTATGAAATTCCACATTTTATTGTTGTTCTTTTGCTGTTGTACTTTGAAAAAGGGCAGCTGTGTATGCAAGCTGCTTTTTGAAATGGGGTGCAACAGGCTTTCAAATTTATGATATGCATGAAGGTAGCAACACCGTTTTTGTTGCATCGTTGAGGAACCCCTTTTGAGAAGGCCAAAATGTAGTTTGTCGATGGAAGTTAGCTTTAAGCACATCCAAATGTTTCAGAACCCGGCGGTGTCGGTAAAATCAGTTTAATTCAAGAAAATTATTCAAATCACAGATTTTCTGTTTAAGATGCAGTTCGAACCCCACAATATTCCCAGCATGAAGAATGCAGCACATATCAGAAAACACATCTCTCTTATTGGCAGGCAGTGCTATCATGTCCTACTCAAATGGGTCACAGTACAATCACATTGAGTGGACCGGTATCACTATACATTTGGTTTAAGTACCTGAATAGCTGGATTGAATCAACTAACTGTAAGAAAGATCAGAGACAAATGTCAACCTTGGGAGCCTATGCGTGTGTGTGTGCATGCATGTGTTTATTTATATGTGTGTATGTATACATACACATACAGTACACATGTTCACACACTCATACATTTTGTTGTGTTAAATGTTTAACACTGCTGACAGGTAAACTTGTTGGATTGTACAGCCAATGACAGATCCTGGGCCTGGCCCCCCCCCCTCCCTTTAAAATACCAGTGTGAGGCCCCCCTTTTCCTCATGGGACCGGTAACAGGTGACAGGTAAACTTGTTGCAATGTGCAGCCAATGACAGATCCTGGGCCTGGCCTCCCCGCCCCCCTCCTTTAAAATACCAGTGTGAGGCCCCCCTTTTCCTCACGGGACCCGCTGCTGTATGCCACGCAGGCTGCCCGTCCGGGTGGTGGCAGCACCGTGAGACGAGTCTTTGGACCAAGCGCCACATCTGAATGTTCTGCTCCACCGACAAATCTCCCAGAGTTCCCTGCGAGCTGGCTGTCTAGGCGCCCATCACTCTTTCCTGTCCTGTATTGGGTCTCCCTTTTCCCCAGTGCGTCCAGCACCGCCTCAGTGAGGTCGCCGTAAACACTCTTCGTAGAATATCGGTGTGGAACTGCTTTTTCGGTTTCAGGCGAACGTGCTGTGGAGTGGAGTGAGCCATGATTTCCTCAGAGGGCTGTCTGATCTAACCGTTCTCTTTTTCACAGTGTATATACACCAGCAGATTTAATGGACACAAGTGTGCTTGTGGAATACCTTTTCCAGCTCCACAGCAGTCAAGCATTTTGTACATTTAATTGTACTTGTTCCACATTGGTATTGAATTTGAAAACGGCACAATCAGCCTTTCTTTTGATACGCTAATAGAAACGAGATGTAAATATAAACAAAATGTTTTAAGCAAAACAAAATGAAGTAGTTTTGTTGGAATGACTGAATTGAAGTGGCACCATTAAATTGGCCTTACCTGTCACATGCTTTTGAATTGGTCAAGTATTCACTCAAATTTTTAAATAATGTTTTTTCCTCTTTAAATTATTGTTGTCAGTGTTTCAGACTTTGACTGATAATCACTCTTAACTCATTCAGCATGCTTAAATGAATGTAAAGTTTTATTTTTATTTTCTTGTGACAGCCCACATTTCATCTTTCTCTTTTGTATGTTTTGTGTATTTACATTATGTCTCAAAACATTAATACTTCTCTTGAATCTCTGCTTTTCCTGTTGTTCAAAATGTAGATCTGATAGTTGCTTATTCATATAGTCACTCTCCCTTGGCTGTCACCTCATAGAATTGCTGGGGGAAAAAATGTGTTTGAAAATTTTTATTTCTCCCAGCCCCCCCCCCCCCCCCCCCCCCCCCCCCCCCCAACACAAACACACACAACACCTTCTTTTAAGACAGCTGGGAGGCTGATTTATAAAACACCAGCTTTAGTGAACAAACCAACAATATGAACTTTTGTTGTTTTTTTTTACACACAGTTCAACTGTTTTTACTTTAGCATTTTTGTTTCCTTTAAATTGCTGAAATAAAGAATTTTAACTAAAATGGCTGATTTTTGTAGTCACTGTAGACTAGGAATATGACCCATTCTTCCTGCCCATGTCCCAGGTACATTGCTTTTGTTGCTGGAGGAAAGCAGGTTGTTAATGCCGAGTTTGGGAAACCCAAAGCGCTCAGGTGCAGAACTAATTAAAGTGATCCTGGAGTACCTCGACAAAATTTTGATCCTAAATCTTCGGCACCTTCATTCCGACGTGTCTTGTGGATATCCTATCCAGTGGATATCGAATTAACCTTTAAATATCTGTTCAAAGTATGTTTAAAGTGAGCTGTGGTTAAGGCTATGTGCTTATTTGATTAACACACAAAGGAAGGAAATAACTGAAATATGTCTACATGTCCTGCTTCCCAGTTTGCAACACAGGCCACTGCTGATGTTTTTACCACAGTAGTTGTGAAGGGTTTTGACCTGAACTGCCATCTGTCATCTAACAATGGATGTATATGGCAAAAACATCTGATGACCCTGTGGATGACAAGCAGCCCACTTCCATTCAGGCAGGCCTGCCACTGACAAAGGATGCTCAGGGACAGGGGTTCTGCAGCGCTAACTGCTCTGTGTTTCTGTAATTGCCCGTGCGTCTTCTGTGAATCTACTTATTTGGGGAACATGTATGTACAAATAATCGTTTTTTAAAAAGGCAGGAAAGATGCACACTTTCAGTTGATGGGTAGCTATTACATTTTTGGAAATGGGACCTAAGGATCTCAGAATTCAACACTTGCAAAAATGCATTGCCAAATACAAAGAAGGAAAGAATATTTTAAAAATTACACAAAGATTAATTCAGAAGGTGCTGTTGTATTCACCAGTATGTAGTAGTGTTGTAAATGAGAATCACTTTTACCTGGTTAAATAAAGGTTAAATAAATAAATAAATGAACACTACTGAGCCTTTAATGCTTTGGATATTGAAGTTAATTGTTTTTCGGTACATAATCTTTGCATGTAATTACATTTGTTACCATAAATGACATGCAAAGATAAGTATATACAATGTAAAATTATTCTAATACCTTTACTAATGAAGGGACATGCACCAAGTTACAAAGGAAAGTTCACTCGGTAGTATATTTCCTTTCTGTATGCGTTATATAATACGTTTGTCTCTGAGAGGGTTTGGTCGCGCCATCTTTCCTCTGTAGCCCTGCAGCCATTGTGCACCAGAGGAGGTGTATTCCTAAGCTGGGTACAGATGGCTCGGTCCCTGGAGCAGATGTTGGCAGCACAGGATCACAGATTGACTGCAGCCAGCTGCAGCGCTGGCAGGCTGGAGCTACATGTGGAAGTAGGTAGAGCCCAGCGAGGGGTTCACCTGACGCCGCCCCGCGGATGCAGAGGACAGCTTATCACCTGGTTCCCAGGGCAACGTGCTCCAGCTGTGTTGCCCGCGATTCACCTCTTTGTGTCAGCAGTTCTGCCTGGTCTCCTCTTGGGTACAGGTATGGCGATACATAGATGTATTAGCACGTGGAGTGCAATGTTTCACCTGCATGACTCCATAGTCATATCCAAGTGTTTGTACTTTTTTTTTTTTTTAATCACAAGTTGTCACAGTGTTTGCCCAAATAAAATGTGTTCATTAACAGCAGATGACAGTATTTTATATCATACACTGTTTATTGAAGTGGCGGCAAATACAGTGGATAATTCATATTTTATGCAAACCTAACGTTCTTCATTCATTCTTCTTCTTTACACATGCATCCAGGGATAAGATTGCATTTTCCTATCAGCCATTCCTACGTAGTCAGCCATTCCCGCATCGGTTTTTTATTTATATCTGTTTTCACTTTCTGCTCACGTTTACTCACTGCTGAATGAACCCCTTCTGACGTATAGTAGGCTCTATGGGACTGGACTGCTAAGACTCCAGTCCAGGCTTGATTAGCACCTTTTGTCAAACAGAGGTTAAAGGCGAGCTATTAGTGTGACGTCCATATTTAAAGGGATGGGCCAGATCCGTGAACCTCCCTCAGGACATTGCAGCTGGCTGAAGAACCAAGCAAAGCAACTTGAAAAGCATAAGGGCCAGGTTGGGTCTGAGGTGGACAAATGCGTTCACAGCTGCCTGTGGTGCCAGCTGAGGCCTCCTCCCCCAGTGGACATGTGGCTGAATGGTCATGTGACCCAGACGGGGAATGGGGTGGTATGCGAGGGGCAATGGGGTGGGGAAGGCCGGTAAATCCCTCACAGTAACCTTCTTTTGACTTCCCTTTACATTTTGCAACCCTTTTGCGCAATGTCCCCCTACCCCCCTCCACTCCCGACTGACCCCATGCCATGATGCCTCTGTTCTTTATCTTTCAGTGAGATTAAATCAATTCATGCGCAGAAATATTGAGAGAAAAAAAACATTGTTTTGTTTTGGTGATAATTATGCCATTGTATGCTGATGAGGTTATCTCATGTCAATAAAACTTGTGTCTCACAACAGCAATGCCCTTCTCGGAAAAAAGTCTTCCTATTTCTATTTTATATAGACACCTACAATAAGAGGAATCCGGTCACATTGTGACACAGTAAAGATGTGTCTTTCCTGTTTGTCACCACTGTGGAATTCTCTGTATGATTCTGTGAATTTTAATTTCACAATGCTTTTTTTGGTGTTGAAGTGTCAGTCAATTTTATTATGTTATTTAGAGAGCTGGGGTGCAATTCCCATTAGGAATTATTTAGATCCAGAACAGAGGGCATGGTGCTTTCTGGAAAAGGCCTGGGGGCGAGGATGTGTCTGTTCTCGGCTATTCTTAAATTCACACAGATAACTGGCATTAGCTACTTACAGGGAGGCATGCAGAATAGTACTCAATGGAGTGAATAGTATAGCAGGGCAAGGAGGCCGGGGGAAGTTTAAAAGGAACTGTAGATGATAATGGGGGAGGACAAGTTTCTTTGTAAGTGCAATTTAATTGGGGAGGGAGGCTCGGTTTGCCTGGAGTAAAAGGTCATGACCTCAGAGAAGCCTGTAAAGGGGGAGGTAATTCCACCAGTGTATTGAATAGAGACAACTTTGTGCCCCCTTACCTTTATGACCACAGACTCTAATGCAGTGGAAGGGGCCAGGACTTTGAATCAAATCGCAAGACAGGAATTTCAGCCCGGGTGAGCTGTTCTTTGTGTCCGGGCTGGTGGGAGTGAAAAAAATGAACTGAAACCAACCTCCAGCTGAGGGACTTCTCGTATCTCTAGCTTCGAGTGAAAACCAACTGCATCAACATCAAAACTGAATGTTCTATACACCTGAAGGGAAGTATTTTCTTGCAATAGCAGTGATTTCACTCTTGGCCACGGACCGTAGTCAGCCAGGTTGGCTTCAATTACATTTTGAGTGCTGGAAAATTTATTTGAATTCAGTTTGTTAAATCCACAATCTCTATTGAAAATTATAGCCATATTTAAATTCATTCATTGAATTTCATGAATTGAACCTGGAAATATTGTTTTTTTTTTATTTTCCCCTGAGAAGGCCAAAAAGGGCATGCCATATGACAATTAAACACAAACTTCTGCTCGCTAAGTTCCTTGTGTAACTGGTCTCATTCTTTCATTTTGTGTGTCAATGTTTTCATTTTATCTGTGTCACTGTATTTATGTAATCTAAATCTATCTTTTGTCATTCATACAATACCGCATGATCTTTTTTAAATTCCATATATATTAATTGGAACACGTGTCCCCAGGACCAGGGCTGAGAAACATACTGTAACTCTAACATGGGCTGATTCCAAAGCACATGTGCCTGTTTGGAGAAAATATCCACATGCTGTTTGTTGATTGAAGAAATGCTAAGTACTTCAAGCATGTGATCACCAACAATAGCTCAGTGTAAATGTCAACCCAATTGTGTAATTAAGGCCCAGGATCAACCAAGGATTGACTTGAGTTAGTATGGGACATTATGGACAAAGCACGCATTTCCCAGGGGAATTTCAAATCACATCAAGATATTTTTAAATATTCAATTTGTTCTGACATAATTAGTGTTAATTTTTGAGAACGGTCCAGGGTCTATCATATCTGTGATTTACATTTCCACTCATTTGCAAATCAATGAAATTACATTTACAGGACAAAAAGTTATCAGAGGACACAAAGAGAAGCACTCAATCTTTAGTATTTCATCTGGAAGTAGTACAGTTTCTTAAAGATGACATAGCTCCACTAAATTGTCACTGGAAAAGTGTTTTGCTGTGGTAATGCCTGGACCTCAGAAACTAGCACAAACCTGACACCCAGTGGAACATTCAGGAAGTAAAAGTTCACATTTTGCAATGTGTAATGTTTGGCTACATCGTGTGGACAACAGGGGAACATCAATATTGTCTGCTGTTGCCTATTAGTTTACAAATGGTGTTGTTCTTAATGTGGAAATAATGGAATCCACACATTGTTGATGACCCCAAGGGTTGCTTGGTTCATTATGTCAGGTATAATGTGCCTATTAATCTGTGCTTTGGTCAAACAAACTTATTTTTAAAACATGACTATTTTTATATGTAAATGAAGACATTTCTAGAATAATGAATTGTGTGGAAAAATGCATTCCATTATTTTAGGAAGCACTGTTAATCAAAGCACCACATTGCTGCTGCAGAACAGCCAGAATAAAGGTACTGTAAAATAAATAAATAAATAAAATTTCTGGTGAAATAATCACGTTGTAACAAATTAAAGTATACAGTTAAACCAGTTGGACAGAAATAATTACATTTGCATTTAAATGTAAGCATTTAGCACATGCTCTTATGCAGAGCCATTCATAATGATCAATAATGATAATATAATGATAGCAATCGACAATAGCAACAAGGACAAAAACAAAATGAAGCTAAGCCGTGTTAGTGTTGAGTAGCCCACGTCAAAATAAGTTTTCAAATAGGATATCAATAAATATGATAGGATGGAATATGCAATGTGCAGTAAATTCTTGATGACTTCACAAACCTGCTGTAGACCTGATGTTTTGTTTTTTTGTTTGTTTTTTTTTTTTGTTTTTTTTTCCAAAATACTGAATTAGCCTCTTACTTTCATTGTTTTCGACAGATTGGGTGCAGAATACTTAGGAATTTGTAGCCAGAGAATTTTGAGAACACACGATTCGACAGATTATAATCAATCCACGGAGTTCAGAGGGAAACGCTGCAACATCGTCATAGCAACGGACGTTCTAATCAATTGTTACGCAATTCGGACAGCTTTCCGAACTCAGACCGGGAAGACAGCACCACAAGGTGGAGACGTTCTCCTTATTGACAATAATATGCCAGTAAAATTAAGAACCACAAATTCAAATATGGGGCAGGTGAAGATCTTTGTGGCCCTAAACTCACGTGAAAACGAGTTAACATTGTGATTGATTTATTTTTTTTAATTAAATAAATAAATGAAGATTTGGAGGCTGTTCTGTCACCAATATATCCACAGTGAGAAGGTTGCACTTGTCATATTAAAACAACATTGTACGAGTCGACGAACCATGGCCAACTGCTCGGATTACTATTTTTATAAACCACCATTTATTTTAAATCAAGCTAGATTGCGCCTCGAGCCTATAATGCTAAAAGGTCGCAGAAACATCCGTGTGTCAACTAGAAACATACTAGTTGACACACAATCGCAAAGCCGAATATAGGCTAATACAGAAATGAATCCCATTTATTTATATAATTCCAAGCGTCGTAGCCATGGGGGCGTGGCCCAGTGGATTCTGTCAACCTTCCTTGCATGACGCAACAGTAGTGACAACTATTAGAAAGTATAAATTGCAAGCATGGAATTATGGTGTTGGTCTTCAGAGCCATAGTTCTGAAATTATTTTCAGATCACTGAGGATCCACATCTCGAATCTTTTGCATTGTGCTATGCATTCTTAACATTGGTCATCTGTTAAAACCCTGTCTTCCTTGCTGAAGACAAAAATGACTTCATTTCAAGGTGGACAGTGTGGGAAAAATAATGCCATCATGATTCGGAGCAGAGAAGAGGCCATGGCCAACCTTGCACAGCAGCAGTTCTTTGACAGTGACCGGGTTAAACAATTTCACCGCCAAATCATGCTGTCAGAGACCCTGAAAGAAAGAGATCATCAGGTCAGACAGAAACAGGTGATAGCTGATCATGCTAAAGAAGAAAACAGGAAGTTAATGGAGCTGCTCAGGTGTAAGGAAATAGAGGTCATGGAACAGGAGAGACAGAGAGCAAAGCAACGAGAACTGCAGAGAAAATCCGTTGCAGATTTTGTGAAGCAACAGCTGTGGGAGAAAGAGCTTGTTAAAAGACAAAGGAAGGTGGACAAAGAGAGAGAGATAAATGAACGGCGGCAGATTCAAGAGCAATATGAAAAGGAGGTTAAGACGGAGAGACAAAAACAGCATGAACAGAAGACCAACGTTCGGAAAACATACACAGAGCAGATCTTGGCCAAGAAAGCCATGGGAGCTAAAGAAGCGAAACAAAAAGAGATGGAGGAGAAGCGCCGAAGGCAAATAATAATGGAAAAAGACAACTGGAACGCGATGGTCAGAGACATCGAAGCCGACAGGCAGGACGGGCTGCAGAGGCGCAGGGATATTGTGGCAGAGAAGCTGGCTTTGAAGATGCAGGAGGACATGAATAAAAAGGAACAGCACGCTGCCAATGTTCTGGCTACAGCTCTGGCCCAGCAGGATTCTAAGTGGCTGCAGGCTCTAAATGAGAAGAACGAAAAAAGGAAGGCCATGATGGATGCCATCGCAGCGCACAGAGAAAATAAACGGAAGCAACATGAGCAGAACACCACAGTGGAGAAACAGAGGGCATGGTGCACACTCCAGACCTTTAGAGAGGAGGACAGATTATACTGGGAAAATGAACAAAAATTTGCACAGAGAAAAAGAGAGGAACTTCGCCTGTTGAACGAAGAACGCCATCAGCAAATGACTGAAAAATTTGCCAATGAAAAACGAAAGAAAGAAGAGCAATTGGAATTTGATGCAAGAAACACTCAGCTAATCTATGAAGAGGATGCACAGTTTCAAGCGTACACTGCAGCGGTTATCAGTGCTGCTGCAGCATCGGAGAAGAACACATACTCACTTTGCAGGGTGGCCAGAATGGGCATGGGCTGTGGGGTTGGACCTATTACTGGAGGACTGAGAGCAAACTACTTGGTTCCTGGTGCCACCTATGCCAACATTCCAGATTATACCAGAAGCATCAGCCAAGACGTCACTAGATTTTCCAGAGCTCATGATGATCTCCAATCCACAAAAAACAGACTAGGCTTTGCATGATGAAGGTATCACAGATACTTTTAATTGACATAGTTTGCTAACTATGGTCCTTATTGTATCTACTTCCTTCTCATTATATGCCCTCCATAGCTAAATCAAAAGCAATGTCTTTTTGGAATGGCCTAGGCATTTTGTACTGGCTTTTATGAACTATGAACAACAGGAATGTTATGGTACAGGAAGTATAAGCAAAAAGCTGCTCTAAAGGTTTAAATCTATAGCAGATTTAGCTAACCAGGAAAATAGGGCCATGTTTCTTTCTGTTGCTCTCAGGTCATTGCTCAACATTATTTTGTTATTCACTCATAGGAAGGTGAGACATGGAGGGGAGAGATGTGTTCCTACTTCCAAACATAATGGATCTGTATAATAATCAATTTTGCATTCCCACAACATTGTGTGTTTTAAAGGTTAAATATTTGTGTATTAAAGATGTATGTGTATTTCATTTCTGGTTCAGTATCTAACAGGGACTTCAACTGGATGCTGAAAATGGAAGTGGCTTCAAATGGATACTGAAGATTCCTTGAGAAGGAGAAAAAAGAAGAATTTTGCAAGAAATCATTTGTTAAGCTTCAGTGGTTTCTTCTTCATTAAACTATCTTCAGAACAATAAAGCTGTATTATGAATGAAATTCCTCCTATTATGGGGGGGGAGGGGGGGTGGCTGCTTAGACAAAGGGATTAACAAAATGAACTACAGTATATTTTTCAAGTTGGGGCGTAGGAGGAAAGTAGCAAAAGGAAAATTTGCCCATACTGAGTTAGTGGTGTGTAGAATAGGGGGCCAGATCATGTAGTTGAGGCAGAACCCCTGGGATTTCTGCTTCATACTGTTCTAGACTACCACTTGCAGTTTGATGGAAAATGTCAAGCACTAGATTACCTAGTTTGTTGGCAACATGGGAAGTGTAGATTGGCTGAACATCCTGTTCTCCTCATGTGCTATTATGTATTCTAATAAGCTATGAGTAATGAAGTATGGTATTATTAGGCATACCAAAGAACAATGAAGACATATCCTTGGGTGGTGTGTGTGGCTCAGGCTCAGCCTTACAGTATGTGGTGGGTAGTTCATAATGACAGTATATTAATTAATTTTTCAAATGCTGTTTAAGATAATTATGACATACAGTCCAATAAAGTTGGACCTAGTGTCTCTTAATTAAGGAATTTGGCCTGCATATCTTGAAGCCATCACTCCCTAATCATAGAATAGATGACCTATCAGACAATCCTCCACTGTCAGAAGGCTAGGGCTAAAGCCCAAATTGGGCCATCATTCAACTTTGAATGGTTCGTCTGACCGTGGTGAGTATGTGCAGCATCCTGTGTTTAAGATCACGTGTTCTGAAGTTACTGAACATGAAGACAATAAATACTTAAGGTTTGCCCCATTTATCCTTAAATGTTCCTATGAACTGTGAAATCTAACATAAGCCTCACATTTAGAAAGTTCAGAAAGAAATTTGTACCTAAACATATTTTATTAATGATGATCCAAGTGATTTTACACCATTTTTAACAGACCTGACATTATGTTAATTTAGATTCAGGATCAGCCAGATGTGGTTGGATATTGTACCAGAGATGTCTTGCAGTGTATCATCTGTTGTGATAAGTCAGTGTGACACTCTGTACAAGGTAGTCACTGTTCGTTCTAAACAAACTTCAGGGTAAACGAACAGCTATTCAAATACAGAAATGGTCAAAGAACTGTATACACCAGCAATAAAAGCACCCCTTCTTTAGTGAAAGTAGAAAAGTACATACTCTATTAAATACTCAAAGTATTAAAAATTGAGTCCATTTATTATGCCAGAGAGACTAGAAAATGTTACATATTGCTGCGTAGAGTTCTATACAATGTTCCAGCATAACAGCTATGTCTTTCCCAGGGGATATTTTTGGCACCAAGATGATGCATGTCATGTAATGACCTTTAACCCTGTTGAGGAGGTGATCTGAACAAAACTACATGTATCCAGGCTCAGTAAAAGGACACTAAGGGAGATATGATCAAGTTTTTTAAATTCACAAAAAGGATGATGAAATTAACTTCAAGATTTTTCGGGTTGTTAAGCAATCGGACCCGTGGACTAAAATCACCATATCTTTTGGTGATACTTGCCACAGCCATTATTAGCTTTAAAATCTTATTCTCTTATAGTTCTCTTATAGTTAATCATTAGGAGTAGATAAATAATCCCAGCCGTGGATGTTTCCTGCTTACACCCCCTAGCACTCCAATTTTTGTATAAATCTAGGTTATGGCATTTTTGTGGTTTTTGGTTATATATCTTCTCTTAGGGCTTGTTATGGATGCAATGTGCTTGTATTCAGAATCTGTCTTTTAGGTTATTGGTTAGCATAGGTAGGTTGCACTAATGCTTCAGGGATGTTGCATATGTAGTTCCTGGTCTCTGAATTTTGTTAGCCAGGTCTGGTAGTACTGCTCATATTAATCAGGTGTATGCACTTATTTTTCTTCTATACAGTAAATTGCTCTGGATAAGAGGGTCTGCTAAATTAATGTAATGTCTTTGAAAACTGTCTGCTTGGTCTGGAATATCTGCTGTGGTTACAGCATGATGGGGAAATGATTCTCAGTTAAGGCCCATCCTACACAGGGTTCTCCCCTTCCTGTATCCGCTTTGTAGAGACATGGGTTTTCCTGTTTGTAGCCAGCTCCTTCAGGTCATCTTGAGTCCGGTCCCCAAAGTGTCATTCATCCATTGAGCTGAGGCTGGTTTCCGTACAGGTTGTCAAATTTTGACTGTGCCAAATCTTCCAGGATTGAAGGGTAGCAAGCAAGCATGGAAAATGACACAATTCTGAATGATCACATGGTTTGAAAGCTCATGCAGTCTTTTGCATCCAAAGTAATGTCTTTTAGAACATTATAACTATTAAATAAAGCCATATCTAGAATGCATCACAGATTTATAAAAGGCCTTTGGTAAGGATAGGTGGATTTATCTTGAATATTAAAGCCTCTTATTAGCCTCTTCTCTCATAAAGCAGGTAAAAGTACTGTGTCAGAATTCCTGAAGTAAAATAATTAATAATGGCTACATCTCTGAAAGTTTTAAATAAT
The DNA here is from genome assembly GCF_013347855.1 of Anguilla anguilla. Lineage (NCBI taxonomy): Eukaryota > Metazoa > Chordata > Actinopteri > Anguilliformes > Anguillidae > Anguilla > Anguilla anguilla. The sequence continues at coordinate 16,751,299 of NC_049201.1, read as the reverse complement.
CAAGATGTGTCAAGAATGGCCTCTTCTCCATATCTGTTTATAACTGCAACAGATCAATAGAAATATATAATTAATATAAGTTTGCACATTTCCTTGTGTTTAACCATTTCTGTTTTCTTTAGTTTCCATCTTCATTTTTTCTGTTAGCTTCATTTTACTTTATTATCCTTTATTATTATTATTATTATTATTATTATTATTAAGGATTCACAAATCCTTATTATTATTAGTATTAATAATAATAATAATAATAATAATAATAATAATAATAATAAAAGCCAACATATAAAAAAGGAGAGCGTGATGGATAAAAATAGTTGCCTCTCATCCACTGTGGGTCTTCCACTGGCCTGAAAAAAAAAACCCTGCAGCTCCTGCAGAACAGTTGCACTGTACCTCCTTGAAATTGTGGCTCTCCTTGCTCCTCACATGAATGACAAATAGCAACAAAAAGATCAAATGTAAAACATAAGCAAACAGTGACGCCCTCTTAAAGCATAGCAGGAGAACAATAATGTTCGGTGGTTGTATTCCTTGATTTTTCTTAATCCATTTAAGGCATTGTTGATCTCTTTTAAGAAATCCAAATGAATGAACAAAATTATGGGGATGGGATATGGGTTTCATATGCGTTTCGTTGGAGTAAACTCTTGCTTTCCTGGGTCAAAGTCGGGCAGGTGTAGAATGCAACAAGCTAGGCGTTTGGTTTGTGGGGTAGTGGCGTCACTAACCTCAGTAAGTCTTCTGGAGGCGGTGCTGGGCTATGTTCTGTGACAATCAAGTGCAAAGAATGCCATAGCAGCGCACTCTGTAGCTAACTGCTGATCGGGGTGTGTGTCATTCACCTGGACTTGCCACGGCTGTATTCTTTTTTGTATTTGAAAAGGGGACCGTTGTACTCTTCAAACAGAAGGAGATACAAGGAGAGGCAGCGTTTGACATTTTTTAATGGTGGCGTCTTTGGCTGCTTTTCCGTGGAGAGCGGGATCCGGATTATAGGTAGGTTGCGGGAATGGGAATTCTAAAATGCTGGTTGCATATGGGGAAAAACCTTGCTGATTTCCTTGTTGGTGTTCGGCCTTTAGCACCGCAGGTGGCTAACTTATGGTAGGCTACCTAACGTGTGTTTTTTCGAACAGCGGAGTCGTTGATGTGCCTAGCTTTAACATTATCTAGTATGGTTGGGACGGTCTTCACTAGGCTGGCTGGCTATCACAAGCTAAATTAAACAGCTGGTTCATTTTTGCTACACTGTAGTCTATAACGATATATAACGTTTCTCAAGCGATATTCCATGTTCATGTTAGCTAGAACAGCTAAGGTAGGTACCCTAAATAATTTGTGTTAGACTATGCATTTAGCCAAGACTAATGCTAAACCTGGCATTCTGAAAAATCGGTGCAGCAAGTCCCAGTCGCTGTGATTAACTCTATTACGGTCTATGGATTAACTACACTATAAAACAGGACATTTTAGTTGAGACGTGTTGCTGAGGAGTTGTTTGATGGGTGTCTGGTTCGCTAGAAATAGCCTAATTTTATTTGAAGACATGTTAACTGTGTTGTAGCTATTTAAAAAATGACCCATTCCAAACAGTTATACATTAACGTTTTTACCTGATAGCTATATTGTCATGTTCCCAAATGTGCTTGTTGGTTGGTTTGCTGACGAATTGGCCTTTAATTGCTGGCAGAGTGTTCTTTGAAAAGGAAACGGGCTAGCTAAGTTGTATGATGATGGTGAACGTTAGCCAACTAGCTGGACTTTACACTGCAACTGTCTGGTCCAGCTGGTGTGTGTCTGCCTGTTCTGCAAAAAAAATAAATAAATAAATAAAGAATTGCGTTTGCTTGTCGCATTCGCTAGATCCAAACCGAATACTAAGCCGGTTATTGCATATGTCCCATATGCCGTTACAACTGTGATGGTATGTTGCTTTCAGTAATTTTTAAATTCTAGCTAGAGAGATCGCAATTAAGCTGTAAAAAATTAGCTCAAATTAAGTAGTTTAGCTAACGTCAGCTGGACGGCTCTCGCAATATATTCAGCAATGCCTGTGGTGTACAATCACGGATATTTCTAAGACCATATTGTCAAGATCTTTTAACCGCCTTTATAATCGAGGTGTCCATATGCATATAGCTGACAATGTAGATGTTTTTTATTATTATTTATTTTGTTATTAATACCGTTACAGAAGTGTAGTTATGGTATGCGTTCTGTGTATCATGAATGATAAACGTTTGCGTTATGTAGCCTATATAGACCAGAAAATTGCCTGTATTCAGAAAAAAAAACTTTATTTGCCATTATTACATTTGGTATTTATGTCTGTGGTTCCTAAATATTAACTATTAACAAGATAAGTTCCGAAGGTACCCTGTTCTGTTTTGCTACGAACATTATTTTTTGTGAATTACACACGATTTTCAATGTTTTACAAATAAGTTCACTTTATAATGTGCTATGATCGTCTAGCCTGGGTTGCTATCTGTGCTGCCCACACAGTTGTTTAATTGAGCATTTACTGGCGTATTGATGACAAATGGGGTGTTTTTTTCCAAAAGTAAACCAGCGTTATGAATTCCCTATTGCTCACTGGTGTGGACAGAAACGGCCTGTTGACGCGATTTAGCTGGCCGGAATATTATTGAAGGCCGACGAGATTTTCCTCATCATAGACCTCTGGACTTGGAACTTTGTAAAGAGAGACCGTGGGATGCTGATAACACTGAGTGGTGAAACCAAAAATACTCTACTACTTGATAATGTCCCGCTTTGCCTTTTTGTTATTTCGTTTGATCTCAACAGTAATAGATTAGGCCCACACCAGTGACTAGGCAGACCAGTGTTTTGTAGTGACTGTTCGTACTCCTGGATCTGCCATAAATTATTCGTATACAAGTTTGTGAACGTGTATGACGTAGCCTATTAGGTCCTATCTGGTTCAGTAGTTGTAGAATCAATAATTTTCATGTTTAGAGGGATTTGTTTTCCTCTATTAAAAATAATTTTCATTTGGCCATATTATGTCTTGTTGAAACAAAAAACATAGTCTGGCCACGGCACAGCCTGCATTATCAGGCCCCTTGGTGAAAACGGGGATGCAGGGCTTGTGGTCTGTTACATTTTCTCTGGGGTACTAGGAAGTGGCTTTGGAAAAATGTAGGCTAGCCGAAGCAGTGTTGAAAAATGAATGTCTCTACCAGAAATGACCTTAGGAGATAATGATGTGGACCAATACTGGTTAGGATGGATACAAGACTAAATAGGCTACAACCCCATGGGTGGCTTTGTGTTGTCTTTGGTGACATTGAAGGCGTGGTAATGTCTCTGGGGTTCTTGTTATTTTAGAGTTGAGAGAAAATATTTGGAGTGTTTAGTTAGGCTGACAGCCCTCTATTACCCAATTATTTAAATTATGTTCCTATCAATTGTCAGGTAGCCTATTTCTCACATTGCTGTCCCTATGAATATTCCCAGGCTAAAGGCTATGCTGACTTTTGTGACACTGTTGCAGCCTTGCATGTAATTGCACTGTGATTAGGAGAAACACGGACAAGCCATGCATACCAAATGGCTGTGTTCTGTGTATCGGGGTTACCAGTGAGGGAGTGGCACATGCAAAAGGTCATCTTTAAAAAGTGACTTGGTGCTGGGGAGGAGGCAGATTAACTGTAGGCTATGCATTTTGATTCACCTGATGCTCAGACATTCTATAGCTTCCAAAATAGTTCATTTGAATAACAACACCTTTTTTCTCAGCAAGCACTGCCTTTTTGAATCATTATTTGTCTTCTATCCTGACATTGTTTTAGTCATGGCTAAATAGCCTGCTACTAGCCTATATGAAGGGGATATTACTGGAAAGTCCTTATGCAATCAAATACATTTTTTTCCAGTAGTTATAGATTATTCTAAGAACCAAAGAACAGAAGTAGCATCTACTGTATGATCTTTTCATCCTCAAAGCAGCAAAGTTCTTATACTGCCTACTGCAGTAGGATTTGGTTTTAATGTTTGGAAACCATGTTATGTTGGCTATCTAAGCAACATGGTGATTTCCATTTTAAGCAATCTTCTGATTGGGGTGCCAATCTGAAGTGAACTTTAAATGAATCAGAAATGCCAAGCCAGACCTGGAGCTCTCCTGTTTAGAAATTACATCTTTCAAAATAAAGTTTTAATATTTTCTTGTTGATAGATTTGCAAAAAGGAAGGCTCATGTGATCTGCTGCTCTGTCCCTTTGCAGGCAGGGAAGTCCTCTGACCACACCATGTGTTTACCTGCCCACTTGTTAATCCTAAATTTCTAAAGAGTTTGGTTTCACAGATCCACAGGGCTCAACACGAGCATTTTTTTCCAACGAGCGAATGTGCTCCTAAGTTGAAAAATTAAGGAGCACACTAATGCATCCCAAGTAGGCATCCCAATTTCCAAGGCCCTCAATGTGCTCCTAAATTATTCTTGCACTTAACACGCATCAATTTCCAGGAGCAAATGCTCCTAAAATGGGAGCACACACACCAGCTGTCTTTAACTTATTGATTTTTCTTTATTGATTTTCTTTATTGATTTGTAATATGAGCTACATCCACTCATCTGGTACTGAAAGGCCCTGGTAGTTTCTTTGCAATAAGGAACCTTCATTGGCTTTCATTTTTAGGTTACGTGTCTTTGATTGAGCAAAGAAAATGTGAAATTGTCATGTCTTCTGTTAATGTATTTTGTACAGAACAGAAAAAAACTCTCTACAGTATTATCATCCATGAGAGGAGATGATGTCATATTCAAATGATTTCAAAGAGAGGAATGGACTTCTGTAGCATGTCAAGTGCTCAGCTGTCTCAGAAAAGAGGGCCTGTAATGTGGTAGCTGGGAAGCTGAACTGAGTCTGTTTGTTAATATAGACTGGCTGCTTGTCTGTGATGGTATCGTTACTGACTTTTCTAGATCTGCAGCCTTTTTGTTTGACCCATATACACTGCAGCAGAGCAGCCCTGGAACCCACTTATCTGTGTGGGGGGGATATCAGCAGGGTGACCCAAGCATGTTAATACAAATAGACTATCTTTCTTTGGTCATTTCTCGGGTTGAGTTTGGGCTGTCATTTTAATGACGCCTCAAAGTACAAACTGATCAGGAAGTGCATGCAAATCAGCATTTAAATTTCATAGAACAGAGAGGCTAACCTTTCAGTTTGCATCTGGCCTGCCCATAATTTTTAACTCTGGCTTACAAAACGTATAACTATCCTTTGTGACATCAGTATCAAGAGCCAACACAATATGCAGTCTGTTTCTGTCTGCAGTGCATCTGTTTAGAATACACATTAACCACTGTCTGTACTACATTTGATGGGCGATATCGGGTTAACCTTTCCCTGGTTAATGATATTGTTTCTCAGGGTACACTTTTGTTTTTACTGTACATTGCAATATGTAGTCTAATGCCAAGTTCAGAACAATGTCAGCTCAGCATGGCTCTTTGCAATAGTCTCTGTTCACAAACCCAGTGTGATCACACAAGTATGAGCTAGCCTAGTCAGTTGTACAGCTGAATGTCTCTGCCAGACATTTGTCAGTTGCTGTCTAGAAAAGCCAGGCTACTTTTGGAACTATACATTTCATATTAGGCTACTTTGTTATAAGAAACAGTTAATATGTCAAAATTAGCCAAGTAGTATAGCAAACAACCTCCATGTGTTTGATGTCATTTAGATTTTTTACTGGAGTCATTTATTCTGCTTCAAAGTACAGGTGAGCCCTTGAGCTTATGTTGGTATTTAAATTTTGTGTTGAAGTACGAAATGGATTAATCAGTCACTGTAATTTTCACTGTGGCTGCGTTTACAAATCTTGAAACCAGCAATTTCTTTTTATCCCAATGACAGTATAGAAACCAAACGTGAAACGTGTGAAAGATCATGCAAGCTCTCTGCTGATGTGCATTTCTTATGTTTCCCAGGATGCAAAGGGGCTTCTGACCAGCGTCTTAAGATGAGCGTGACATCATGGTTCCTGGTCAGCAGCTCGGGCACACGCCACCGGCTCCCTCGGGAAATGATCTTTGTGGGCCGGGAAGACTGTGAGCTCATGCTCCAGGTTGGTGAATGAACTCCTGGAAAAAACACGGACATTTTGTGAATATGAGCTCATTTCTGCAATGCACAGTCATCCTAATGGTCATTTTCATTGTTACATTTAGGTTTGTAGCAAATGCTCTTTTTGAGAGTGACTTGGATAGATGACATAGTTACATACAATCTGTTTATGCTGCATATTTACTGAAAACGTTTCAGTTTAAGTACCTTGCTGCCCCAGCTGGGGATTGAACCCAGAAGCTTTGTGTTTTAAGCCTAGCTCTCTAACCGTTGTGCTACACTGTCATTTATCAGCCTAACGTTCTCCGAGTTTCCAGTGCTAGCAGGATTTGAGCATCTGAGAAGAGATGTTTTTTTCCCTTGTGTTGTCTTCATGTTATGTATGCAAACTGTGTCCACAGGGTCAAAAATGACCCACCCTCGCCATACCCCCTGTGATTGAAAGCCTGACAGAATTTTAAACCATATATCAATATTTTTTTATATATAAAAAATTTTGACCACGCGGACAACCGGAGGGTTAAACCATTTGTCACAGGTTTCATTACAAATGTAGTGAGAGCTAGAGTTACAGGGCCATTCCTCATTAGGGAACCTGAGAAGCCAAATCCTGTTGATGCATGCCATACTCTGTCCTGGTACTGGGAGATTCACCTTAGTTTTTACACTTGCATCCTCTGTGAAAAGCTCTCTCTCTCCCACTCTAGCTGTGCCCAGGTATGGCACAATTTTGGAGCTGGGCCATATGCATATAAAGGGAAAAGGCAGGGTGGAACTCCATTAGATCAGTGTGATTAATCTGCTGTGGAGGGTGTGTGTGCGGAAAGGAAATGAAGCGCAAATAATCAGCTGAAAGAAGCAGACGCCTTCGAACATAGAATAAGCTAGTTCACTTCAAAACAGGCGATGACTTTATTGTACAGCCATCTCCAGCACTGAGCTTCTAATCTGCTTTGTGTTTTGCTGGCAGGCTGTGTCTTTGCAGAGGAATGCCGATCGGCGAAGATTATGGTTAGAAAGAGAACATTTCAGGCGGTCTCAGAATAGGCAAAGCTACATTTTTTATGAGCAATATTTGCCACTGGCTGAGTTAAAGCATTTATCTAAAAATACCACAGACTTAACTGTCTGTGGCCAGTAGCAAAGAGAGTGAGCATTCACACTTTACTGTGTGTTACAGGGCTTGAGGGTTTCACATGGAGGAAAGCGCCTGGGAGGAAGCCTTCTGTCTTAATGCTTTTGACGCAAAGTGAAGCATAGAGAGCAATGCAGTACTGTAGCCTCTCCTCCAATGCAGTGCAATGGAGCCAGCCTCTGCCTCTCTCCCTCTGACTAGGTCTCTCTCCCTCTCGAAAGGCTTTTGATTTTAGCCCCTGGAGAGAAAAGGCTGCTTCAAAACTGTTTATATTCCGGTGTCAGCCTGTGGTTTTCTCTGAAAGCCCTGCCCACCCGCAGTGTGGCCCAGTGAATTCTAAAGGTTTCCTTGTCCACGTTCAAGTCTGCTGCCACTGGCCAGACCTCAGCCTCACCCATTTCTGGTGATGGTTACGCATTAGAACGAGCTTTGTTCCTTAGCTTTGTTCCTTAGCTTATGTTCCGCAGCATTGTACAACACGATACTGTTATGCATATTACCCATACCCAGCCTTGCTCCTTTTTGTTTTTCTAAAACATTTTCTCGGAAAGATGTTTAATTAAGGCAGGCTTTGTCAGAACCTCCACAACGACTCGGTGTCACTTCCCATCTGTTGCGTGTCTCAACAAGTCCCAAAAGTAGGCCCTTAGTTACCCGTGTAAACAGTAACTCTTGTTCTTACTGTGTAGGGCTGTTTTATGTCTGGGTTTCAATATCTTACACTGGTGCAAACATACGATGAAAAGATTTCACCAGAAATTGAATTAAGCACACTTTGTACTTCACCAATTGTAAATGAAGTATAATTTCTTCTGTCAGTTGTTGGTAGGCCATTGCACTGTTGTCAGTTTAGCACAGTGTGCATCTGATTATTTCTCTGTGTCACTGGCTAAAGCAATATTTGGACAGAGATATTGGCTGTGAAAGGTGCAAATTTTGGTAGAGGTAGCCTATACGTCATAATGACGTACCCTACCGTTCTTCATTTTTTAAGAACTACAATGGGTTGGTGATTTTCATTTGGAGATGCCTCAAATGTAGGTGAAGGGGCGTTGACCAAACTCATTTCAGAGAGTCGGTTTAACTGCATAAGTTGATCTAGCCAAAATCATACTGTATACTACTAATTACCCTTGATAAATTTAAGAATCTCACCCAGAGACTCTAAGCCAACATGCAAGGTAAATTTGGTTCTATAAAGGGCATCATGGTACAGTGATTTCAGCTAATTAAATTTTTGTTTGTACATAACCACTTGTGCTTACAATAAACAGTGGGCTATTGGCTATAGTGTGTTGACTACTCCAGCATCAGGTGCATGTGTTTTAAAAAGAACACAGAGACTAGGTTACTGAAAACATTTAAGTCCACGCCTGTGGTAGAATGACAGGGCGAATTAAGGCAACTGAACCAAACCTTGTAGACAGTGTTATACACAAAGTGGCTAAAACCCTACATTGAAGACATTTTATTTTTAGCTGGCAGTAGAACTGGTAATGCTGCTGATTGATTTATCAGGCCCACATAGGCTACTTCTGTCTATATTCCAATAAATCGACAAGTCAATCAGGTCATTTTGCTGCTGATGCATCACTTAGAACAGCAACAAATAACTGCCATGAATGAACAAGAGACAAGTGTGATAGTTTTGTCAGTTAATTTATTGAAATGTGTAGATGTGGAGAATATCAATATCAGCTCCCGTATGAGGGAATGTAAACCATACATTTCTCCTTGCCTGGCTGATCGACTTTGTCTCCTCTCACCCATTCTGTCTCATCTCTCATATGATAACCAAATATCGCACAAGTTGTGACCGTGTCTGAAATAACTTGATATGAGTCAACTTTATAAATCAGTTGTTCCAATCATAGTTATGTTAAACCCATGCAATTTGCCACACTGAAATGAACTGAACACATAAAACTAGATTTTCTTTAAGTGGCTAGCTTTCTAGCGTTACCCTCTCTCCAGCCAAGCAGTAAAGCCCATCCCTTCAGTTTGTATTCAGTAGGAGTGGCAACTTGTGATTGGTGTTGTCTGAAGCCCACCTGTAAATACCCGTCTGTTGTAGTCTGTAGTAAAGCAGGTGGAGCATGTGCAGGAGTTTGGGGCTATTTCTCTGCACTCACTACAGGCTGAGAGCTCATTTTAATCAGGAGGACAGCTACTCTTCTACAAGTAAAAGTTCATTTCAAGGTGGAATTCTCTTTTAATAAACTGACGATGTGCTACTGATCAGGTTGTAGGCTGACACTGCATGGTACCCCTGAGCACAGTGCCGTTTTCAGAATTCATCAGTTGCCTGGGACAAAGGCACTGGAATGAATGAATAAGCGATGCTAATAAGTCTGCTCTGAGAGCTGTCTCCTTTTGATGCTCTGCTGGAGAGGGCTATAGTGGGTAATGAGAGGAAGAAGAGCTTACTCAGCCTGTGGTAATTACTGGTCTTGTTTGGGGGATTAATTTAGGACATGCTGAAGAGGAATTCAAAACTGGAGCACAGTTGACCTCATGCTGTTCTTAAGTCTTATTGAAGAATGTGACAGTCATATTGCCAGAGTGCTGGTGAACCTGGATTTTGGTTCTTTCTGTTTAAGGTTCAAATCTTATGCACTGTAAGACATTGCCACCGAGATCGTCCCAAGGTTTTATCCATCCATCCATCCATCCATTATCTATACCCGCTTATTCCTGGTCAGGAATCTTGATTCCATTTTGTCTTGCTTAATGGGAAAATTACCTTGCAGCCTTGCCTAGCGATGATGGGGTATTGATTCGTTAACAGAGGGACAGAGAGCACAAAATCTGCAGTGTAATTAAGACTGGGACATTAGCTTACATATTTATTAGCTTATCTGTTATTGCCATGTTTAAATCTTTTTTTATTTGTACACCACAGCGAAGTTATATTTTTCCTGATGTTTCTTGATTAATTAGGAAATTCATATTATTATTATTATTTATTTATTTATTTATTTATTTTTTAATTAAATTTTATTTTAAGGACCTGAATGTCGCTAGCTTTATTGCTTAACATTCTCGTGTGCTACCAGCTGTTAAATTAAGACATGCCCAACCCCTGCCTCCACTTAATATAGCTATTTAGGGTCTGAGGAAGAGTTTTCCTAATGAACCAGGAAACACAGCACCCCTGAATTCATTAATTGCTTTGTGCAGTAGTTTGAGCAAAGCAATAAAAGTAAAAGCTTCTAAAGCATTTTAGACAAATTCATACACGGTGGCACAGTGGTTAGCACTGTCACCTCACAACAAGAAGGTCGTGGTCGTGGGTTCGAATCTCGGCTTGCGGCCTTTCTGTGCGGAGTTTGCATGTTCTCCCCATGTTCGCGTGGGTTTACTCCGGGTACTCCGGTTTCCTCCCACACTCAAAGACATGCATGTTAGGTGCGCTCCTGCAGGTGCCCTTGACCAAGGCACTGGCCTCAGAACTGGAGTTGGTCCCCGGGCGCTGCACTGTGGCTGCCCACTGCTCCTAAGTAACTAGGATGGGTCAAAATGCAGAGGACAAATTACCCCACGGGGTTCAATAAAGTATATAACTTGAGGGCTCACATCTTGGATAATGTTTTCACATAACATAATTTTTTGGTTGTGCTTTCATGGGCAGACTACACAAGAAACTCTGCTCATGGGTTTGTCCTAGACCTTGCCTCTGCGCTGCAGGGAAAGCTTTCTGATGTTTGTGGGTAGAAGCTGGAGCCACAGTGAATGCTTTATAGCAGTCCCAATATGAGTTTGCGGAAACAGACTGGAAGACACGCCGTTTGGGTTCCTTATGCCTAAACCACAACAAACAGTTCTCCAGGCCTGATGACGAGTGTGTTGGAAACATTGCCTCTGTGGGGATCAGTGGCCAATGTTGTGGCTACTGTAGGTCAATTAAATGGTGTTAACAAGAGTTTATCATTTTTGACTTATCATTGTACTGACGTGCTGTAATTATAATTAAGAATTATGTGCCATGTACAGTACAACTTTCTGTGAAGGAAAAGTTCTCGCATTTCAGAAATCCCTTTATGGAAACTGGGAAATAAAATTTAAATCATCAGTGAAAATGGAAAAAGAAAATGATGAAATGGAACAAAAAAAAACAACTGAACTTATATACTGCAGTGCAATAATGGGTAAAATAAGTTCTTTGCAACAAACAGATATTCACACAAAGAGCCTTGCTGTGTGCTGGCACTCCCTGAACAGGACTGGCGAAAGCAGAGGGAGAAGTTTCACTCAGAACACGCCCTGGTCTAATTATTCTCCCTCTGCTAATAGGGCAAACGTGGAATGGTTGCATGTTACCATGGTAATACCCATTTACCTCATGTTAGGAGGTTATTGGACGTGTAGCCCGTGCGGTGACTAAGCTGGTGAAACCTCTTAGCGCTGTGCTTCTGAAGGCCTCACCCCTGCCGCCCTGTCTTGCAGTCGCGCAGCGTGGACAAGCAGCACGCCGTCATCAACTACGACCCGTCCAGCGACGAGCACATGGTGAAGGACCTGGGCAGCCTGAACGGGGTGAGTCCTCGCCGTCGGGGGGGTGGACGTGAGCGGGCGTCTGGGAGCGGATCCAGAGGAGGCCCGGACCCCACAGCCGAGGCCCGGGCCCGAGGCACAATGGAGCGCTGTACGAGCGCCGGTCCAGGTCGGCGGAGCAGAAGCGGCGAGGGCGTAACTGCTGCTTTGGGCCCCGCTCTCAAAGCAGCCCGAGAGGCCGGGGGTAGAATGGGGCCATTGTTCCAGCGCTGGTTTTGTTAAGGTCCTGTGGGGAAGATGCTTGTGTCCGTGTTGCACCCGGGCCAGAGAGGGAATCTGCGCTCTAAACTGTGGATAATTGACCCGAAATGAGCTTGGAGCCGTTTCAGCGGCCCGTGTCCAATGCTTCTCTCGGCCGGATCCCTTGTACGGGGCCCAACTTGAGTGCACAACCGCAGAGTTCATGTATCTTTCCCATTTTAGTGGCCAAAGCAGCTGTGAGTGATTTTATTGAACAATGCCATTCATTTCATGCTTATTTCTGCCTCTCTGAAGGGGGAATTTATCATTATTGGTATTACTGTAACAAAAAATAAATAATTTGCTTGTCCTGCATATTGAAATGGCTGCACTGAAAAATGTACATGTTGAATCATTCCCTTGCTGTATCGAGCACTATTGGCTTTTGGGCTGATTATAAAAGTACTTTGTGAGCTGGAGCAGGTTAGCATGTCAGTTAGCATCAGGTGTCAGTGGTCAGATCTTAGAACCTTGAATTAGATTATTATCATTTCAGTTCTTCTGGTGGGACAAGCACAGATTTTAATGTATTGTGACCAGCTGTGCCCTTGGCCCCACAAAGGAATGCACAAAGTGAATTATAACTAATAACGATATGATGCCTCTCTCCTTGGAAATCTTGAAATTGCTTTGTTTTCACTTCAGGATTGTGAAATCTGGTGTTTTTTTTCCACTGCTCTGTTCTGAGCATGTGTGAACAGGACAGTGATCTCCTGAACACCTTTCGGCCATCCCATGAGCTGCTCTGAGCTCTGACATGCATTACATAACCAGCTCTGAAGGCTAATCCGCCATGCTAATGTTTTACCCTGCGTACATGGGATAGTGTCTTACCCAACGTCGTCTTAGACAAGACAAGGGAAAGGCTAATGGATATTCACCTCAACAAAAGTGTCCAGGGGTCAATTGTCATTGTTACTCATTTATGTGTACCACATGTAATGAAGTAATTAAAAATCTGTAATTAATGAATGTGAACTTTTGTCACCCTATCAATGTCTTGTGTTTGTATCCTCCAATTAACCACTGTTCTACTCTTTCCCTCTGTAGACATTTGTGAATGATCTAAGAATCCCAGACCAGACCTACATTACACTCAAGCTTTCTGATGTCATTCGCTTTGGATACGATATCCTTTTGTAAAGGTTTATTGCTTTCCCATTTCTGATCCGCTTAAACAGTAGCTGTGTGCAAATCGCATGTACTTGATGAAAACATTCCTTTTCTCTTCCTTTTGTCTTGCTGGAATGTTGCAAGGTACACTTGATTGGGAATGTTTTGTCCTTTGGCAATCATGGGACCTCTCGAACCAACTTAAATCTCTTGCAAAAATGTTAATCTCTTGTGGCTGAAGTCTGTGGGCTTTAGATTTCCCTGACCACTGAACCAAATATCTTTGTTGCTGGTAAACCCCCTTGCTTTAAAAAAACGTAATTCCAAGACTAATGAACCAGGAGCAAAGTACCTTTCTTGTAGGTTGGCTTGCTTTTCCAGGAACCTGCAAATTCATTTTGGTCCATTTACTGGTATACCAGAGAATCCATCTTTTACCCTCCTTGTCTGGCCTTGTCACATGTTTCTGAATGAGGACAGGGGAAAGTTGGAGTGGTCAATCATTTTTTTCCTAGGAAATCGTGTTTCAGTCAACTATGCATTAATCAGCCTTTATCCAGACGCTAGCTGCTCATGGAGCATAGTAGCCTAGCTATAATTGGTTTTTGGCTTTATGGTTCCTTAACTCGGTTCTTACATTCTCATGTGTACACCCTGGACCGGAGTCAACACAAAGTTCCAGAAGAGGCACTCAAAGTAAGGGTCCTCCTGCTTCTGTGCGTCCGTGTACTTGTGCGTTTTTGCATGCATGTTTGTTCTTGACCTTGTTGTGTGGAAGTTTCAGTGGATCAGTATTGGGAATATCATTAAAAATTTGACCTCTTGTAGCATGAGAAGTACACCAGCCAGCTCCAGATGGGTTTGAAGGCGTCAGAGGGGAAGAGACGGGACCACTCGAAGGAGAAGGGTGGAGGTGGGGACGCCCCCCGGTCCAAAGTGGAGAAAGTGGAGCGCAAGGCCCTGCCTGGTAGGCTACATCTCTGACCTCTCACCTACAGTTACCTATGTCCTGTTTTACATTTGCATTTTATCTACTGTCCCCCTAGGGTTAAAAGTAAAAGGACAGTAGTGCTCAATATAATAGTGTAGCTTTCCCTCTGCAGAGCTGAATCGTGGGCTTTGCCTCTTCTTGTAGAGGACCCTGCAGCATGCTTTCGTAGCACTAGCGATCCCCCTGAGTAGTGTTTGGTTTCTCAGCCTTGGTTTATGTCCCCTTGGCTGTGGGCACCATGTGGCCTGGGAGCATTAAGACTGGCAGTGACTTTGTCTCCCCGCTATTATGAGCCAAACGAGAGGCCATCTGTACTGGTATCGTATGCCTCCGCTTCGGCGAGCGGGTGAAATTTACAGCGTCGGGGACAGTACAAGAAACTGCTGTCTGGCTCCAGTGAAAGAGGCCTTTGTACCTTAGGCATAGTAAAGAGCTGCAAATATATCTGAATTCTCAAAGGATCTGTTTGGGAAAAAAAATGTTCACAGTGAGCCATGCACTGTGAGCGGACGGCTCGAGCTATCTCCTAGTACAGCTAGCAAGCCCTTAATGAGGGCTGACTTTGTTTTCTTCATAAGGAGACGTTATCTGTGGTTTTAATGCAGTGCCCTTTAGCATGAGAGCGGGGCCCTGTCAGAGGTGGATCAATGCAGCGGGCTGCTTATCTGTGGGGGTTTTTTTTTTCCCGCGGTCGGTAATGGAGCCAGGTCCGTTTAGAACCCAGGGAAAGTCGTGGAGGAAGTAAAGTGGGCCGTCGCCCTCCTCTGCTCGCTGTTCGCAGTGGCGGGGGCCGGACTTGCGGTAGCTGGCACGACTCCAGAGCGGGGGCCCAGAGATTGATCCGCCCGGTCCTTATCGCGGCAGCAGGGCCGCTGACACAGCGCGGGGCGATGGGAGCGCCAGCGTGGACCAGATTCCCCCCGAGACACTGAAAAGTGGCTGGGTTGGATTAGGAAGGCGGTTGATGCCCTGCGTCAGCGCCAGCCTCGTGACCCGGGCAGAGTTTGGGCACGCAGCCAACCGCCCGCGATCGCTCTGCCCAGGTGCCCAGCTCTGCTGTGCACCGCTAACATCTAAACTCCGCTATAACAGTCTAACCTGTCATCGCTCTTTGTCTGTTATCTCTGTAGTATTTTCACTGGATTAGCCTGGTATGCCAACAATGTCCCTTCAGTTGTCTGTTGGTTCCTTGGCAGCAGTGCATAAGCAGTTATTCCTTCAAAAGACATACAGAGAAAGAGTTTACTTGGCCTGCAGTACTAGAGCACTTTTCATCATGCGTGATTAGTATCTTAGTTCTGCGCCAGTATGTAGCAGCGCTGTGTGTACATCAGCCAAGTGTATTAATTCTGTCTTCCAAGCGTGGTTGCTAGAGAAGAGTAAAACCGTCAAACACAGCTGATCCTCTCTACAGATTATCCAGTGCAATGAAAATCTCATCTCGGATCAGGTTGCTTGGGAAGGGGCATGTTATGGCAGCCCTCCCCAGACGCAGCTTATTGGTCCACTCCACTGTCAGTCACACTGAGGAGTCGGGAGTTTGTGAAATTTCTGAGCTCAGCTTCTTTGAGCATGCTGCTCTTTGCAGTTTTTGGAGCCTGCCAGGCTAATGAGCTTCAATGGGGTCATCAATGCTTTCTCAATGGAGAGCAAATGCCCTGTCAGTCAGCTTCCTTAAATTGTATTGTGGTTCTAGGTTGCCATAGTTAACCCATTTAGTGCTTTAGTGATGTTGCACATACGCTCGCTGGTCTGGCATGTCGTTAGCCACGAATGGCACTTGGGCTATTGCTCAGGTGCATACACCCATGTTCTCTCACATTGTTCCCCTGAATAAGAAAAACATTAAATGAATATAATGTAATTACTGTGTGGTGCCAGGGGCTAAAGGTGTCCTAGTGGAAATAGACGCCGCTCTGATCCAGTAAAATCTTTGCGGTAGGGGTGTGGGGTATGTCACACCTGACTTTCCGGTTTAACCTCATGCATGATATGGTTTTATTATATTGGGATATGGTCAGGACAGGCTTCTGAAATGCTAGCAGCATCAGCGTTCCCATGTGCTACTCATATTTTTCTTCTCACCGCACTAAACTGATGTGCAGTTGCTGATGCATTGCCTGCCTGTCATCTCTGATTATTGAAAACAGAAATAGTTAGGGTTGTAAAATTCATGTAGGACAGAGGTGGGCAACAAGCTGGGTCATATCTTTATTGATACGTTTTTTGATAAGCACATGAATGATAACTGAAGACTGTTGTTGTGTCCCTATATATGATACGTTTTACTGCAATCTAATCTATGAGCGAACCAATGTTGGTGTGTACAGCCAATTCGTTCATTTAGCCAAGGTAATTAGTGGAAACGAAAACCTGCATACACATCAGCCCTCCAGGACTGGAATTGCCCACCCCCCTGATGTAGGATGTTGGCACAAGGACAGTGACGTGATAAAGGAAGGCACAACTGTAATAGCTTTATTTAACATGTTACTTTCAGCAAGAAAAAATGGTGTTTCTCAGAAAAAAATTGTATTGATAGCCAGTTTATTTCTGATTGATAAATCATGCTTTCCTCGCACACCGATATGATGCAACACAGAGTAAAGATTGTTCTTTAAATGCAAATGCTTAAAGTAACGTTCAATGTCTGGGTTACCCCAGTCTGTTATGGCACAGTAGCAATTCAAAGTAAGCACTGTGATGCGCGGCGCTACAGCTAACGCTAGACGTGCTGTAATGCGATTGTGCGGCTCCGTGTGACTCAGCCCTGCTCTGGGGTGACTCAGCGAGGCCCGGCTCTGGCTGTTCCCAGCACACTGTCTGCTCTCTGCGGCAGACAGATGGCCGGTCCCCTGCCCGTGGGCTCGGGGTGGCCCTGCTGCACGGGGTTACTCAGTGTTTCCAGCACACGCACTCTGGAAAGAGAAACGGCTGGTTTGGGCTGGCTGCTGATTCTCCAGCTCTGCCTAAGCCTGCTTTTAGCATAAAGCTCACATGTTTCTGTTGTGCATAATGACCTTTGCTGTACATTACAGCCATACAGACACCCCCTACGACCACAGTATTTTCCAATCCTTAAGATTATATCATAATCTATGACATTGAGTGCTGTTTTCCATAAGAACAAGTACTGTAGAAAATTCTTACTGTCCGTAATCAGAATATTGTGTGCTGTAAACGTTGTGGTGTATTGAATTTAGGAAACGGAAATGCATACTTATGGTGGGTCAACATCTTGATAAATGCAGTCAGATGTTTGCTTTGGAGGAATAATTTAGAATTTCCTATACCTTTTTTGGTTATACATATTTTCATTTTCCTTAGACAGAAAGCCCTGGATTTTTCTCTTGTCAAAATCGTCAACATTAGCTCATCTTTCTGGCATTAGTATCCCCTGTCTTTCTTTAACCTCCACTGCTGTCAGTGTGCCTTTTTTATTCAGTAGTCCCTCCGCATAGTTCCCAGCCCATTCCTGTCTTCCTGTCTCCCTCATACCGTGACCGATTGTTGCTGTTGCATCTCATCTCCATGGCAACAGTGCGCCAGAGTCCCAACGCCCCGGTTCGCTTTGCCCCGTGCTCGCTGGGACGCCCACGGCTGAGCCTGGCTGACGTCGGATAATCCTCAGGCGTGCTTCTGGGTCCTCACCACCCGGAGCCAGCCAGCCAGCTGCTGGGCATTATTAGATAAACGTCCCTTTCTCTGGAATCCGCTTTCCCAACATCGCTGAAGTGTTTTTAGCATTACATATCTAAATCAGCCCGCAGAAATCAATTTGTATTCAAGCCAGTGCTGAGGTCAGCTAACTAGCTGCCAAAAACTCGGAATTCTTATAGATACTGTGTTGCTGATGCAGAGATGTAGATGAAATCTATTCTAATTCATGGTGATGGAGTTGTTTTGGCCTTGAGCAGTACTGCTGCAGAGATGGCTTCCTGACAAATTCTTTGTTTTCCTCTGATTGCCAGATGTGAGTAAATATTTATCCGGTGACTGTAAACACAGCTGATTTTAAAAGTTTTCCAAATCCATATTTTTTTTTCCTTTATCCCCTATAAAATCTAAGGTTGTCACTGTCCAAAAATCCCATCACAACATGGCAGGGTTTCATTTAGCTGTGTCACGAGTAGTTTAATTTCACAGCACACAAACAACTCCAAAAAAGAGTTGTATTCCAAATCACTCCCTACTGTAGCAGTTCTGGTCTCTGGTCGGGGCTCAGAGAGTGGGAAGTAACACTGAGCCCCAGCCTGAGGCTGGGGGGATGGCGAGGGAGGGATCAGTTCTGAATGTGACTGGTCTCTGTCAGTATGCTTAGGCTCCAGACAGATGCTCTGTTCTGTCCGATGTGAGAAGTGGAATGATAATCTGAGAATAATGCCAGTGGGATTTTTAAAGGCCTAGCCCCTGTTCTGCTTATGATGGTATGCATTATTGCACCTCCCTCCTCCCAGGACAGCATCCCTCTCCACTGATGCTCATTTTAAGCCTTTTGTGAATAACCAAAAACATTTATCATCATGGACATAGTTGTTCAAAGATTCAAGTATATGCTTTTCTTATCTTTTTGAAAAGTCCTTAAAAGTTAAGTTGTGTTGTTTTTATTTTTTCAGGACTGAATGAGAGCTGAGTATAGATTAATAAAAATCGCTGAGTTTGGCTGGATTTCAGGATTTGCTCTGTTGAAAGCCCAGCTTTGTGTGTTATTGTGAGATAAACACTGCAGAGGTCACAGTCACGTGACCACAGGAGCTTAGGGGACCTGTGTGCTGCAGTGTGGTTTGTGCAGTCTTTCGCTGATTGCCCTTTTTTCTGTGTGTGTGTGTGTGTGTCCATGTGTGCATATGTGTGTGTGTGTGTGTCTGTGTGTTCATGTACACAGAGGCCCCCATCTCCCGGCCCACTCCCCTATACGGACAGCCCTCATGGTGGGGGGAGGACGACGCCGGGAACAAGGGGCAGCCAGAGGGACGCAGGCCCGACGAGAGCCTCTCAGGTTGGTCACCGCGTGTGAGAATGAGCTCGCGTATCTGTCTCCTGAAGCACTTTCTCTCCCGACACGTCTCTGTAGTACCAGTAATGCGCCCACTCCAGACCCTCGTAGTTTATAAACCGTGCTTGTTTTAGAAAGGCTGTGACCGTGTTCAGTTCCGCACCCCTGGCACATCACGGCTCTCACCTCTGGGGACGAGAAGCTGGCCCTTCTGCTCAGGGGCCTCGTGATGGATTAACCTCTAAGCCAAGGGGAAGGGGTCATTGTTTTTCTCATGCTGCTCTGGGCGGAGCAGATTAGTTCTAAACGGTTTTCCTTGGTAATCAAAGTTACTGAAGCATCCTTTCTTTTAATTCCATTTGACACAGTATGAGGTTTTATTGTGTGTATGTGAGTTGAAGGAGTAAAGCAACCTTGTTTGTGGTGCGAGATGTGGTGCAGTTTATACTTACGTAAATTTGGATTTAATTATAAAAAACCTCCATAGAATATATACTTTTACAGCCATCATGAAATTATGATTGAGCCAACGTGATTAGGCTTACGCTATGAAATGGAATTTCAAATTGCACTGGTAATACCATTTGAGAAGACTGTGGCATAAATGACAAATAGAAATAGCTCAAATCTCCCACCGTAATAACATGTGAGGGCACTATAACCGGTACGAATGCAGCGTAAGCGTAAATGCACTTAATGAAATGGCCGCCACCGCATGGCAGCGTGAACTTTACTCTACCGGCTGTAATTGAATGCATGCTTTCACTTTCACTGCACTCTCAGCATTTGAAGTAATTTACGCTTCCAGATAAAAATGTCATAAATTTGCTACAGGACACTGAGCTTTTCAGATAGTAGGCAACTAGGCATGTGCAGGATATTTGGATATTATGTCTCATCCCTAATGAATTTGTCTGAGATGAACTTTCTACAGTCTAGTGATAATAGTTTATATTGCCGAACACAATATATAGCAGTTATCTGATAAAGCAGAGAGGCACATATCTGTTTTGGTGAAGCTCTTGCCCTGACCTTGGTAAGTCAATGGCCGCTCTATTGACTTGGTTGTTGGCAGTGGGGCTCCAGTGCTTTCAGAAAGATGTGAAGATCTGCCTGTATTAAGGAGCTATCTTGGGTCTGCCCACAGAGAACCTGAAGGATGGCTCCAAACACGAGCCTGATGTTAACGGCTCCCTCTCCGACTATCGAGACTCCCAGGGCAAGTCCATCTACTCGTACCGACGGGAGCCCAGCTACTTCGAGATCCCCACTAAGGAGTTCCAGCTGCACCCCAAGCCCCCCGAGACCGAGGTCCACGAAGTCCCCACCAAGGACACGGATGCCCCGCCCCAGCCCGCCCCCACCACGCCCACACCCCCGGTGGTGCAGAGCCACGCCTCCTTCACCATCGAGTTCGATGACTGCACGCCGGGGAAGATCAAGATCAAGGACCACGTCACCAAGTTCTCCTTTCGGCAGCGGAAACTACCTGCCAAAGAACTGGTCACCACGCCCACAGAGGTGATGTCAGCGGAGAGTAAGGTGGCCGATTGGCTGGCGCACAGCGATGTCAGCATTATGCGGAAGCAGGCACCATGCGAGGATGTCTACAGCACTAAGAGTGATTTGCCTATACACATAAAGACTCTCAAAGGTGAGGACCAACAGAATCTTAAATTGCCTATGTCTGTATTGTGAGATATCCATCTTAATCCCTCTGTCTCTCTATAGGACATCACCATGACGATGGGACCCTGAGCGACTTTGAGGATCCCGTCCTGAAAGAGACGCGGGGCAAGCTGCAGCCGACCGTCCCATCGGAGCAGAGCCCTCCACCAGTGAAATCAATGAACACAGCCAAATCACCGAAACCCCTCTCCCCCCCAGCCAGTGAAGAGCCACTTTCCCGCTCTCCACCCCAGGCCACCCCTCCCCCGCAGAGCCAGGGCAAGCCTGACCCCCAGCAGGCCTTCGTCATCGAGTTCTTCGACGACAACCCGCGCAAGAAGCGCTCGCATTCCTTCACCCAGAACTCCGCCAACGCCGAATCCTACTCCGCCCTCAAGGCCAAGCTGGAGAAGCGCAGGAGCGCGGCCCCGCCCGGGGAGAAGGGGGCGGGCTCACTGGGCCAAACCCCGCCCACGCAGCAGCTCATCCTCCCGCTGAAGGGCCAGGGCCCCGGCGGCACCCAAAGGGTCTCGATCAAACGGGAGAAGACCGACGACCGGCTCCGCACCAGCGCCTCCTCCGCCTCTCTCTCCTCCTCCAGCTTCTCCTCCCGCGCCTCCTCTGGCATCACAATACGGCCCTTCGGCAGCGTGGGGAAAAAGTCCAAGCTCGCCCAGGAGTTTGTAGCCGAGTTCCTGAGGGACTCCAACTACGACGTCCCCCCTACCAGGGAGAAGACGTCCCCGCCGGGAGGGGTGGAGACACCCTACCGTCCCCACCTGCCCGGCCGGGCCCGCTCGCCTCCCCTGCCCTCTACTCCGACACAGCCCGCCTCCCCTGCCCACCTGCCCATGCCCCTCATGACCCCCACCCTGCCCCTGGGCCTCCCCGGCATGGAGTCAAAGACCTCCAAGGCCTTGAAGAACGAGGAGGAGGACAGCTTGAGTGACGCGGGCACCTACACCATCGAAACAGAGTCCCAAGACAAGGAGGTGGAGGAGGCCCGCACCATGATTGATCAGGTGAGCACACCATCCCTTTTCTGTTACATCACCTCTTGGCAGAATTTGGACTTTAAAAAAACATATAAATATACATGTAATTGTTGGTCATTGTTCACCAGGCCAGTATTAAATGGATAGTTTGAAATACGCAACATCCTGTGGCATTTGAGTCCTGTTGAAAACCCTCTAATACTGGAATATAGTAGAACACGGGATATTTAAGGTCAACTCTGTAAGTCACAATGGACTGTCTGGGAAAAGCAGTCAATTAAAGTTGGGATAAAACAGGTTGGGCCAGAACAGCTCTGTTTGCAGTTGAAATGGCAAGAGAATAAACAATGGTCCTGTCGTCACCTTAGTTACTTTTTGCTGGTTTCAGATGGCATTAGCGTCAGGTATTCAATAACAGTTTTTGTCTTCCTGTAAGCTCTGAACTCACTTTATGCAGTGAATATTGATTGCTTGTTATTGTGCCTTCTTAATTGAGATTTTATTTGAAGTTTGGTCTTGTGGTTATACTGTTGAGTTTGGTAGATTGGTTCATTTCCTTGACCTTGGGAATTATCATTATGCTATTCAATAAATATTGATTGCAGGCTAACATACTGTCCATTTAGATTTATTTGCTTTTAAGGTGGTTGAATTTAGTGAATTGTGTCATTCCATTGGCCTTGGGGGTTGTCTTTAGATAAATGGTCCTCTCAGCCTGACTCTTAATTTGTTTGAATGTAAGTTTCCTCTAAGAGGTTTGCAATGGCGGCCATTTTATCATGACTGTAATGCAGTCAGTTACTCCATCTCCCAGCCCTTGTGTCGCTCTTGAAAAGGAAGATTGCTGACAATTTAGCATGGAAAAATGGGTCAGCTTTTTTTTTTTTTAAACCCAGCCGTGCTGCGGTCTTATCAGCATTGGCAGCGCAAACAACGCCCGGGTGGCTTTCATAAACGTGCTGAAAAGATACGGAGGTCAGGTGGCACTGAAAGAGAGGCCCTGTGACTCCAGCCCGATTGCTTTGCCTTTTAAAAGGTATACCGTAGGCATACCGTAAATATCCTAATATATGGTATTATTATTTGTCAGTGATGTCATTGATAGTGTATGCGCTCTTGTAAAGCAGTGCAGAAGTGGAATGCTGTGTAGCTTCTCCCCCAAGCGCTCGGTTACGCTTTCTGTCGTCTCTGCTGCATGAATAGGTTGTGCCCTTCTTCCTCCTCCTTTCATGTCTGTTCAGCATGCCAGGCTCCTCCCTTTTTCCCTGAGGTACCCAGGCTAGGCTAGCCGTTACAGCTCGTGGTGAGTGGATCACTCAGACTCGGTAGCCTAGCCTCGGAATCCCAAATACCACTGACTCATGTCAAAGGGTGGAGCAGCTCCCTGTAATTCGCAGCCAAGAGACTTTCTGAGCACAAAAAGGTTTTTGCTCGGAAGACCAAAACGTTACGAGCAATACTGTGAATGACAGAAGTGAGGAGTGTGTTCACGGTTCGGGATACAAGGGCTTGAGAATCTTGCGACTGCTTCTCTGTGAAATGAGTAGCTCCTGCTCCTGTCTTATTTGTGTGACATTTCATTCTGATTTAAAAGTGCTGTTTTATAGGTGTCCTGTCCTGTCAGTTTTCATATTAAGGCATCATGAAGCTAATGACAACTGCAGTAATGTAATTAATAATGTTTCCATACAGATTCTGAGCACAGTGTATTACAATGAGCTTATGCTAATGTCAGCTGTAGGAAAAACTCAACTTCAACAATCAACCAACTGTCAGCTGTCTACATGTTCTGACTTGTCGAGTTAGAGACAGTGCCCTCTGCCTGCAAAAAAACAGAATTGCCATGTTACATGCCTTGTGCTGTGACAGAAAGCATATGCTATTTTGGAGTTTTAATTACAAGCTAAAAGAAATGGACCCAACGTTCATCCGAAAATACCCAGCAGCTTGTGCCTAAAATTGTTGCCTTAATTATATAGCAGGTTTATTTAAGAAAAAAAAACCTAGATTATTGTCAGATGTCATTTTTCTGTGCTTTGAAATTATGTATACTTTTAAGGCCTGGCCATCACAATGCTTTATCAATTAAACTACTGAAATTGTGAGATCAGAATTTGCTATGTAAACTAGGCCTACCTATATTAATTTCCTTTAATTCTGCCGTTTTTAAGCTTTGAATCTTCATAGTTATTTGCACATTCCTGTAAACATTTTGCAAGCGGCAATACCCATGGCCATGCCAGTGCATTCCGTTTGGCCGAACGCCAAGACAGAGCTTCTGTTGTGTGCCACGGCCTTCTCTGTGTGCCCTCTGCCCGCTTGAACTACTTTCAGACTACATCAGAGGCCAAAGCAACCTCACTGCCGACAGCTTTGTCCTGTGTAACAGATTCCAGAAAGTGTTCTAGTTTGTTTGTTCTCATCTTAAAGAATCTTGTTAAAAAAAAAACAAGTAAATGCCAAGTTCAGTATTGTGTAAGGAGCAAAAAATGTGATGCTTTGCTAAACTGAACATTCAGTGCAAATTGCTGCTGGGTTTAATAGCGGTCAGAGTCTCTGTTACAGATTCTCAAACAGGAACTGGTCTGTGATAACCTGGTTGAGACGACCGTCCTAAGAGGCACGTTAGTGGGCGGCACCAGAATCTTTATATGGGTGCAGGGATTGGCCGATCTTGCTGCACATCGTGGCCCACATGCTGTTCTCCCTGCCACCTCTACTCACACGTGCTTTGTTCCTAACAGGTGTTTGGTGTTCTCGAGTCCCCCGAGAACACTGGCGCGACTGCAGCATCACATAGGCCCGTTATTAACGATGGCAGTGACGAGCAGGCTAGCCTTTGGATTAGCAAGGGTAGTTCTGTGGATCTAAAGGCAGCTCCAGTGCAGGGCTATACTCCCGTTGCCCTTAGTGGCGCCCCCACTGGTCCAGCGCAGGTAAAGAAACACCTGGGCCCAGCGTGTCTTCACCCTCATTGACGCACACTGGGCTCAGCTCCACCGCATCAATCAACCAATCAAATCAACCAGCCAATCACTCAACCAATCAATCAGCCAATCAATTAATCTGTTAGTTATATGCAGAAGGGAAGGGCAATTCTGCATGCTCTGCTCACTGTTGATTTGGCATTGTGTTTTTTTCATTGTTCCTTCATCATTTCCTGCCCATCTTTTGTTTCTGTTGTTGGGCTTGACTTTTGCTGTCCCTTCTCCCCTTCACTGGTTCTGGGTTCTCTCTATGCTGTGGTGAAATGGTCCAGCTGCTTGTAGAGACTCAAAGGTCAAACAGTACAGTGTCTAGAGGTTGGAATATTTTTTTTCAGTGAGGCTGGAAAATTGTTGTAGATTTAGTTTTATTTGGAAGGGAAATGTTTGAGTGTTTTGACAGATTCAATGGCCATTTTGATTATTCTTGCATATTCACTTTGTAGTGCAGTTTTTTTACATACGAAACTGAATTACAGTGTGTGCTGTACGTTTTGTGTACTTTTTAATGCAACATCAGGAAGAACTTGGGGATTCTCATTTGTTTAGCAATATGCAGTATTCCAACCTCTAATATTGGCATTTGTGCTTCAGAATACAGCTATAAATGATTAAATATAATTTCACAAAATGTTTTGATGAGAAACATTTGAATTGAATTGAAGACTGGGCACTAACATTTCTGAAATTGAAAGAAACCATTAGAGGGTTCAGTTTTGTTAACTTGATGAATAAAATTTTCTGTATGTAAAAAGCACCTGATTTTAGGGTATCTAGCAAGCTTTGTGAAATTATTCGCTTTCAAAATCATTGCCATCAGTGTGTGTGTTGTGGGCTTGGGCTCTGTGTGGTTGGGTCTTTAGTAACAGTTGTTTGTATCTCCACTAGGTGCGGCCAGTTGGTCCAGGGCCTCTGATAGGCCCTAAGTGGGTTTCTCGATGGGCCAGTCTGGCGGACGGCTACGGTGATTCAGGGCCCGAAGCGGGGCTCTACGACACTCGGCCACAGCAGGACACGTGTAATAGAGGTGAGCCAAGGGAGGGTTACACTGACTGAGAAAACAGGAGCTTTGTTTTTAATCGTGATGTGAATGATGGACCGTGCCCCTCGTTCCTGCTTCTCTGTGCAGATGGAGGAATTACCCATCAGGCAATGCTGAACCGAAACTTGGAGAGCACTGAGTCGGAGGGAAGCCAGGGTTCCAGGACCAGACGGCTTCTTCCCCAGGTGCCACCAACAGACAAGACTGAATTTACCACCATTCTCATCCGACATGACCCCTACATGGGGTACGAGGCTCTCGAGAAAGTGTCAGGAACCCCCCGCCAGCACGAGAGCGTTCAGAGACTGAGCGTGCAGGATGACCTGGATCCCGACAGCCTGAGTGACGCCAGCAAATCGGATGAAGGCTCCATCGTGGAGCGGGGCAAGAAGCACCATGCAGGGCAGGCGGAGGGCAGAGCTGAGGTGACTGGTGGAGCCGTCGCCAAACCCACCTCCTTCTATGTCGGGTCGGACGAAACCCCCTCCGTTTCGCCGCAAGCTCAAAGCCCAATTCTGTCCCAGGCACAGAGAGAGCAGAACGTCCCCCTCAAAACATCCCCAACGACTGTTCTCATCCGGCATCTGAGCAACCACGAGTCTCGAAAACCGGTAAAGCAGAACTCCTCTGCCCCCAACCTCCACTCCCAGGAAAAAGACTCTTCTGCCAACAAGGAGACCCCCAGTTCATTTGTGAGGCAGGAGAGCTTCACCAAAGACCGCCCCAGCAATGACTCCCAGGTGAACAGGCTCCCTCACATCTCCAGTCATCCTGCTCTGAGAGACATGGACCCTGGGGGCCTAGACAGGGGTGACTGTGGCCATGACACACAGTCTTTCCTCAAGGAGACTGAGAATTGCCTAGCAGCCCTGGAGGCCAAGTTCCAGGCCCAGGGTCAAGGCCAAGACCAGAGGCAAGAAGGTTCCTCTGGACCCATAGAGGACTCTCTCTCTAATGAGTCGGACGTGGACACATCCAGCACGGTCAGCTTGGTCAGCAGCAAGAATGACCCCAGTGTTCCCCCCAAGAATTACTCTGTCATCAGTGGCCTGCAGAAGGAGAAGTCCTCCTCCAGCATGTGCACCCAGGACCAGAGTCGGAGGGCATCGGCCCGCGAGCGCCTGTCAGAGAAGCGCCGCTCGCAGTGCTCCGACAGCGGCACCAAGGCCGAGCCGGGCAAGCGCTACCAGATGCGCCGCAGTGCTGGAAACCGCGGTTCTCTGGACCTCAGCGACGAGCCCAACCTGCAGTACTGGCCCGACACCGTCTCCTCGGACCACGAATCGAGCTCCAGGCCCACCACCCGCAAGAAGATCATCCCTCTGCAGAAGGAGGACTCCAGCAAGTCCTCCAACAAAGTGTATCAGTCGCTGACCCGCTCCAACAGCCTCTCGGCCCCTCGACCCACCCGCGCCTCCATGCTGCGGCGGGCCCGTTTGGGCGACGCCTCGGACAACGAGGGCACCGAGACCGACCGGGCCTCTCAGAACTCCGACGTCAATGCCCCCGCTAAGGCCACGGCGGACAGCAAGAAGCTCTCGCGGTTGGACATCCTAGCACTGCCCCGTAAGAGGACGGGCTCCTTCACCACACCCAGCGACACAGAGTCCTCAGCAGGCAGGACCGGCTTCTCCAACCGCAGCTCTGAGTCCAGCAGCTCTGTGCGGAAGGCCTCTGTACCCGAGCCCAAGTCAGGGGCCAGGAGGAACTCGGGAACCGGGTTGAAGCAGCCCGTCGGCCGTACTCGCTCTAGCGGTGCCAAGTACGCCAGCAGCACAGCCAGTGAGTGACAGCTCTATAAGCCACACCCTAACTCATTTATTATTGGTCAAGGTGAAAAGTGCTGGTTGACATTTGTTCTGCAAAAACCCATAATATCAACATTTAAATGCATGTTTTAGGTTAAACATTAAAAAGCATTGAACATACACCGAAAGTACTTAAGTTTTCCAGTCTTTTCCACCACTTTTTAAAAGTCGCATTATATTGTATGTGTTTATAGACTTCTCATAATATCCCGCCATAATGTTCCTATACTGTTACAGCTACTTTGGGACGGTGCTGGGTAATGTGATGGTGGAAATTTTCTCGTGGCTACTTCGCTCTTGTGCTGGAGGGCTTTTAGAGCTCAGCTTACACCACTATTACTCTGTCAGTGGGACTTTGGTTCAATCAAGAAAATGCTTAGTTGAGTCAGGTGGTTAAAAGCCTGAAACGTGGTCTGTAAATGTTTGGGTTTGTGGGTATAAGTTTCTCATCCTTTTGTGTGAAGTGCTTCTCAATGTTTTTAATGTACTAAATTAATTGCATCGATTTAAAAAAGAGTAGATGGCAGATATTGTACTTCTGTTTTATACATTAATTGATTTACTGGAGGTATTTGGAATTGTTGTGTTATGGCTTCTCATGATGTCTCTTTTTATGCCCTTTGTCATTCATTCATGCTTCAACCCCCCCCCCCCCAAACCAAATCACTGCGGCTCAAGGCTCCCGACGGAGGCAAAAGGGCTCTGACTACACATCCACGTCGGATGAGGAGTATGACTCCAACCACAGCACCCCAAAACACAAACGCTCCCACAGTTCAGCGGGCACTCAGACGTCCCGGGCACCCGCGGTGGCCCAGGCCCGGTCCAAATCCCGCTCACGCGAGTCGGAGGATGAGAATGAGGGCGATCCCTTCCAGAACTGGACCTGTCACAGCGCTGAGATTGCAAGGTACCATGCAGACAGTGTGGGCACTCACTTCAGAATCACAACTAGGAAGCATTTATCTTAAAGACTGGTAAACATGAGCATATAGCTGGGTATATAAATGGATTTTCAGGGTCTAGGGAGTTTGATTTGTCAGTAGAATGTTACAGGGATTGAAACCCTGGTTTGACATTGCTCTGTGCCTTGTATCCCCATATGCCAGGTACTTTTCTTAATTACTTTAATAATTATCCAGCTGTATATGGTTACGTATGAATTACGATATGTACTAATATTTGCATATGCATAAGAATACATACGGAAATTGTAAACTGATCTCTCTGGAAAAAATACATTTTTATTTTGAAATATTCTTTCCTTTTTAACCTGCAACATACCACTGTAGTTATGTTTAACTGGAATATATTGTCTGACAAAAAAGGTATAAGAACTAGCAACTTGGCTGAATGACAGACCAACTTTGGTATAGTTCACTAATTAGAGAGCAAACCCCATGTAAGATAGTTTCATATTATCTGATTCAGATGCATTGTGAATTACGGAAATCCTGGCCTGTTTCAGCTTATTATAGAACCTTGCAGATGATATTCTTCAGAAACTGGAATGTAGAATTGGGGAGAACTTCTGTTAGCTGGACCAGGTGGTAGACAGAGGATGTGAGAATTTTGGCTCAATGAACATGCAGTGTTACTACAGCAGGTGGCATGGTTGCTGTGTGTGTAATTATATAATAGATACTAGTGGTAATGTGAAGTGTGTGTGTGCGCACTCGCACTCATATGTGTGTTCCTGTGTGCTGGCTTGTGTTCCCAGGTTGAGTCAGGACCTTGCTAAAGACCTGGCCATTCTTGCCCGGGAGATCCACGATGTGGCGGGGGATGGCGATGCTCCGACCTCCTCTGGTGTTGGCGTTGACACTTCACCCACCTCTGTGCCCAACACACCTGCCTCCCCTATCTCTGCCCGAGAGGAGGTACTGTGCCCGCGACGCACCCCAATCTACCTTATACCCAGCTAAACTGAGCCACCCACAGCAAAACATCATATATTCCATTAAGGACAGAACACGATTGGGTTTCGGAAAAATTGTCCTACTCCAATGACTGCTTTCATTTGTCTGCTGTGAATTTGGAACATGACAGCAGATTTCTGTTGAAATTGAGTAAAACCACAACTTGCAAATAACTGACAACAGTGTAGCCTATCGATGAATATTTCTGTGGTAATTTTTTATGGTGTTCATGTTACATGGCTCAGACTGTGCACCTGTTGCATTCTGTTCATTTTTGGCATTGGTTCAATATTGATTGTTTGATATAACAGAGAAAGAAATGGAGCAGGTATGGAGTGAGAACATAAAAAAGAGGTGCAATCAAGCATTAACCTTAATGGCCTATTTTAGTCTGGGTGGTATCGATATATTTTATGTTGAAGTTTATTTCCCCCCATTGGTTTAG
Source organism: Anguilla anguilla (assembly GCF_013347855.1). Classification (NCBI taxonomy): domain Eukaryota; kingdom Metazoa; phylum Chordata; class Actinopteri; order Anguilliformes; family Anguillidae; genus Anguilla; species Anguilla anguilla. The sequence goes on along the minus strand of NC_049201.1, from coordinate 16,721,305 downwards.
CATGCTCTTCATTTTATAGCTTTGAAGAAAGCATTAAGTCAGCCATTTGTCCTGTGTTTGATTTTTCTTTCTCTTCTTATGAACAGAACATAAAACCATCCTCACCAGTCGTCCGCTCATCTCAGGTGCAGACTCCATTTTTCCTCTCACCCCGTCCTGTGTTATCACCTCCCCCCACCCCTCTCTAGCTCTGATTGGTCATTAGTTTCTCCCTGTGCAAGCAGGCAATGTGCCTAGAACAGGCCGTAAGGGCCCTAAAGGTTGTGCATCACTGGTTACACTCAGACTGTTCTATCGCTCTGATATCTCACTACGATCAGTGTGAAAATGTTAATCGGAGCTGCCTTGGTGACTCGTTTACGTGAGCCATCCTGATCCGGCACTGTGCTGTGTCTGTTGCTTTGCAGTTGGTCCAGCACATTCCAGAGGCCAGTCTGAATTACCAGAAAGTTCCGCCGGGCTCAACAGCGGTCAGGGACGCAGAAGAGAGCACGTGTGACCAAGACTCAAAGCGGCGGATGTGGAACCGAGAGGAGGTGACCATTTCACATTCTGTTTTACTGGAAAAATTAAAAAAAAAGAAAAGGTAACTGAATTTACCACTAGTAGTCGATTTCTCCCATGACTGAACAGTCTCGATGTGGTTGTTCTCCCCAGGTTATCTTTGACAATCTGATGTTGAACCCAGTTTCCCAGCTTTCCCAGGCTATTCGGGAAAACACTGAGCAACTTGCAGACAAAATGAAGTAAGAAAAAAAAAAGAATTCATTTTTAAAAACTTTGCTGGCTTTGTGCATCATGACATCCATAAACCATCAGATGTTGCAAACAGCAGCAGTGATGAGCAGAGGTTTTGCAGCTTGAGCTGTAACCCAAGAATTGCTCAAATGAATCTGCTTCTGCTTTTGTTATTGAAAAATAGACACTGGACCTTGCTGTGCTTTTCGTGTTCCTTATGAAGACCGCTTGCTTCCCTTTTCAGCCCTAAGGGTTGAAAAGTCCTTCTCACCTTAGTTTCACTTAGTCCCCTGTAACATAAGGCTACTTGGTAGTGCTTTTAATGGCTCTAACCAAGCTTACTGCAGCAATGTGGCAACAGAGAGCAGCCTTTCCGGCTTGGCCAGTGAACCACGACTCACAACAAGTGCTACGCAGATGTTTCTGCCTGCTAGTTTATTGCATTACTTAATGTAAATCCCCACATGAAGGGGATTTGCTTTGATTGCTTGCACTGTAGAACCTCAGAGATGCAGATTGATTAGTCAGCCAAACTGTTATGAACCCAGAACTCTATATATGCAGTTATGCCTTTTGAAACTCCCTAAAATCAACTGTTTTTATATTACAGAATGTGAAAACAAAATCAAACTGTTCCCACAGTTTGAGTTTAATAGGTCACAAAAAAGATGCATTGTTCAGAAAGCCCATGTAGAAAATACATCAATGTGCTAATGAGATGCTGATCACCACTGGTTTCACCATTATTAGCTATTAACATAAAATAAGGACGAAAGTAGACCATTTACGAAAATGCAAAAATAAGGACACAGAACTGTAAATATGTCAGATCACACTTTCATGTCACTTATATATTTCCCCAGGGTACTGTTCCACAACAAGACAGAGCTGTGGGCAGAGATTGAAGCAAAGGTCAACGCTGAGAATGAAGTTCCCATTCTCAAAACTTCAAATAAGGTTGTCAACTCTTTCCCTTTGCTTGACATTAAGGACAGGATTTAAATCCAAGTGTAGGAATGTTTGAATGTCTCTTGTTTTCTTTCTTTTTTGTTACCAAATTATTTGTTGATCAAATTTCAGGAAATCACATCCATTCTGAAAGAACTAAGAAGAGTTCAGAAACAGCTTGAAGGTCAGTGCATAAACTGTTTGTCTTCATCAGACTTTGAGGGGATGAGTAGCGTTTTTTTGCCTTGATGATTGTTTGTCACTTTGGATAAAAGTATCTGCCAAATAAACCCAATGTAATGTGATGATTGCAAAAGAAATTATCTGATAAGAATGTAGATTTTCCTCAAATCAGCCATTTTATGTTTTACGGAATATTTGAACAGCTGTTTGAAATAGAAATGTTTCCTGACAACTGTTGATGCATGGATTGATACTGTACATGCTGCCTTATTTTTAACCAAAATTTACAAATGCTGTTGGTATTATTTAGGGGGGCCCAAGACTGCATGCTGAGGGAGCCCCAGTCCATACTGCAATATTGGACTAAATGAATCACTGTACTGTGTGTGTTTTTCCTTCATCAGTTATCAACATGATTATTGAACCCACTGGGGCCCTGGAGTTGGCAGGCAGGACCTTCCCTGGCCCCTCAGACGGGGGGAAGCCAAGACCACCCTCCAAGGACAGTAGGCCTTCGTCCCAAATCCACGGGTCCTCCCAGCACGGCGGCTGCCCTACCGCTGGCCCCAGCTCCGGGCGCGGCGGCGGTGCCAGCGAACACGCCAAGAGGCCCGTGGTGGGGCCTGCGGGAGAGGGCTTTGTGGTCTGATCCTTTGCGCATGTCGCCCCCTGGAGGCGGCTGCTGCTGCTGCTATATCGCAATCAGTGTGGAAAGATGTATTGCTAAAAATTGCACAAAAAAGTTAAACTATACAATACACAAAATATGAAGTTTGCTTGCTGTACTGTCTGTAAGTCTTGTTCGGTTTAATGTAAATATGCTTTATCACTGTGGAGCAATAGGATCTTCACCATTTTTTTTTTTTGCCAGATTGTGCCAAGGTGCATTGTGGGAGGGGAAGTCTCATGCCTGCTTTGTTTTCATATTGGAATTCTGAAAAGAATCAAAACTGGTACTGTGTGTGTGTTCATTCACTTATTAAACTGCTACAAAGTTGATGCTAACAGAAAATAGCTAGGTATATGACAGAACATTCTCCTAAGCCTGCTGAACTGGAAAGGGTTATTGCCCTTTATTTGACGGGGGCTTTGTGTTTGTTTTCTAGGGGTACTGCTTTCCTGTTAAAGAATGTCAAATAAGCTGCCTAATTGTGCATTGCATATTCCTGTTTACACAGCCGCGGAAGAATGGTATTGGTGCCATGCGGAATAATTGTATGCTGGGGAACTGATTTGCTAGACTACCCTCAGTTAGCAGGGGTCGAATGAATTTCGGTGTTTTTGGAGTTCTTGTACTGTATAATGTATTAAGATATCTGCATATGATTGTAGAATACTCTAAGCACAGCGGATTGACATTATACTGTAGATAGAAGTTATGTATGAGTTAGAAGAGAGATATCCAACATTTCATTACATTTGGCTTATTGTAGTTTTGGAGCTCAGGTGGGGAAGAATGCTTTAGGTTTCTGGTGGGCACCAGAAAATGTGTAGAAAGCATACATGTACTTGAAGAAAGTGTGGATTTCATGGCTATTGCTCTAAAATGCATCCTGCATTTCCTTTAAGAAAACACTAGGCCTATATGTTCCTATTTTACTGCTCCATTGAATGGAGATACCCATAATGCAGCTAGTCCAGAGTTACCTGGCTCCTTTGCCAAATGGGGGTGTCCCAAGTGGTTGTTCTCTTTACTGACTTTAATCCACATCAGCAAGGCTTGGGATAGGACTGTCTTTATACTGCATAAGGTTGTCTCAGTTTGATTTAAACACCTGAAGCAGGTTCTGCACAGAATTTAGAAGCCAACTTTGAGTCCAGGCTTTTCTGTCATGCTTAAGTTGTGTCATTTGGTAGACATAGTCCTTATTGCAGCCATTATCTACGAGGCTTGTAAGTTGCCACTTCAGTTCCTGGCAGTCAACAACTAAGTAAAAAAATTTGTGCAGGAGCTTTTGATCATTTCATTGTATGGTTCAAAATATGTTAAGCTTTAAAACAAGGTTGTACATCACAAATTTTATTAGCTTCTTCCTTACCAATGCACACTGAAGGAGTATCATTTGTGTCGTCACCCACTTGGGGTGGAGTACTTGTTTCTGAGCTCCTCAGTGTAGTTTATAATTGGTAAGGCACATCTTCATTGCACAAAGCCAAAGAGCACCTTGTTGTCGTCCTGACATTTCTATGTACAACCGTACCTACATTTATGACTAATGCCCATAAATCCTCTACTGATTTGGAGAAGTGAAACCCTGTTGAAGCCCCACAGCGTGAATCAGGAAGGAAGCTTCAGTTTCAGCAGTGCTTTTAAAGTCAGGCCCATTTGTATGCTCAGTCCTACTTTGCTAATCTAGAGGCACGACATGACCAGGTCCAAAATTAACAAAAAAAACCTGACTGTATGCAATTACTGCGAGCATTCCTTACCTTATCCTGTGTGATATACTGTATGTACATATAAAGAGCTTATATTTCCTCTTGTCTGCACTAACAGCGTACTGCTGTGTCCCTTCTTTGCGTTGTGTCCTTAAAGCTGTAGCAGTTTGCTTCTCCTTTGGAGAGGTGAACACGATACAAAGAGATGAATTCGATTCATTCTGTCAAAGGAATGCAAGATCTTCCAGAACATTCTGTAACAATACAAATGAACCTCATTGTAGTTTACTGAGGTAAGACTTTTGGATTGTTAATCAAATGTGCACTTCATTCGCACGACACCTCGTCAGACTAGTTGGTGGGTGAATCAATGAAATGGTACATTGAAACGAATTGCATCACCCGTGCACTGTAAAAGCCCAGCTGTTATTAGGATAAATATATCCTTTTGGTTTCCATATTGTGACTGACAAATTTGTGTCCCCCCACTCCGTGTTTTAATATTAAGCCTGCTGTGGAGTTCTGAATTTTCTCTGCCACAAACATTCACGAATGTATTGAGTTTCTGTTCTGAATTGCTGGCCTGTCTGGAGCCCCTGTACTCTATCTGTTGTGTCCAAGACTTCCGATTGGCTGTGATACCGATGATGCAACTGCTGCTGCTAATGTCTGGTGTCCGCGCTGGGCAAGTTTGTTTTTTGTTTTTGTTTTTTCTCTCCTGTGCATGCAATTCAAATTTATACTGTACAAAAGAACAGAAGAGAAACAAACACAAAGCATTTCAATTCTGTATACCACAAGGGTCTTGTAAGTTCAATATTGAGTTTTTACTGTTTCGTTACCATTTTGCTGGTCTTCGCTTTAATTGTTTTATCCTTCACAGAAGTTGTAATTTATTTAAGGTTGAGTTCTTCCAGATTTGTTTGTCATTGTTATTGTTGTTGATATTTTTTGATAATTTTGTGTCTTGGAGATGCTTATACATATCGTTGTATGCTTAATGTAGGAAACATGATTGTACCATGACCAATATTTGATTTTTAATAAAATTATTTCAATCATAGACTTAGTGTCTGTCATCTTTAACGTCAGTGTTGCTCATTGTTGCTTCTTGTCTATCACCAAGCAGGGTTTGTGAAGTTATTATAGAAACATCAGTATAAGGCATGTTGAAAATGTACCAGAGCAACAGCCTAGTTTTGTCAGGTTTTCATTTGATTTGTATTGTGGCTTTTGACATGAAGGTGGCTCTTGCACTCCTTGTTACTCCAAACTGACGCGTAGCCTTTTAATACACCAACCTTAACCAAGTACAGTAGTAGCCTACACACTATTTATCTGTACATAAATGTGTTAGCATCTAAAGTTTTTTCTGACTCTCACGTGCTTTTAAAGCACTTGCACGCAGTCGCTTAATACATACCACTTGTATCAGTGTTAAAGAGTCAAAACACATTGTACTAGACTTACAAGTAACCTTTTCATTTGCAAAAGAACCAAATAGCAGAACTCGAGAAACAAAAAAGGAACCAAATACTGGATGCTGATTTAAGACCACCACAAAACATTTAACAGTCGGACTGAGCAGGTAAGTATCCTGAGCTATTACGTTGCCTTTAAGTCTAGGACTACACCTACATCGTTAATTGTGCTCAAATATGTTGCGATGTTTTCGGCTTAGTTCCGTTTCCTCACCAACAAAGACTTTGTACTTTTTTGTGCCGTGTTGCGGGTTGCTGGTAAGGAAAACTTGTACTCTACACAATGAGACACGTGTGAGCATAAGTGTGCTGTTTTCAAAACCTGTTTCATTACAATTGGTAGGTTGATTATTGAAGCATTTAAGGTACGTTTCTGTCTGGATTTCTTTTAAGGGGAAAAATAAAAAAGAATGTCCTCACCATATAAGGATTTGCATGACGATTACGTTCCTAATCGATGGGTAAGACTTCTACTTCCAATCGATAATACACGAATTTTACTTGAAGTTTGCCTTGATATAGGCTACCGTTTCTTCCTTCTTCCAGCTACTTTAATATACAAAATCTTTTAGCAATATGTATGTGTTAACATATTTAATATTAACTCACTTTTGGTTATTTTCTGTTGTGTTCTCAGAGCTCCAGTAGGCTTGTAGCTTTAGCCACTATCGTTGGCTGTTTGATTGTATTAGGTTTACTTGCCTATTTCCCTCTAATGGAGGGATGGAGAGGATTTAAAGTAAGCCCAGGATTTGGAGACCATGAAGAAGCCAGGATCGAGGGGAATAAATTGAGTCGTCCTGTGAATGATGAGCAGGCCAGGTAAGAGGGAAAGAGAATTAGACACCAAAATCTCTTATACCTATATTTTAGTTTGCTGGAGGTTTGTCTGAATTCATACGTGACCTAGTCAGAGGAATATCGTACTATATATTGTGTGAATGTATTCTGATGAATAATGATGCCATTGTTTGTCATTTAAAATGCCTACTAACACAAAGCTTCATTAAAATGAGAACAGAATTTGACACTGTGAACTCTGCAGGTTGGTTCTTACTGAGAGCATACCACTTTATTTGAAGTATGAAGCTAATGCCACCTTTGGGACACCCCTGTACGAGGCTTGGAAAGACCTCCTGGTCATGGCTACAGAGAGGGTCGATGTAGCCTCTTTCTACTGGTCCCTTACTGGTGATGACATCACGGTCAACTCTTCTACTGACTTACCTGTGAGCCAAAATGACTTTGACATAACTTTCCCAATAGTTTGTCAACAATAGGCACTTGTATAGTTAACCTTATTTTCTGTGTGGTCTTGTGCTTCTGAAAGGGAAGGGATATACTGAAGCATTTTGAGGACCTGCCACTGAGGAACGTGTCCGTACGCGTGGCCACCAGCATTCCCACTGTGGCACCAAACTCCACAGATCTGCAGATTCTCAAGCATAAAGGTAAAGACCCAAGCTGCATGTCCTATTTACAGAACCAACTGTTAAATCTGTTTGTCTGTAACAAAGCATCCTTTATTTTCTCATTTATGCTAATAGGGGTCCATGTAAAGAAGGTGGATTTTGGGCGTTTAACAAAGGGTATACTTCACACCAAACTATGGATCATAGACATGAAACATATTTACATTGGAAGTGCAAACATGGACTGGAGAGCATTAACACAGGTAATGGTTCTGAAAATATTTCACCTCAAAATGTTGGCTTTTAGAAGCTATGAACATGAAAGCCTATAGCAACCAATCTATAACCCATAACATTCTCACATTACTATATTTCATCTTTCAAACTGAAAGGTGAAAGAACTTGGAGTGGTCATATACAACTGCTCCCAAATGGCCGAGGATCTCCATAAGATTTTCAAGTCATACTGGGTGCTTGGCCATCACAATGCCTCCATCCCAGACCCCTGGCCCTCTGATTTTGACACGACCATCAACAAAGAGCACCCCCTGCTGGTGAATATAAGTGGTATCCCCAGCAGGGTCTACATCACTGTGAGTCATCTGTTTCAGTTCTCCTTCTCTCCAGTTTCATGTGGCAGCAGTCTTGTACTAAAATACCAGGTGCAACCATCCTACTTAGAATTACTCACAGGCAGCTTGTGGGAAGTCAATTTTGCAGTTGCTGGGGACAATGCAATTTATCTCTTGTAATTTAGTGAAAGCTGAGAGTATGATCAGTGGTGTGCATATAGTGACTTTGTTCATTTTTGTGTATCTAATCAAGGAATCTCCATTTTCTCTCAGGGCTCTCCTCCCTCTTTCTGCCCTGCCGGTAGAACTAGAGATTTAGATGCCATTCTTTCTGTAATCGAGGGGGCAGAGCATTTCATTGATGTGGCTGTCATGGAGTACTTCCCCACATCTCGTTTTACTCGCCCCAAAAGGTGAGACTGCCTGTAACAGTCAAAGTAATGTCCAGTTTGTATAATCTTCAACTTTTCAGTATTTGTCATATTTCTCTTTTCATAATGCAAGTGCATAAATATATATGTGCAGAAGTATATATGTATGTATCACTGTTGCAATGGCCATTTCACCATTGCAAAATAGTTTAGTTACAACGTCATTTTCATTTATGCAAATTCAATGCATTGTTTTTAGGTGTCTTCCTTTTTTTCTTTAGCTACTGGCCAATCATTGAGAATGCACTGAAGCAGTCAGCTTTTGAGCGACATGTTCCAATCCGCCTCTTGGTCAGCTGTGGAAGAGATACAGACCCAGCCATGTTGCCCTTCCTGCTGTCCCTCAGTGACCTGAACCTGCCCGCTGAGAACATCAGCATTGAAGTGGTGCGCCTAAGATTTATGTCTTCCTTTCACTCTGCCCCCCAATTCCTCAGTTCCATTGCTGTCACTTGAAATGATTGTATATTACCTTTGCCAGATTAATACCTAAAAGACTCATCACTTCAAAATGTTTATTGTTTAAACTTTGTCTTTTGGATCATATGTTAAACTGAGGTACTGATGCACTATCCCAAACAGTTCCCATGGTCACTGGTGTCCTGGCTAAATTTCCTAATTGGCTTTATTCACCTGGCAATTTAATCATCCCCCAGATTAATTGGCTCAATAATTTCCCCCTTCTACACCAAAGCTAGTCTATTGTGAGCGTTCTGGTGCAAAATGGCTGCCATGCATCACTCAGTTGGGTACTACAATTTGATGGTAATTGAGGTGTAGTATCCACCCTTCACCAATTGTGGAAAGCCCTATATAAATTAAATCCGTATTATAATGCTATTAAACCTGAGTTATTTTTTCCAGAAACTCTTCATAGTGCCAGTGGGGAACCAATCGGATATCCCCTACTCCAGAGTGAATCACAATAAATATATGGTTACAGATAAAGTGGCATATATTGGTAAGAATGCCATCACATTACTTCATCTTTCCTTTTAGCATGTGATGGTTTACTACTGCTCCCATGCGATGAACTTGTATCTCTTTATGAAACTACACAGTAATAACTCCATGTGCTGAAGTGTTCTAAATGTCTTTCAGGAACGTCCAACTGGTCTGCTGACTACTTCAACACAACAGCAGGGGTGGCGCTTGTGGTCTCCCAGGATGCACCTCACCCAAGCTTGGTGGAGCAGATGCTTCAGATGCAGCTGAGAGGGACATTTGAACGGGACTGGAACTCTCAATTCGCTGTAGCTCTCTCTGACCTGGGCCATCAGCCTGACTGTGCATTCTCTGAAAGATTGTGACACTCTGAATTGTGACAACAGAGCTCTCTCAACAGGGCTGTAAGAGATCAGAAATCATAGAGAGAAGGTTTTAACTTGAAACAAAGGAATCGGCGCAGAACAGGAGATATAAAATATTTTAAATCCTCCTTAGTATAGTTTGTGTGCACTATGAGTTACATGAGGTTAGATCTGTGGCGAGGACTAGATGAGGGTTAGCTATGTCATAATATGTAAAACCATAAAATTGAAAATGGGTGTTCTTTCTTTTTCAAATGTGTAAAGTTGATACGAATAAGCTACAGTTATGTATAAAGGATCTGCGGATGTGTGATCATAAATAGGCAAACTTGTTAATCAGGAAAGAGTAGTCTACATTTTAAGTAAATCAAATTCTCCGCCCTTCCCATTGAGTAAGTACATGTTGTACTTCCTTATCCTAGTATATACACCCATTTCAGCTATTTGTAGCTCACTGGCTGCCACTGATCACGTTCACCTTTGTTTTGTCAAAGAAAATGTATTTAACATAGAATATCACAATGTCACATGAAATGCATTTGAAACTGTTTTTCAGTTGGTTGTTCACAATGTTCTTTACCTCTGTGGCATTCTTCAGTGTTTATTCATATTTTCAAATCTTAATACCTTACTTGCATTACCCAATTGATGTTTGCACACAATAATATTTTTAAAGTCTGAATGTGTTTTGTGATGAGTTGAGATTGTGATTAATTTGGCTCATTAATAATGACTTTTGTTTAATTCCTTTGGTAAATGTTTAATTCCTTTCGTATATATACATATTATGAATAATTTTTAAAAGTATTTTATTAAATATTGCATCATTTTGACAAGTAATTGGTTGATTATTTTTGCATAAAAAGTGCATTATTAAAAATGAACACAACATAAATATAAACACAGCAGTAATCTATCTATGAGTACACCACTGTAGTTTACCGGGACAGGCAACAATATAATTGTTCTTGACAATCTTAATGTGAATCAGAGGCATTTGATTGCGTTACTACAATGTATGAAGCCTGCGTGATACCTGAAACAGCGGATGGTGTTCTGTTTCTGCACAAGTGAACAGGTAGAGATTTCTGTACTTCAAGATGGGTACATTTTTTCCTGGTCCACATTCCACCTCACTAGGTGGCGACATACAATTTTTCGTTAGGAAAGTACCATAGACGAACATACCCGAAGAAGAAACGTTCTGGTCAGCTGATGAGGGTGACCAGGGTGTAAAGGTCAGAGTTGAGCTGTTGGCTTCCTGTTGCAGTACGTGTGCTTACTGTGATTGATCAGTGAGCTAGCCACCCAGTTTGGCTTGATTAGTTTGTATTCGTCTAGAAGATCTCTGGGATCTGTAAAATAGGAGTTTACTGGATCCAGACGGTCTGGAAAAACTATGGTGCTTCTCGAGAATGACTCGGTAAGATACGATTGCTAGTTTGATTTTAACGAACTTGTGTTAGCTGCTATTAGACACCCGGTGAACGTCTTTTCCCCTGTAGACGCTAACTAGCTAGCTACTGAGTGAGCAGCGATATCTTTTCTCGCTGACCAAAATGTTCGTACCTAGCCAGCCACTGTCTTAATAATTTGTTTGTTGAAACGACATGAAAATAATTGAATGAATAATTTCATGTTAATCTAGCAAATTAATTAAGTATTGTATGGTAGATAATTTTTATCATCTATTTAGTAAAGATAGTTCGTTTCATTTGTGGCTAGCTAACTAAATGAATATGCAAATGTATACGCAGCCGCTTAATTAATCAAAGAGTGGAAAACAGAACTTTGCTGAAACGGTTCAATGGCTAGGTGTTAGTTAAATTGGCAATCGGTTAACACGTGTGGGAACCTTATGGGAAAGATTTTGGGTCAGGTTGATGAAGGTTCGCAGGAAGTTTCGGGAATGATACAGGGGGGAAAATCCATAATGCTTTGTTCTTTTTTTAAAGTAAGAAAACCAAGGCATTCTTAGTATTCTTGAATATCCTTTATTTATTTTTCATTCATTTAGCTAATCCAGGAATTATTTTTCACATTAAAATGAATCGAACGCTCCCAGTGAGAGCTTTCCAGAGCAATGATATTTTGCCACCTATACATAAATTGCTTTGCTCTTGGAAAAAAAAAACATTGGGCCTCATTCACGAAACATGTCGATCGTAAACTGCGTGTAAGAACGTTTCCAAGAACATTTCGCCATTCATCTTTTTTTTTTTCTTACCTGTATTTGTTCTTGGCTGTTTCCTTATGTAAATCACATGAACAGGATTGCGCTTAAAATTGAAAGCATTCATCTGATACACCTGGGATATGCAGATAAAACAAAGGTCTGCACATGTAACATGAATCTCATATTGTTTTTCTTGTACAAACATTTTAAAGAACAAAAGTTAGAAAAATTTCGTGAATGAGGCCCAGTGTGTTGATTTGACTAAACTGCAGATATTTTAAACTATGCAACGGGTAGGCCTATAAGTTGCCAAATTGGCATGCTTACAGATATCAGTGGAATTTAAACTGAACATGGTTGTGCAACTTTGTTTATTTATATTATTACTTGATTGTAAGTAATGTAAAAATATAAACTCTGTGATGAGCATATTGTGCATACTCTGTGATGAGTGGCAGCTTGATCAACATAATACAGGGTTCCCTCTCGTCCTGGAAAACCTTGAAAACCTGGAAATGTATCGAGTAGTTTTCCAGTCATGGAAAACACCTGGAAAATGAGAGAATTTACAAAATGATCCCTCCCCCCCCTTGGTCCACCAGCTGACCAGCCGCTTTGGGCTACCATTGTCCATGTTTCATGTCTGTAAGTCTAAGTCATGGAAATTGTCTTTGAAAAGTCCTGGGAAATGATTTCCTAAAATGAGTGGGAACCCTGTAATATAACTTTGTTTATCTGATGTTATGTAGTACACTGAATTGTAGTACAGACAGTGAGAAAGCTTAGTTAGCTAACAAGTGTTGTCAATGTATGCTTCCTCTGGATATTTCATTGGTGTCTTTGTAGCTAGATTGCTGGACAGCTAACTACAGAACTGCTGTTTGATGTTTCTTCCCCCCCCCCCCTTTCAGTTTTTGACAGAGCTGACACGCCTGTTTCAAAAATGCAGGACAACTGGAAGTGTTTACATCACATTAAAGAAATGTAAGTTCTGTTTCTGAAAACGCTATTGATTTGGGAGTGTCTGTAGAGTATTATGACGAACAGCACCATTTGAATAGATCATTTTCATGCAAGTTACGGCTCTGTAGTTTGTAGTAAATGGATCCTGCTAGACTTCTAGCTTCAGTTCCATCAACATGCACTTTGCCACAATCTTGATTAACTGAATTTCTCTGCAGATGATGGGAGAACCAAACCAACGCCTAGGAAAGGCAACCCAGAGACTTTCGAACCCGTTGACAACAAATGTCTTATCCGTGCCTCAGATGGAAAGAAGAAAATTAGCACAGTGGTACGCCTGCATGCTTTGTACAGTTTAATAAAGAAAAACAATTGAAAGCAAATTTTGTGTGCTTCAGCACTTCAGTTTTTTGCTGCATGTCATTTGTCTTCTGTTTTCCAGGTCAGTAGCAAAGAAGTAAATAAATTCCAGATGGTGAGTGTCTTGAGATTTGGTTTTGTAGCTTCTTGAGGTGTATGTGTCATAAGTGTAGAGTTATTTAGAGAAGCTGCACAAGTGAAGTCTGAATTACTTCGTCGCTCTGGATAAGAGCGTCTGCCAAATGCCTGTAATGTAATGTAATGTACTTCAAACAGATTTTTGAACAGATGTGGTGCAGTGGGTAGAAGGTATTGGGTTCAAATCCGGCCTGGGCCTTTCTGTGTGGAGTTTGCATGTTCTCCCCGTGTACATGTGGGTTTCTTCCAGGCACTCCGGTTTCCTCCCACAGTCCAAAGACATGCTGGTATGCTAATTGGAGACTCTAAATTGCCCATATGTATGAGTATGTGAGTGAATGGTGTGTGTGCCCTGCAATAGATTGTCGGCCTGTCCAGGGTGTATTCCTGCCTCTCGCACAATGCACGTTGGGATAGGCTCCAGCACCCCCCATCTATACCTGATCAGGATAAGCAGGTATAGATGATGGATGGATGGATGTTTAGAAGGTTTGTCACCCAAATACAGAGCAAAACACAGCAGTACTTTTCAGTCACAGAGCTCTTCATGGTACATCTGCTGAAGTCAGATGCACCATTTTCTTGAATTCCTAGCTGTAAAGTCTGTTGTAGTTTGAAATGGTCACATAATTAAAGTATTTTGTTTGATTAAAAAACAGATTTGGTGAATGTTTGAGTCTCCTCAGATTTGTCGGCTTTGAATAAATGCTCAATATGTACACAGATAATAACAACTGACATCCCTAGGGTTTCAAATTTAAATCCGAAGTAGAGCACTGCTGTTGTGCCCTTGATCGAGGTAAAACGAAAACTGTTTTCAAGTGTAATACTTTTCAAGGTTTCCAAGTGCGATACTGAATAATAGAAACGTGAGCTAGAGTATGCCAGTCAGCTTGGATAAAGGTGTCACTTAAGCACATGAATGAAATGTTTGTAAACCATTCAAATCTGGCTGCTCTCCCCACCCTTTTCTTAGGCCTACTCCAATCTGCTTAGGGCGCACATGGATGGCTTGAAGAAGAAGGACAAGAAGAGCAAAAGTAAAAAGACCAAAGCGACCCAGTGAGCAGCTGGAAACACCACCCATACACACACCCCCGCCTGCCTCTGCCTCCCACCCAGACCTTCAGCACCCACCTGCTCCACCACCTCCACCCAAACGGCCGCGAGCAGGAACGGAACAGCTCGACAGCTTGTTGTAGGCCGCTGCGCCACTGACATTCGTCTTAGCCCTGCAGTGGCGCGTGCCACAGAGGGCAGCTCTCTACCTGTAAAACTTTTGAAAGGTTTTGAAGTTTATGCCCCTGGTGCCGGCACCCGTGCTTTGGATTTAAGATGTAGACGAACCCGTGGCCCACTGCTTACAAGCAACTGTGCGCAGAAGGCGTCAGAGGTCATCCGAACGCTGCTTGACTGTCTTAAGTTTTTTTTTAAAAACCCACACAAAATTCCTGTTTGCTTTCAACTGCCCCACTGTAGGAAAACTGCCTCTCTCGTATTAATTTGCCTGATAGTTCAGGTCTTCACATTTTTTCCATTGAAATCTTCTGCCCCATCCTTTGGATCTTGGATGTAGTTTCTGTAGAAAATCTCATACGGTGGTAATTTAAGAGTTCTGAATGGAGTTTGAGTAAGGCCTTCTGTGAATCCACGGTGTGGTGTGAAATAAATACACAATGTGATTGATGCCAATATCTTCTATATTTAACGAGCTCTAACAGGGAGGGGCAAGACTAATTTGGTGACTTTATACAGACCAACAGAAGAGTTGGAATTTATCTTTTTGTTTTTATTTTGAAAATTTAAATTTGAAATTGCCATATTTTCAAATCTAAGAGCTGTGTCCTTGTAAGTTTATTTGGAAATGGAAGTAACTTGTTTGGGTCTGTATGGAAATACTAATGCGCTGTTGGGTTACAGTAATAACTTGGGATTCATTTTGTTTTGAGATTGAAAATCAGTGGATGCATTTGCTGCATATGTTTTTGTCCTGAAAATAAATCATACAGAGGATGAATTTAACTTTGCCCCTAGTTGAAAACATTTTCATCCATTTTCCCCTTGCTGTCATTGAAAGTAGTTTGATGGAGCTCTCCAGTGTACTGTCTAAGGGATGAAACTGGCAAACGAAGCAGCTTTCATGAGGGTTATTTTTCCATTGTGGAGGGAGTGAAGTCATTTTTGTGAAAGGTAGATCAGTGTACCCTTTTTTTTTTTTTTTGAGAATCTGCACCTGAAAATAAAACTACATCATAAAAAGTTAATTACTGAACTGAAAATGTTACCTTGATTTTTGCCCTAGTTAAGTCTCTGTAAATATATTTTTATTTGCTTGACATAATTTCAATTGCACATACTTGCTTGTTTTGAATCGTTAAGTTACTTTCACCTGTCCTCTTAGACATAAAACACATTAGTTACGTAGAATATAGTATGATTTGGATTTTATTCAAAGTACTGTAAGTCTTGGCACCCATGTAGAGAATGTGGTGTGTACAGTCAGTGCAGTAGAGAATTGATTGCGTAGTCTTCATTCAGTGCTCTCTATACACACATACATGCACTTCAGATGAACAGGTCTTGGTATGAAAACATGGTGTATCATTGGTTTGTGAGCATTTTGTTGAATAGATGGGGACTTATGGGGACATCATTTTTAATCAAACATTTTATTTTTGCAATAGAGTAACATACAACAAAACTAAGTGCTGAATTATTGTGTGGATGGTGTTTTTTTGTACTGAGAATTTCATGGTCAGACCCACCAGAATTTTCAAAATAATTAAAATATGAGCCTTCCTGATAAATACAAAGTAATTAATTTGCTTTTAGAGGAATTCCTGGAGCTGCAGGATGTTTATCAATCCAGTGAAGCAGCTCTGAAAGGGAATGATTATTATTTTCATTCTTAAGACTTCCAAAGTGTGGCTTTGGAAGAAGTAATATTTGAATTTTGAAATTAACTGCAGTTTTAATTGCTATGAAAACATGTACACCACTTAAAATGAATAAAAAGTAATAAATACACTATGTACACAGCTAAGCTACACGTGACAGTCTCTCCTCTGATTGGTCACAGTCTCTAGGGGCGACAGCCATTGGGAAGCTCTCCTCTGGCAGACTCCTACAGGGCTGTGCTCTTCTTTTCCGGCCTCTCCCTGCTGGAGATAACCAGGGTGTTGCGCTTGTGTTTCTCCTCCTCCAAGTAGCCCTGCTTCATGATACTGGTCACATACATGAACAAGGCCTGGGGGATGAAAGGAGAGGGCCCCTTATAAGCAGGAATGTAAGCACAAAGTACATTATAGCACAGGGATTTTCAAACACAGGTCTGGGGCCTCTGGTCATGATACTGGTTATAGCTGCTACCAATCTTGTGATCAATTAAGGTTAATTGCAAAAAGGTTTTAAGTTCTTTCAGAATTAATAGAGTCCTGGGACCTGGTTTCAGTGATGAGGTGCCCACAAATTAGGACACCACTGATTTTACTGGTTAGTCTACAATTTAAATCAATTAATGTAATCTTTTTGAAGGAGTCATTTATCTTGCAGCACATCTTGTGCAAAAAAAAAAATTATAATAGTTGATCTCTGAAGTGTGAATATAGAACATTGCTCTTTGTGGTTTACATGGTATTTCCTAACACAGGCCAGAGTTGTGGTTGGAACAAAAGCCAGCATACCTAGAGGACTGAGGTTGAAAACCACTGGTATAGGGCAACAGCAAGAAAACTTAGTAAGTTGATCAAGAAACTGTATGAACAGAGAGGTACCATAAATATTATTCTCATATCAAGCCCCAGACACCTAAAAACAGCATATCTTTTTATCTTCTCTGCATCTCTTCCTCTGCGTTCTACTACAGGATCTGAAGCAAACCCAAGTAGTAGTACTACTATTGTGTCCCTGTCAAAAATAAATTGTAGATGTAATTTGTACATTTGGAGCATACTGGAAATTTGACATTTACATAGTTAATTCACGCTTACATTTTGAAGCAAGAAGCAACTTTATAATTTAAAGGGAGTGGAATGTAAGGTCAAGAATATCATCTCGACAATGGATATTTTTATATATTATAAAAGTATACTGTGTGAAAACCTTCTGTTTACAAGTGCTGCCACCTGCAATAAATGTAGCAGTTCAATACTGAAGATCCAGTCAGTATTTAGCTTCACAAAGGGTTAATCCCAGTAGCTAGTGAATCAGTGCTGTTCAGACATGAGGTCAAGGGTGCCGAGTGGCCTGTGGGCAGGCTCTTGTTGAATGCGCTGAGATGCTTGTCAGAGTGCGTCTGGAAATACGGTGGAACGTCCTTCGTGTACTCCTTGTTCTTGGAGGAACAATCACCTCATCCGTTCTGCCAGAAGCAGTTTTCACCTCCAGTGTACATCAGTGGCATAAAAGAAACCTTAGCACCCTGCAGCCAATGAGTTCTGTTCTGTTGCTTTATGATGTGAGAAAGGTCTGTCTGTATCCAAGACCCACCCGAGGAGAGCTGAATATAAAATAAGAACTGAATCATGGCGGAACCCTTTACATGGTTGGACATGATTGCGTTCCTTGTTGAAATCTATGTGAGCTGAGCATGGTTCCTTCTCATGCCATTTCAAAGTCCCTAATACAAAGAATAGCTTAGTTTTTGGTAACCAACTGTCTTCCAATATCCAAATGCACTTTAAATTGGCTGACTAAAAACAAGTTCCTGAGAAGCAATGCAACAATCATCACTTTATTAGATGGTTGTAGCCATTTTGGCCAAATACCAAAATATGGTACACCTTAAATGTGATTCAACAGAGAAATTTTATTCTTTTAAATCCATGAAGCAAGATGAAAGAGAATGGGACAGTTTGGTCAGAATTGACTTTGATTACTTTAAAGAGAAAAAAAACAATTTTAAGCTTCATGAAGATACAGACAGTGTAACGTGACATTCAAACTGAAGGAACCTTTCAATTTCTTATACAAGTCTGCACACCTGTGGTGCATCCTCTTTGAGATTCCAGTTGAAAGTTTAATAACCACTAAAAAGAATACTGCTATTCTTCATGCTGTGTCCAACATCACGCACATGATATCGTGATATTACACATACCAAAGGGGATACCAAAGTGTTTAGCTAATTAAATGCTGAGTAAGTCACTTTTGTCAGTTCCACCCTTCTAAATAATTTGTATTAAGTGTTATGTCAAGGGAATTTGATGAATGTCCATTGCTTATGTAACCAGTATGCACGGGTTCCTTTATATTTACCACTTCATGATCTGCTTTTTCAGCAAACTGAAATGAAACTGGTTAGCACTACAAGAATTTCAGGTAAGGCTTATATTCCTTTCGTTTCATACTCAGAAACATGGATAATGTCACCACCTAGCTGGTAAGCAAGAAAACCATGCAGATTTGCTTGTACCTTCCACGCTTCCTCCAGTTCAGGCGTCCAGTTGTCCTTCAGAATTGGCTGGACAGCGCAGATAAACTCCGCCCCCACATACTGGAAAACCATTGAGGACTTTTAGAATTTTGACTGGAACTTGACCACTGAAAATGATCTCCATTTCAACACCGATACATTTCACAAATGTAAAAGGACACAGGTACTCGTAAGCACTCTTACCTTCAGAAATTCCCTATGAGGAACTTTACTACATACGAAAAGTCATTTGGAGAAGGAAACCAATAGAAAGCTGTTGTATATCAACTATTACGGGTCTGTAATATTTCTAATTAATTACAAGAAAATGTCTTCATCTTATATTACTGTATTACATTTGCTGATGCAGCACTAGTTTCCGATGATTTAAGATGCTGAATTACCCCAAAGTACTTTGGTGGAGCATTGTATCGGTAATGGCTCTTCCCCAGCTCAAGGGCGAGCTGGTCTAGCCTCTCCAGCTGGTCCAGTCTGGCCACGCTCTTCTCAATGAAGGACATCACCCTATATAGACAATACAGAGCTTTTCAATGGGACTGCACCGGCCTCCCATGTATAAATGAAGAAATGACTGGAAAATTTGATTATCTCTTACAGGACTTATGAGTACCATTATAGAGGGCAACACTCAAAAATGCCTAGCTCCACACCAACATACCATACAATCTACTTACTGAATATGTATGACATAAACATAGACATAAACATGAACCCTGTCCCCCTCCCTCCCTCCATAAGGAGATCCATTCTACAAATAAATAATTTCATCAAATTAATATAATAGTCAGCAACTGACTGGCCAATGAAAATAATTTAGATTTTATTTTGCAATTTATAACGACCTGTGACGCCTTTTGTGTCAGTGGCACTTTCTTATCGTACAGTGTACTTTGCTGTCATAAATGCTTCCAAATCATCTTAAAAAGTTTCACTGCATTAATTTCAATGCATACAAAATGAACAATGGCACAGTCCATTTCCGCCTCTCTGGTAGGGAAGGTATTTACACAGTATCCGGCTGTGATTAGAGGACTGCTTCGCCTTTTTCATGCATGGTGTAGTGCAGCACATTTACAGTCCATTTCCTGTTACACCACTCAGGTGAACATATTGTAAGTGGAACCCTCTGGATTAATACATTTTCATGGTAGGAAATGGCTGATATACTTGAGAGCTAAACAAAGTGGTACATGTACTGTGGTGGCTGGTATTTGTGTTAAGTGTGTCCTCAAATTAATAAAATAAAGATTGTTAGCTCTCGGAAGAAGTTGCAACTTACAAAATAAACTGAAAGCTATTAAAAAAATTATTTAAAAAAAAATCCTGGCATGTTATTGTCAATTATTTTTGTTTTACTCACAATTAGAGGTAATTATTAGGTCAGATTCCTAACTTGTCCAAGCTACCATGAATTATATAAACTACATACTTAAGCAGTGGCTCCCAACCCAATTTTAAGTGTCAGACCAAATGTAGTTTTTTGTCTTTTTGGCTACACCCATGTCTATTAATCTGAAAATATACTTATGAAACATATATTGGAACAAATATTTACAACATTAAAAGTCCCCATTTTCTTTTCATGCTACACTCCCATATTACTATGTGCCTTACCTCCTTGACTTTGTACAAAATAAGTTTTCTCCCTCTGCTGCATGTCAAACAGGCCGAAGAGAGTTAACCAAAGACACAGATTTAGAGCAACCTGAGAGGTGGTTACTCTCCAGGATCAGAGAACTGATATGAGAACGATCGCTGAAGGCTTTGTGAGATGCTGCCTTCCTGTTTAATGCGTAGGTCCTTAAAGACATAAGGAGGAGGAGAAGGGTGCGGTGATTGAGAATGAGGAAGCAGGAAGAACCAGGGGGGTATGGGGATGGCGACTGACCGCAGCCCATGTGCTCGAAGCTCCTTACTGGTCCGTAGACGCTCCAGGTCCTCCACATCTCGAAACAGGAAGAAAACATCTTTGCATTCCGGATGGGTCTCAAACAACCTGTTGCCAAGACAACAGATTAGCCTCCATGAATAGAAGTCATAAACCACATACCATAACCAAACCATAAACATATCAATATTTTGCTTTTTTTATCCATCTCTCTCTATTATAATACTTATAGCTGCAAGGTCATAGGTCTTGGTTATGACAATGAGAATAACTATTTGTTTGAAAATGGAAATGAATAGCATGCACTAGCTATATGTGTCTTGTCATTAAGAAAAAAAAATTCTGTTAAAATGCAGCATGGATCGTGGAGCTAATTTATATTGTTAAATTGAATTATGGCAAAGATATGCGGGCAAAGTTTCAGTCTTCAACACTTGTTTACTGATATTATTTTTTAATTTGCCTTCCTTTTTGGATTTTGTGATCTAATCATATGACTTGATTGTGATTTGATTGTGATTGCCCTGAATATATATGTATAGTAAATTTATAGTAGATTTTGTAGCTGTTTCTCAAGAGATTTTTAACTAACGTTAAAAATATTTTATGGTGTCTCTAAATCACAACAATTCTCCTTTTCCAGTGAACACATGGCATCATTATGTAAGAGCGACTTACATAAGTGCATACAAAAAGTGATTTGGTTGATTTTGCAGAAAAATTATGCAAATATAAGGTGGGTTTGCAGAATGCTTCACAGGCCACCGTGCTAGTTAGTTGCTGTTTTTAATTACATTGGACTTCCCACTATCAGTGCAAAGAATTCCTAGAAAGCTTAGGTCAGTTAAAGAGGAAGTCCTCTTCACATGCATTGCCTAGTGCATTCATGTATGAGCCCGCAAATGTGACGTAAGGGTGTTTCGTGTCAAACTGGCCCACAGTATCTCCAAAATAGTTTAACCTTCTATGCTGAAAATACTCTCACAATAAGGATAGAGGAACTGACATTTTGGCAACAAAGAAGGCCAAAGAAGCAAGCTGCAGGAGATGGAGGCCGTTTAGGTGGGCAGGGCCAGCTGAAGAGAGATGTGATCCATTATGAGTGCTGCAGTGAGCTGACTTATTTCCAAAACCCCCACACTTTTCTATGACCAGAGGTTTGATTGTGGTGAAAAAGCCTTTAGCATTTGGCAGTTCCCTCATTACCAGGAGCCCCACTGTGCTTTATTCCAAGCAGCAGTCACAGTGTGGAGAGCACAGATATACCAGACCACTGCTGCTTCCTCTCTGCTTGCACAGAGCTTGTGGGGTGTGTCTAAGCCTTTGCCTGCCATGCCACTTTACATATGCCTTTTGTCCAGGGAGATGCTGAAAGGTGAAAATTAATGGGGCTTCCTGCTTGAACTTTTCAATCTTTTGCCAATGCACATATGACAGAAACAGAACACTCCCTCTACAAGCTTCTTGCAGATATTTTTATCGGTTTCCGTGCTTTTGATTCCCACTCAGATGTGTGAGGATGCTTGTTCGTAACAAGCTGTGCAAATTCAATCCCACTCAAGATGAGAAGTATGATACATATTTGACATGGGATGTTGAAGCCGCAAGATGTTAATTTGCATATCAAGGACTGTATCTCCAGTTAGAGCGGGTCAAGCACTGTTCTGGCACTTTCTATGGGTGTAGGTGGCAGGCTGTGAACACATCAAAAATCAGGCTTAAAGACTGTCAGTTTTCATTAAGTGTTATTTTTGTCTTGCAGCCTTGCGGGGTGTCCTCTACCTTTACTCAATATGCATATGTACAATTAGATCTTTTACAGAAACAACAGGGTGCCCCCATCCCCACTGTGATGCTCAAGGTTCAGACACCGTGTCCTTCCTCTCATTGATTCCACAACCCTGCGCAGGCAATCTGCACACACGGCATATGCCATGTTCTTGTTCCCCCCGTTAGGAGATCCATTGAAACAAGTTAAAAAAAGGAAGCCAATCTAATGTTCTTGCTTCAGCCAATTATCCATGCTACTACTCTCCTTTTATTTGATTTTCAGCTCGTGGGATGTGCCATTGCTGGTCATGTGGCCAGCTCATGGCAGCGCCCGTGTAATGTTCTGACTGTGCGCGTGCATGTGCGTGTGCGTGTGCATGTTTAACAAAACACTAAGCCTCACTGATGAAAAAATGCTGACTTCAGGACAGTGGTTATAGGTGCAAAGAAATGTCACCCTGTGTGGAATTTTTTTAAACCATCTCCTCACATTGACTCTTGGCACTGTTGTTCGAAAGCTTAGCCCTTTTAGCTCTTCCCTTCAGTGGGTCCTGACAGGAGGGTATGAAAGACTAGCACGTCTTCACACTCCTCCATTTGCACCCACAGCATTCTTCCTCAATTATCTCATGTGTGAAGAGACCGAACCAATCTGCATTTACACCTTCCAGTAACCCTGAGAATAACTTTGCACTCATCCCTTAGACGATTGCATTTTACTTTCAAATAAAGTAAGAGCTCGGGTTACATTTAGACATAAAATCCATTTATTCAGATGGATAATTTTATACCAAGCAAGGGAACAATGGCAGCATGCTAGGTGAGAATGAAACCTACAACCTTTGAATTATAAGACCAGTTCCTTAATACTACACTGCCTCCTATTTGTTCTGTATTTTTGGTGAACCACTGAGGGACATCAACCATGTATATGTGTAGCACCACTACTAGGAGGTGAAAACAAATGGCAAAGAAGCAATCTTTCTGATTGGCCAAAATATCCAATACATACAGTTAATGCTTGATTCCTTTGTGGTCACGGCCTTTTCTTGGTCTACATGTTACGACAATAACACAGAAGTGTTTAATATAATAGAGTGTCATTTAATTTGGCAAGTGGAGGGGCCATTCGATCCATTAATGTGATGGAAAAACAGCTGTACTTCCACTTGCGGAAATGTCCCAGGGAAAGTATTAGAATATTTATATTAGCATTAGCCCTCTGAACAGCAAAGTACATTTCATGTACATACAGTAAAAGGGCAGATACATATGCAGATATGTGAACAGATGGATAGAAACAAACATATCTACAGAGTGGGAGGGAGATGGAGTCAGACATATGTATCAACATATACATAGATGAGAGATAACACTTTTGTATTCCTGGCTTGTTCCCTGCTTAGAAGGGTACTTTGTGGTGCAGCACACTTACTGTATCCTAAGAATGACAGTTATATACTGATTCCCGAACACAGTAACCCACCAAGTGTAAACACACTTGGATTTCAATTCTACTTCTTGAGGAAAAATTGAAAAGTAATCGTATTTGTGTGTGCAACCTGCAAATATAAAAATCTATAAATAATAAGTTCCTGTCTCCTTTATAACTAAGCCATAATAGCTAAAATCACCCCTTTGTAAATAAGGCTTGTTTGAGAGAAATAAAATAGCATCCCAGTATAAACTCACATTAGAAGCGTGGAGCTCATCAGCATTGACTATAAACAAAGAAAGCTTAGCAGGCTTGACTTCAGCTTTGGGGAGCCCACCATTGATTTGACGCAGGTTTATCCTATTTCCTGATATTCAGGCTTTGGACAGGTCGATGATGAGGTTGCACGAGGCCAACACTGAGTTATTTTTCTGCTGCTGTGCATTTCCCCTCTGTTTTTGCATCCTCTGAGTTTCACTCTTTCTAGTCAGTCAGCCATTCCATTCACAAGATGGTTTCCAATAATTTCAAAGAAATTTAAAGGTCATATTCAGCGGTTTGTCACATGAATAAGCTACCCTCTCCCAACCAAAATGCTTAATTCATTTACAGTGGCTATGTAACTAAGATGTGGTATTTTCACTAATATTTACAGTTGGCTGTTTTCTATGAATAGCTATTCATAACCAATCAACACCCCAATGCTCCCTTCATCCTACTGATTAATTTCTATCATGTTGTATTATCAGTCGTCTCTCTTGTAATGATTTTCCCTCACTTTGGAAGTGTATTTAATTAAAAAACAACTATGCATGTTTATACACTGTTAATCAATCAAATGCAGCTGTGAATATACTTTTCCAATAAGAATGTCTAGACTTTAAAGTTTCCATGTTTGGTGTTGGCACTAACATGTAGAATCATTTTGCCATCTTAGATTCTTAATTACATTTTCGAAACAAATACATACATACACACACACACACACACACACACACACATATATATATATATACAAAACAAACAAAAAAAGCATTTCTCAGCATTTTCTTAAACAAACAGCAAATGGCAAGCCAATGAAAGAATGCATGCTGTTTGAGAGAGGATAGACATTACTTCTGCCTGGTGCCAGGAGGAGCAGCTAATCATGGAAGGCTGTGGTGGTCTCAGGGCAACAAGCTGAGGCCAATCATTTCAGCTGCCTGGATTTCCTCCAGAGGCATAGTTTCACAATTGCACTCACATCACAGGACTGTCTGCCTGCACGTTTCTCCGAAAACAGTCTGATATCTGGCAACCTAACACCACCACATTTGTGTCACAAACCAGCAACTGCCTCTGGTCATGGTGTTTTAAGTCAGAGCTACATTTTACAGGGCATGTTGACCAGTGGATTCATCATGATCAAAATGCCAACACCCCTGCATCCATGTCTCAACAACTCTCACAGTTCTTTGAGACAAGTGAAAAGAAGTATCCCCAAGCTGTTTTTTTCTTCCTTTTTGTGTTCTGTGCTGGTAGCACTGTTTGTTTTATTCAGTATGTACCTCACCCTAGAATATGTAATTCAAGCTGCTATCAACATACCTTTAAAATGTCTCAATAAGATTTGAAAGGTTTTAAAATAGTAACAACAACAACATCATCATCGTCATCAGCAATAATAATAATAATAATAATAATAATAATAATAATCATCATCATCATCATCATCATCATCATCATCATCATCAGATCAGTGGCCTTTAAAATATCTGAAGATTTCTCATTTGATACATTTTGTCTTAAGCCAGCTATTTACTTTCACATGTAGGCTACAAAAGACTTTTTTTTCCTGTTCTATGTTTTTGAATAAACTGTACCATACTTTTTTATATACAACTTACAAATAATTTGTTGATATCTTTGTAATTTAATATTTTGAACAATTTGAACCAAATGGTTTTGGGGGGGGGGGGGGGGGGAAGTATTTTGACAAAAGAACAATTTAAAGCACAGAGCAGACCTTTGCCTTTATTAACTAATGGGAATCCATTTGGTGAAAAAAAACTAATTGAAGAATTCCAGCCACGAACATGCGAGGGCGGTATATCTCATTTGGTCAATTTGTGAAGTTGGGGGACAATATGGCAACTGCAGGTGACATCTGTAAGAACTATAAAGCCCTTTTGCCACACCAAAGGCGTTGGAGCACAATAGTTTGTCTGTTATCCCCAAATTTTCTGGTGAATATCGCAAGATTGTACGGAAGTTCCTAATCATCTAATTTGTTTGAGACAGAAGCATCTAAACATAAAATGGCAATGGCTTTTTTATTTGCGATTTTATATAGCGCGCACAATAACGCTAAAATTCTGCTGAGAGTCCGCCGTTGATGAATAGATAATTCAAGATCTGTTCTTAAATAGTTTCTCCTGCGCATACACAATTGTGAGGCGTAAACGAATGACGTGCGATTGCACGGAATGCTTGTAGGCCTATTCATTTATTTTGTGTACTGTGATAAATGTAGGCTATGTGCGGGTAGATCAATATCAGTACTAATAAAACACTGGACCTGTCCCAGAGCCCGTGTTTTAATGACCGGCAACAAATGATTAATTCGTGCTGCAACTTTGGGAGCGCAAGGCTTGGAGCCTAAACACTAATTGTGTATCTAGTAGGCTAAATGTACGTCGGAAGCCGACCAGTCTTTCAGAACATCGGTCTTGATTAACATACTTTACATCAGTCGGAGTTAATGAATTAGGTGATAGGCTACCTAAAGGACAACACTGAGAAAAGTAGCAGGTAAAGTAACCTTCAATATTATAAATCTGGATATATTTATTTTTTTGTCATTAATTAAATGTAGGTCAGTTCATACTAATCGTTCAACGCGTTGTTTCTAGTTTAGTGTAAGTGAGCCTTATGAAAGACATTTATATTAATGCCCAGGTGTGTGCCTGTGTTGGGGAGGGATTGTACGTGCGCTATTGTAAGAAACATGCATATTTGTGTACACAGGTAGACTGGTCTAATGTATTCGTTGTGTCATGTATTTCTGTAGGACAAAGCCAGGCAAAGTATACATTGGAATAAGCCAAGTAAAAACTGTCCATCCTATTTTACGGTAGAAAGAGTTGGCTAAAATCGAATAATGTTTTTAAAACCGGTTTTGATAGCCTACTCCATACTATGTCAATTATCGGTCATCAGCCCACAGCTGAAATAATAATATAGATGTTTAACAGCTTACGTTTGTGCGGGAGATTGCTTTATTTCGTTGAAAAAAACACGGGCAGCCTTTAAGCGTCAGACCAAATGTGCTGTGCAATATAGCGTCCACAGAATCCTGCTACCTGAAATACAACGTAGTAAATCACTCACCTTACAAACATAATGATTCCAACTTTCGCGATATCCTCTTGGATAACTTTCCAAGACTCCTTGATCATTTCGATTTGCTCCTCGTTGAGGTGTGTGGCGGTGGCTTCCTCATCTTTCGCCTCTCCAGTTGGTTTCGGTGCCGAGCCCAGACCTGATATTGCGCAGCCCATCCCCTGCGAGGTACGGCCACAAAATGTATTTATAATGAAAACTGAAGTAAAGTAACGGGTTGATCTCCACGAAGTAAAAGCTGTAGTGCGTTCTTATTTCAGCTGTATGTCTCTCTTGTGCGTTCAGGGTCCGTTCCCATGAGGAATCGTGTCTGCGTTGGGCTGAGCGCACAAATTCAGAATTGCGGTTTATTAATAGAGTTCATAACCTGCGTTATATAGGGGGAGGGATGACACACTAGGCAACATCCCAAAACATCCTCTTGTAGCCAGATGTTTTAAAGGGAAGAATGTCCACTCGCTGCACCGACTCACACATAAAAAAGAGTACATGGAATTGTATTAAATAAGGACGACTGGGCTCATTACCGACCCTTTTCAGTATCCAAAGAGGATATAATTGACCAAATTAGCCCCAAAGCTCCGGAGCGTCTCCTCAATTTGTTGCTTATGATGATCATACAGATAAGTCACATGATACGTGGACACCTTTAAAAACATAAGGGGCAGAGAATAGCCGAAGACAACCTTCACACATCCGTAAACTGACAGCACTAAAAGTTATCAATCAAATGCATACAAATGAAAGTATTGAATAATCAACATTTAAGGTTTATTTTTTTGAATTTCCCCTTTTCTTTTTTACCCGTGGACCATGTTCTGCAGATTAAAACATGTTTTCTGTCCATTTTCACATATTTATCCAGTTGTGTGTCTGCTCTATTCTCTGTGTTGTGACAGTGCTAACTGAAACAAAATCACACCGTTTTACTAACCTGATCCACACTGATGGCAGCATGCACATTCATTCAAACTCTCTCCCACCTCAGTTTTCTTAAGACTACCAAGTGGTACAGGCTTTAGGAAAAATGACAAGCATATGTGACATAGACAATGATTTCTCCAGTGTCACAGCACTCTGGTGCTCACATTGGCCTGGCAGGACATGCCACATGCAGATAAATTGATAAAATGGAAATGGGTGTACAGCGTGTGATTTGATGCAAGGATGCAGAAAAAATGCTGCGAAACATGAAAACAAAAGGTTTTGATTGTTGAGAACTCATTTTCCAGGGCTGGGTCTCCATTCAGGTATTCCTTTTTGTCTTTAGGTTCCGATTTTGTTAACAACTCAAGCCCAAGCACAGGTCACTAGGCAAGAACTATACGGTTGAGCTGTCCTTTGTCTGTCTGAGTTCACTGGGTTTTTGAATACTGCTTTAAGGACAGCTGCGTGTGTGCACAGCAAAGGTTTCAATAACACAGTACTGGTAATGAGTGACTTCAGGCGAGGTGGAGTAATGACAAAACTTGACATTTTTAAATGACCCTTTTACCGTATACTTAATTTACCAAAAAGACTTATTTTGCAAGTCATTGTTTCTTCTATTAAAGTACCCCTCTATTTTAAAACCTATTTAAAAATGTTCTATATTGAATAATATTTGTTTAATATGTTTTTTCCCACTAAAACATATTCAATAAACTACTGAAAATGGTGTAGTAGCATGCCTACACCTTTACCCTCACTGAGATTTCCTGAATCTATGAATGTGCAAATTGGCAAAGCTTGGCTGTTGTGGTCCCAGGATATATAGTCAGCACAGCATCCGGATTCAAATTTTGTAAAATGTGTAGTGTGTAAAATGTGTGCTCCAAACATGGATTCCCTCAACGCTGTCAGGTATATCAACATTATTTTTTAATAAACATATTCCACCCATTTGTTTTAGAATAGGCTCCTTTGGTAACAGGTGTAACAAAGTTCCTACCACGGGACTGCATCCTAAAACTGCACAGTTTGTAATCTTCAACGCACCAACTGTCACAACAATGTCACCAACTAGTCAGCTTCTGTGAGCTAAAGTTTCAGTTCACTGCATCGCTCTCCTGTAATTTTCACAGTGGTCCATGGTAGATTTGACACATTTGTGACATCACAAATTTTGCTTGTATGTGTGTGTTTCCAACTCAAATTTCAGGGAAGTATGAAGAAGCTTTCGGTGGAAGAATGTGAAAAAGGCACTGTGGTGACAAGTTCTGCACAGAAATCTATCTGCATAGTGAAAGTCATGATTCCATTAAAAAAAGCGTTTTTGAGTGGATAGGGTTTTTTTAATAAAAAATAAGAATGACATAAAATGCTTTGTATAGGTTGCCGTATTGTAAAGTTGGCTAAATAAATGCAGACGCTACATGGAAAATGGGGTGTTTGTAAGGACCTTAGCCTGGTCATTCCAGTGGAGCGGTTCATTCCCCGGGCCAGGAGTCTGGAACTATGGTCCTGGACAGCTGCAGGGTCTGCTAGTATTCAATGTTACTCAGTGCCTAATTTATGAATTAAAGCACTTTGCTACACAGTTAACGCACCAAACTCCTCTGGATTCATGGGTATGAATTATCTGCCAATTGTACAGTGAGAACAAAACCTTATGGCTCTCCTACACCAGGGTTTCGTACCCCTGCCCAATAGAAAAATTGAAATGGAAACAAACAAGCTCAGTCTAGTTGTTGAAGTATAGATGCACCATGTCAAGATGGTCCATCTGTTAAAAAAATCCATCTGGTCTGCTATTTCTAATTAAATGGAGAGCAGTTAAAATGGGATACCTGGGTGAAAAAAGAAAAAAATCATAAACATCTACTATCTATGAGGTATGCACAAGCAATAACTCATGGCTCTAAATTGGGCGACCTTTAGATTGAACTAGCCCAGTACTGTAATATGTATTGATGGTCTTTTGCTTAACCAAGAGATGGAAATAATGACTGCTCCAATGTAGAGCCGGGCAAGAACATATTGATCTCCAAGGAATTAGGGTTATACGTACACAATATCTTCGGTTTTACTTCTGCAGGATGTTAGTTTTGAATCAATACAGATGTGGTATCTCCATAAATGATCAAGGTTGACTTGAATCAGAACATCCATGAGAGATTTGATTAAATGGATCTAACTGTTTTTAGACGCAATCAGCAAGTATTATTACATTACTCAGCTAAAACCAAAGCAGATAATGGCTTAGAAGAGGCTCATAATGAACTGACAGGAAACCATGCTCTCGCTTTTGTGATTAAAAAAACCCAGCTCTCACATGTTTCTCTGAACAGCACATGACCCCCCTGCTGTTCATTAATTTTACCCTCTTTACACATTTGGAGAGCTGTTCTAATCTCGTTAATATTGGGCTAACTGGTTTTGTAATTATATTCATTTCTAAAAAAAAAAAAAAAAAGGCCCTACGGTACTGACTGACTGACTGAGGTATTTTAGGTTGCTGTTTTTGTTGCTAGGACCTTATAATAGACCATATGGACTACCTAAAGACCTCAGACAGTTTATGTATTTATTAGACAAAAAGAAATGCAGTTAAAATGAACTAATTTAATACATGTATTTGCCCTACTTGTTTACCCATGTACACATAGCACCTAGCTCAAGTGTACCAAAGTATATTAGTCTTACACCAGAGTCTTCCACAAAGCTGAGAAGTAATAATATTACCTATTGTCAAAATTTAACAAAATGGCTCGCTTTATGTAATGTAAAAATTTAAAATAAGCTAGTTTTTTTGTTGTTGTCGTTTCCGTAAATTCTAGAAAACATTTATTCAAATGTTAATGTCTCCATAAAATGCATACCCACTACCAGTTGCTGGAATGTCTGCTTGGCATTGATTGGACACAAAACCACTTACAGTACCTATTACAGTAGTCAATCTCTAGACATTTGTTGTTTTATTCCGGAATGTATGCCCCATCCAGGAAACATAAAAATGACAACATTTCTGTACAGTTAAGTTTCTGAAATGGGATAAAATAACATATATATAGGTGGATATTTATACAGTATAAAGACAGTTGATTATTGTATATCAAATGTACACCAGCTTAATAAATAAGGAGAGAAATATAAAATAATTAAGGGAATTAGTTCCAGAAATAATGGAAATAATTACAGCCTTGAGTAGTGGAAAATAGTGTAATACACAGTGCATGGTAGGAGAGCTCCATAGATTATTAGCTCCAACTATAACATAATTATAAAACTGGCACAATAACACCACGGGACTAAAGGTCAAGTCATGATGGGTAATTCCCAATAGTGAGAGCCTTCCTGTTGGACTGCTGGACTCAGCCTTCGCACCAGCTATTAATCATTTAATTGAGGTCAATATTCTTTTCACATTCATATAAGCAAAGATACCTGTTTCTAAGGGTCACAATGGGATGTCAGAGATGCAAAGTGATGGAACAGAACCCACAGTTTTGTTCTATTGTCTGGTTGAAATAAAGAGATGTTAATATAAATATTTTGAATAATGTAATCAACTCTTAACTTCCATATATAATACAAAACTAAATTTTGTGTTTTACGTTCAACTAAGTTATGTGAAAAGGAACTGGTGTTTTTATTGTTTAAACATGAATCAATACTTCCTCTTGTAGGGCCTGCCTTTCACTGTGCAAGGAGCAAAGGCTCACATTGACCACAGAGAACAGTAGGTTCAATGGCTTGGGTACAACATTCCATTACAACAGACTAAACTGTGCGCCTTGGTCTTGGCTTGTGGTCAGATGCAGTTTAGTCAAAGATGCAACAAGAGTATTGTTTAAACTACACAGACATGTATCCATGTTATTTACAATTATGAAATCCCCACAAACACAATTCAAATCCTTGACCCTGTTCTGAGTTAATTGGAATTAGAACCAAGGAAAATAAAAATAAAAAATTATAGAAAATTTTTTTTGTCAGAAACTGACAGCAGTAATAGAAAGTATTTTAGGTCTGGTCAAGCTGTCTTTAAACAGCTTGACCAGACAGAGAGGAATGAAACATTTACTCACTGCCCCATATTTACGTATGTGTCTTAAATATGTAAGAAAGACTCCCACTACCATGAACAACCAGATGAATGCATAAATATTCTTTACAACTGAAGTAATATCCAGAGTTATGAGTAGTGGCAAATGTACAGATATTTACAAAATTACATTTCATCTGGCACTAAAACCAAGTAATTTATATTATTACAACTCATATGATTGATCCTTTCAATATCAATATCCTTTCAAATTTGCACAGGGAACTGCATGGTAAACCAGCAGATAAAACATCAAATGTGAAAATATGTTAAAACAAAATGGAGTCAAATAATTATTTTGCCATGATTAACTTGTGAGATTAATATCAAGTCAATATGGAAAATGCAGACATGAGAACTGAAGATGAAGGCAAAATGTTACCAGGTAGAAATTTGACAAATGGTTTGCATGTGTATACTGGCACAGTATGAGGTTGACATGCTTTTATAGTGAAGCAGTAACAGTAACCTGCACATAAGGTTGAAAACTTGAGCACATTTTCTTTCCATTTCAGTATTTTACATTTACTTACACAAAAGGTAAGTCTCAGCCCAAAAAGAAGACCAGGAAGGAAAACAAAAGATTAGTAGGCCAATTTTCAAGGCTCATATGTCTGAACTTGAATAAAGGTTCTAGAAAAATTTAAAGTGGGTTTGAACTCAAGTTCTGAAACTTTTCTCTTAGGTTTTTCACCAAGCTGTGCTGGCTATTCTCAGTCTTTTTGCTATAATTCACAGGGGAATGCTGGGAACTGTCCAACTCATTGGGGATGGGACCTTGGCCTTGGTCTGTTACCTTCCCATTTTTAGTGGCCTGGTCTGCGTTCCCCCCACCGTCCTCCCTCTGTCTGTATTCGTCTGACTCCTGGTAGGCCCTGCAACGGTCAATGACAGCCATGATAGAGATTTTCTCCCGGGAGGTGGGTGAGTGGATTTGAACGTAGTTCTTGTCAGGCTCTTCCTCATCCTTTATCTCTAACCCCCCATCTCCCTCTCTCTCTTCCTCTGATGGCTCAGCCTTGGCATGCTTCTCCACGATGATGACCTTTTGCTGGTCGGGCAGAGGGGCCTGACCAGATATGTAGTAACCGCTGGTGGCATCGTTGCTCTGGAGGTGGTTCAGCTCATTCACGTCCAGCGTGCCCAGCCTCTGATCCAGGGAGCTTGATCTGTACATTTGCATGGGTC
Source organism: Anguilla anguilla (assembly GCF_013347855.1). Lineage (NCBI taxonomy): Eukaryota > Metazoa > Chordata > Actinopteri > Anguilliformes > Anguillidae > Anguilla > Anguilla anguilla. The sequence goes on along the minus strand of NC_049201.1, from coordinate 16,688,092 downwards.
TGTCCTCCCTTGCGGAGGCCTTGTCCTGGTGGGGCTTGTAGAGCGGGACCACGGAGGGGGTGTCGGAGGCTGTCAGTGTGTCCAATGGGGCACTGTAGCCTGGAGAGTAGCTGGAGTGCCTCCACATGGATCTCGGTGCAGCAGCGTCCAGCATCTTCTCAGGCACGGAGGTGCTGCGGTTCACCGGGGCGAGGCGAGGCGGGGTCCGCTCGGGGCTGCGGCGGGCGTATCTGGACCGCAGCCGGCGCACGTCCGGCCAGTTGAAGCTCTCGGCCTCCACAGGACTGAGCGGGCTCTTGGAGCGAAGAATTCTGGGGGACAGGATATGGGGGCTCCCTGCAGACCGTGGGGTGGTGACTGGACTGGGTGACTTCAACTCCTGCAGGATCACCTGGTCGTAAGAGGTCACGGGCAGCGTCAGGTTGGGATGACCTAAGACAAGGAGAGAGAGAAAACATATGACTGAAATTGCAAAATGTATGAGACAAAATTATGTAAAATAAAACTGCGCAAATATAAATTCATATTAAAATAACTAGACTTAAAATAAAGATAAAGCCGTTTGCCTTTAATACAACATGAAGTGACCAGTCCCTTTAGATGCTTTTGGCATGTCTTAATGAGAGTAAAGAAAATGGAGGGTGACATGAGTGCAGCTTCTGTTTGTTATTAATGGTGATTCAAAGGCTCCTCAAGGAAATCCAAAAGTACCTCCACTCAGACTAATCATATGAAATGCATCTGACGTGAGAGCAGACAAAATGGAAATGTGTTTTTATGAAAAGGTCTCTCTTCCTGGAAACATGTCAGGTTTTCTCCTCTTAAGGCCCATTAATTATTTTTGGCTCGGCAACATTTGGTGAGCACACAATTTATGGTGACAGCAAATGCTGCAGCCTTCTGTCTTGGGCTGTCTTGACAAATAGGGAAAATGATCAATGACAAATATTTTTGTTTTGTGAGGAAAAGGGTAAAAACAAATCCTCAAACTATGCTATAGGATGTTGTAACTTGCACAAGATATAGCCAATTCACAGACTATGGCTTTGTACACACTAGCATTAAAACCCGTTTTGGAAACTGTTTTTGGCTCCTTAAAACTGTCAAATCTACACTACCAGGGGTACTCAGAAACATTTTAGTTTAAAACCCCTTGGAAGTAGGATTTTTGTAAACCATTAACTGGCTTTTGATGTAAATGTGTACAGGATCGGTTTTCGAAAGCTGTAGAATCATTTTCCTGACATCATAGATTAATAAATAATGTCGAGTACCGAAGAAATGTCAAACATCTTCGCAGCTGGACATTTTTAGGACAGTTTATTATAATAATCATATTTTATATCTATATCATGGCTGCTGATCGCAGTTTAACAGAGAAGAAGATGTGTTGCTAACACTTGGAAAGTGACAAATTGATCCATGTTGTTTATTTTATTTCTGTAAATGTCACATGGTTACCAAGTAAAGTAAAAGATCAAATCCGCTTTCAAGGAAACGCACAGTGTGAAGCGCATCATAGGTTTGGAAAACCACTAAATGCATTCCAGTTATGTGTACAAACAGGTCAAGGAAACATACTGCATAGTGCACTCCCTAGGTTTTGAAAATCACCAAACACGTTCCAGTAATGTGTACGAACAGGTCAAGGTAGCGAAAACCTCTGAACTAAAACATTTCCAAGAAGCTTCGAAAGTAAAACCGCTAGTCTGTACAAGGCCCTAGATGGAAGACAAATATCTTTTTTATACCCCACTAAGAGAATGTCTACTGTAGTCTCTGAAATTACTTTCCACTTTGAATCAAAAGGTGACACCCTTTTGTCCTGGTTAGAAGCCGGAAGTCTTTGTAGCGTTATGGGGATGAAAAAATCTGTATGTTATTGCCGTTGAAACCTCACAGGCTTAACTCTTGGTAAATTCATAGATACAAAGTCATCAGTTAAATGGATACTGGAGCCCTACCTCTGTCCTCCTTCTCCAGCCTTTCCTCCTGGACAGAGGGCAGGTTCCTCAGGCTGAACTGGCCCTCTACGTCCCAGCACCTCGGTCTCACCACTGGCCTGCTGTTCTTGATGCGCTGGCTGTACTGCCGGGCCAACTGGAACACCTTGTTCTTCATCTTCTCCACGTCCTGCAGGAGCAGATCCTCCTCCATGTTTCCCCTTAGGCTTATGACCCTGGGGATGGGTGCCCGGGAGACCCTGCTCCCCCGCTGGGGTCTGCGGGTCTCGTTCAGGCTGGCTGGCTGATCCGGACCCACCTCCCTGTCTGGTGAGGCGTTAACAGGTGAAGGGACTGTGGACTCCTCTGAAATCGTGCTGAGGTCGCACTCTTCAAGGATCATCAACGGCTCGCTGTATTCAGCTTCTGGCTTGTTGTTGCTGGATGAGTCCCTCTGGGAGAGGCTTGGTCCGGCTTCCCTGCCCTGGCCACCCTCCTTGGCTTTTGATGCACCCAGAGGTTCTGCCAGGGTCCCGTTGACCTCCATTTCCATGTCCTGCCACACCTTGATCATCTCAGATGAGGGCCGGAACTCCTCTTCCTTAACACTCTGGGACCTGGCCTTAGAGGTTGGGCCCTCTACGGACATATCAGCATCCGGCTCAGAGGGCTTTGTCTTCTGGTCTTTATCCAAACCTGGCAGGTTAAACACTGCCCAAGAAGCAGGACGGATATTGGGAGCTAGCCTAGTCTCAGTAGCCACGGCCTCTGCCTTGGGGTTGCCATTGAGGCGGCTGCTGAGGTTCCTCACCAGGCCGGTGGGGATGTAGGACAAGCTCTCCCTGCGCTTGATGCTGAAGCTGGCATCCTGGTGCTCGGCGTGCTCGTAGTAGCTCTTGACCTTGTTGATGAGCAGCTGGTCTTGCTTGGAGAGGGTGGAGTCGCGCCTCCTCAGAGATCCTCGGTCCACCTCAACAAGGTTGTCTGAGCTCGGGGAGAAGGGATTCGCGTCGGCTGTAGGGGTGGCCAGGTCATGGAGGCTCAGCGGGGGTTCGGAGGTGGTGCTGGTGAGCCTCTGCGTTTTGTCCTGAGGGTCCGTGCTGAGGCTGAGGGCGCTGCTGCTTCTGCTGCCCAGCCGCGGCGATGGGCAGCTCAGGGATCGCACGTCGTCAGCGATGAGGCTCCCGCGCCGCGACAGGCTGACGAATCGCTCGGCAATGATGCTAGCCTGGTCCAGCACAGACTGAGGGAGGATGCTGCTGGGTTCCGCCTCTGGTGCTGCTTCTTCTTCCTCTTCCTCAGAGGATTCTCCACTGCTCAGGGCCTTCACATTCGCCTGCTGGTGGATAGGCAGGGTCTCTGCCTTCTCCTCCTCATCCTCCTCCTCCTTCTCCACTTCATCCACCTCCTCCTCCTTTTCCACCTCATCCTCCTCCTCATCCTCTCCTTGTTCCTCCTCACGCTTTACCATCTCTGGGTCTGCAGATGAGTCTGGGGACAGGGTGGCCATGGCAACATGTTCTATATCCGAAGAGGCGCCTTCCTCACACTCCTCCGTGGCCCCTGACTGGGAAGGCGGCTGTTCTCCAGCGGACTAAAAGAGGAAGGGGGGAGTGATGATGAGCACAGCTTTATGTTGGTAGAAATTAAAGAAAAGCACGACCTGCTGGTATGGGATTACATCATTGACTGACTAGATGGAGCTCCCATTACTGTCTTAACACAAGGAGTAACATGGACCCACAGTGCCAATTTCTTTTTTTGACACTCTGATATGAACTCAAATGCTAACAAATAAATGCATAAACAGCTCATTTAAAAAGCTAGCTGAGGGAGACGTGCTCTCTGACAGGACCAGTAGTCCGCAAGAACTCGCCAGAGCTGTGAGCAGGAGATAAGGGAATGAGAAACTAGCCTTCAGATGTATCCTTGTTTTTTAGAACGAGCGCATTACGCAGAGCCCAGAAAATGCATAAGCTATCAAATTCTTTTCTTTTTCAAAGCAAACGATGACAGGCAACCACACAGGAGGAAGCCATTTTCTTTGTAACAACAGCAGGATGACTGCCTCCTGCACTGTGCATTATTATAGGGACTGACTGGGAAATATATGTAAACAGAACTGAAACAGGAATTAAACCTTTTTAGGAATTATACTCTGTGGAGATTTACAAAATTCTAAAAGCCAGGCAACAATTTTCTGGAAAGACACGTGTGGTGCTGGACCAGAGTAGCTGCTAAGAAATGACAGCAGTAGGAACAGACGGGAGAAAAAACCCCACAGTTTTCAAGTTTTTTTTGAACACTTGGGACTACTGAGGATTTAGTGTGGGTGTGGAGGGGAATGAACCATGGCCTTACACTCTTGGCTGCACACATGAAACCACGCTGTCAGTTCCAGTAACCGCATAGAATTATCTCCCTAACCTCCCTGTCCTCCAAACACGGCTTCACCTGTTCAGCGGGGGAATCACCATCCCCCGTCGCACATGTTTCTTCCTGACCGGACGATTGGTCATTCTCCATCTTGAGCTCATGCTCTTCAGTGACGTCACAGCCATCTTCATCCTTAGAGGAAGCAGGAGAACGTGGCACATGGATGAAAGAAAGCATTGAGGAATATAGATTTAATGTGTTACTGAATCTGTTAGTCTGTCAAGCCAGAGACAGTTATGGTTCTTGTGTACATCCTCCAATGCTTTTGCATTTTCTGAAAACTAGTGCAGACTGGGTACGTTAACTGAAAAGGCTAAAAATAGGCTAAAAGTGGAACAGCCATTTGTAGTTTCAGGAACAGGGCTATTTTCATTGAATAATTGAAATAAATATTTCATATTGTGCTAATTAAAACTGGTCTGTGCAAACTGCCTTTGAAATGTTAAAACTCATAAAGGAAACCTGTAGCTACTTTTGTTGCCAGAGGCTAAATTCGTCAGATTTCAAGGACCAAATTCACCTTTGATGTATTGTATTAATTATGAAGATCCATTGATCTATTGTTAAGAGAGAGGAGATGCACTAGGTCAATGAATTGGTTGACTTACTTGCAACCAATGGTTTAAGACCAGACCTTATAGTAAATGTATCAGTGAGAGGTTGTTATCCTGTGTTATCATTCACTTTACTGAAGCCTACTGAGTTTGTATCACACCAACTAATTCATTAGGGCTCCAGGTAGAACAGGCTTCCCCCAATTTTCTTCCCCCCAAATTCTACAGTTTTATAGTGACTTTAAAGAACCTTCTATTTAAACACCATGCTGCAAATAACCCGCCCTAATGTATTGGTCAGTGTTCACAAAATATGCTAATCTAACCATATTTTAGTGTGATAAAAGCAACTTAACAATTAAAGCTTCGTTTTCTCATAATGCCTACATGCCGTTTTACAAGGCACCGTAGGAAACTTAAACATATCACATTGTATATAATAATTCATATGCTCAAACCCTAAATGGTTTATTAGAAATAATAAAATACATTGCAGCATTTCAACACAAATTTATAGCACATTATCTTTGATTCGTATTTCTTGATTATTTCCACACAGCATTCCAAGGCGGAAATTATGACAATTAGAGATGAGGGTATTGAGTCATGCATGCAGGAAAGACACTGGCACAGGTACTAGCCAGTGATGAGGTTTAAAAGTACCGGGTGACCACCTCTTCCTCAGACTATGTGAAACAGCAACACACAGTTTTGAAGAAGGTTCAAACCCTTTAATGGACAGGACTGTTCCAACCTGCTTCAGCGAATTACAGTAACTACTTTATACAAACTCAATTTCACCATAAATGGTCAGCATAGTGTCAACTTCAAACAAGCCTCATCATTCTAAGGCTCATGTGACACTAAGTACACCATCCATGTTTACATTTCATTATATTCCATGCAATTTCACACCTATTCAGATCAAACTTTTTCTATCATACCAGGGATTGGGTAGCCACCCTTGTTTTGTATTAAGATTACGCAAGTCAACAATGGCTCTTGATTAATAATTCTTGGTAGGTTATGTCCATGCACTGATTAATGTGGGAACCGGAGAAAGAGATGATCCATGCAACATCGATATGCTTTGATTAGCGAATGTTGGTCAGTGGTGGGCGTTTCCATTCCTTCTGTTAGTGGATTATGACATGACATGGTGTGAAATCTCAAGCAAATGATGATGATGATGATGATGATGAATGGCCAGGCAGTGGAGTGGGGGGTGGGGGGTGGGAAATGGCAAAATAGAAAGCCCGTTGGTGGCAAGGAGCCTCACCGTTGTAAACCGAGCGAAAAGCAAAGCCCTGGCCCTATAGTGCCAGCAGGAGATGGCGGCCAGCATTGAGCTGGCAAAGTCGGCTACCTGGTCGTCCCCCATCAGAATATCGTCCTTGTCACTCTCCCCCTCCTCCTCCTCCTGCTCCACCCCACCCACACAGGGTGGCGTCCCTGGCCTAGGCTCCTCACTGTCACTAGGACTCAGCCGCTCCGGCGAGTCCTGCCTTTGGCCCAGTTCTTCCTCATCGTCCTCCACACTAGGCCTCTCAGCCTCAGGCTCGCCTAGGCTCGAGCCCAGGGTGCTGACACTAGCGCCAGCCTGCAGAGAGTGCCTGGGGGCCTGCAGCGTTCCTTCACTGTCTGCGTGCTGTAGTGTGAAGTCAGAAATTGTGCGTCGTTATCGCAAGGCCGGTTCAGAGATGCAATTTGACTGCAGCTGCATTGATGTAAAAATAAATTTTTAATTACAAAGAAAAAAAATAATTCTCTGAATCATCATCGGTTTTGAAAAAATTGATTGCATTTTATTTCGTATTTGATTGCACAGGTCGGCAAATAATCAAAAAAGTTAACTAAAAAATTATGTGGCTAAATAAGGGTCTATGAGGGTCTATGAAACAAGAAAAAAATGGAATTCATCCAGTGCCCTGTTAGGTATAAAAAAAGTTCAAAAGTTAAATATTCTGAATGGACTCAGAGTCCTTTCATTATAAAATTCATTTGAATTACCCTAGTTTGATTCCAGAAGTGATTAGCCTAACTGTTTTGTTTTGCTTTAAGATACAATTTGTGAGTGGATGAGCTAATTACCTGTACGGTTTCGAATATTTTCCTTATTTTGTTCCAGGAGCTGACAATATCCAGAAGGCTTTCTTTATATTTGTGTATATATAAAACTAGGAGACAGTTTTTTTTGTGATTTTTCTGAAACTGCTTGATCGAAGTTGTTCACTCAGTGTCTCTGTGTATCTGCCAACTGCACAGTCATATTCCATCTCTCCAAATAACTAAAGGCTTTTTTGAAAAAATAAAAATAAAAATGCTAGACTGAAATCAGTTTATTTTAGTCCATCGCTATCCTGCTGCCCTTTTGCCAGTTTTACCCATTTTTCCAGAAAGAGACAACTCTTTCTGTTGCACCTGCAAAAACAACCAAATCACAAATTCTCTAACAGCGACAGGGCCACAGTCCTTTCTATGTCAGCACAAGAGTGGAACTTAGATTAGCTCAGTCTCCGGAACACCTCAGCATAATCACTGCATGGTATATTTTTGGTTTTACATATGACAAAGTGAGTCAAGCTGTCGAACCATCTCCAATTCAAACTAAAAAGGCATATATGAAAGTACTCTATTAAATAAACGGAACGCATATATATTTAATCATTTCCCCTGGTCCCTTGCGTTAACTGCAAGATAAATATACTGAGCATTTATGGAAGCCCAGAGTGACACAATGAAGACCTGGCAGCAGAACAGGGGTGAGAGGGTGTGGAATGTGGGCGACACAGATGTGATTCATGCAAGCGGATGTGTGGAAATCACATCGCGTTTTCCCAGTGGTGCTGAAAACAAGGACCTTCAAATTTAACCAGAAAACAACAACATGCTGTCCCTGCATTTAACAGATTGAACCAAAACCCTTCACTTTTAATAAGCAACTTCAGTTCTACACTTAAACTGATCTGAGCTCTGCACTTTCTTGTCATTTCTGCCTGTCCCTTGCAACCAGACAACCCTGTCCCTTGCAAAACAGATTCTGGACCTTCATTCCAATTACCCGCATGACGGTTATCTTCCTGGAGCACATTGGAAATCACACTCACAATTAGCCTGGCATTTGCAGAACCCTAAATCTCCCTGAATCCATTAATGAGAAACAGCACAACACAGCACAGAGTAAACACAGACTTTGTCAAACTCAAGTCCTGGAGTCCAGGCTTATCTCTCAGGGCTTACCTTGAGAATGGCTGCAGAGTTCATGTAGATAAATGGGGAGAAAACAGAAAAAGAAAAAAAAACAAACATCAAATATGAATAATCATACAAGGAAAACAATAAATACAAAATTTTTGATAAGAATTATTAAAATGCATGATGCCAAAGGTATAATAACATGACATCACAGCTCTTTAAATGTGTTCTAATAAAGAAATGTTCTGCTCAGAGCTGTGCAAAACAATTTGCATCTGAATGTGCATTAATAATAGGACAACTGACCGCTACCTTTATCCACTTCAACCCAGGTTTGGTCATTTACACATTCACAATCTGATCGAGCCCGAGAACCGGACCTTCGTGACATGAAGGTTTTTATATTTTTATCACTGACTAGCATGAATAATACAACATTCTTTCAAAAACTCAATCAGCTTCAACACAAGATGACAAGCCCCCACCCATTCCATTGCCAACGAAGCCAGGGAAACAGAAATGAAAATGACAACTTCATTAAACTTGCGTCCAAACTGCATGCGGTGGGAGGGGGGTGAAAAGAAAGGTTCGCGCAAAAACTGTTTCGCTTTCCCTGTCACGGCCGGCGAATTAAAATTCACAAAAGAGGAATCCTACTGATCGGAGGCCAAAATCAAATGTGACAACTGAAAAGACCAAAAGCATCACAGAGACTTTCAATAATGCAACGCATTATTAACATCATTATTTGCGTGGGCAGAGAAGGCGAGAGCCTGGCCTTTGATCTCCTCAAGAGGACTGCGGTGCCGGGGCTGTCTGCTACCGAACTGCCTTTGAAGCCAGACTGACAGAGGTGCAACACGATGGTCCGGTGTGCTGGAGCATGCCGGTCACTGGGCCCTTATATTACACGGGCATCAGGGCTGTGAAAGCAGCCTAGCGGCTTGTCTTTCTGTTAGCAGCCTTGATTACTAAAGCTTCCTCTCACTTTCACTCCAGTTTTATAGAACAAACAACATCTGGCATTGTGAGACTAGCCTGAAACAACCTTCCCTGCCCTGACTGCCAAAAGCAACCAGCCAGAGAGCAGGAGGGTGCAACTTTTAAAAAAGGTTTTCAAGATATTTTTAACTTCTTCAGGCGGGTAAAAGCTGTGGCAGAAAAAGCATATACCGTGCTATCAATTCTTTCTCAAAATATAATGTAAATAAAATAATTCATCAACAATTTCACTACTCAATCCAATCATATTGTTAAGGCTCACAAATAAACACAATCAGTGAGCTATGTTTGTATTTTATAGCATTATTGTATATATTAAGCTGTACTTAATATAATCAAACCAATTCTGACAGAATTTGAATTTCCACTCTACCTTGACAACTATAGGCCAATACATCTGTTATTTGTAGATCTGAGACAGGGATACAACTGGACACAATAATCCTGGATTATAATGATAGCAGCAAAAGATGTTCTTGGATGGAATTAAGGAAAGTGTGTTCTGGCTTCTTTCATCACAAAGAACAGAAATTAGTTCCCAAAAACGACCCATCCTCATTAGTCGGTGGCCATTTGCTTTATGTGAAGAGGCCTTAAATCTGAGGTGGTCACCACATGCTGCCTCCCTGGCTAATGCACACAGTGGACCTCTTTTGCAAATGTCACAAATACTGAAGCGGCTGCTTAAATTGAACCACAATTTTCAATAGCTGCAGCCCGCTCGTTTCGGAAATGCGCTTCAGTGGAGGCGTCGTTGCTGATTACAGGACAACAATAAGCGGGACGTGCTATTACTCTCTTACCTATAGTGTTCTTTATGATCTGCTTGGCTGGTTCTGAAAGGAATCAATGACATGGAGATGGATAGTCAGCGAGTTTTTCAGAGAGAACACACGCAGAAGCACCGCTTCACTGTTTACAGCGGACCTTTAAATATGGTCCTTGTTTTGATGCAAACTGAGTAAACAGATTGATTAGGAAATCCGGTCCCATTATTAACACAGCCCTCGAATATGTTATGGGAAATAACCAAGAGGGAAAATGCATTCCTATTGAAGCCGCCTGAATGAGCTGCACTCACTCCAGCACCCTAATGCAGTACTAGAGTTAACTCAATGCATTAAATTTAGAATAGCTAAAGGCTCATTATGTATCATATATTTTCTAAGTTAAAAACCTTTCTAAGCACAGTTAATGTGTGTATGAATATTATGGCTTTAAAATATTATAATAATATAGAAAATTGAAGTATTTATTATTAGTTTAATTAACAGTCTGCTGTAATTTTATGCAGGATTCTGTCTGAGTGTTATACTTGCTTGTATTTTTGTTGCTGGCGATGACACTGATGATTTAGAATTTCAGTGCTTTGTATCTCTACTTGCGCAGTCAGTGTTTTACCAGGGTTTAATGTAATTGACTCACTAATGTTTCTTATACCATCTGGTACATTTTGCGCAGTAAAAGCTTTTCTAACAAATATTTTCTCACAAATTCACTTGTTTTTAAAATTCCATCAATGTGACTGATGGACTGGGAATGTGTATAGTGATTTGGGGGAACGGTGCCTTGGATAAAGGTAGATGCAGTGAAGGGCAATCTTTTTATAGTTATAAAAAGAACCTTTTTTCCCACTCCAGATGAAAGAATGTTCAGTGCAGTAAATGATATATGAGAGCAGAAGTTGAAAGGAAGGAGGGAGGGAGAGTTGAGCGGGGGACAAGTCGCTCACCTGACTGCCTCCTTCCTTGCCGCCCTCCGCCCGTGAAGTCGTCTGATTGGCAGGACACGGCTTTCTTCATTCTCTCTGGGCTGTACCGGTATTTCGATGGGTCTGGGGAGAGAGATGCTGCACTGAGGACGCCGAACAGCCGGAGGGACGAGAAATGCCCGCGGAGCGTACCTATGCGTCCCCACGGCATTGTGACACCTCTATACATCTCTCACCATTTTCCCCAGCCCTCTCACCGTTTTCATTTCATTTTCAACTTTCAAAACCTCACTAATAGTGTTTCTGGCGCTCTTATTCCCAAATCCTTTTATCCTCCACAGCAGCAGCATCGCTAATCTCTGTTACAATGTCTGCAAATATTTCATTCTGCTCCGTCTTGGGAAATGAACACAGACAAGGGAATGAACGTGACCATGCAATCTCCATCAACAGCAAACAACTTTTCAGCTGATACTCACATATGGAGTCCATCTCTAGAATAGCCTCTTTAGCCTGAAGGAAAAATGAATGAAAAGCTCTTAAAACAATAAAAAACAATTCAACACTTTGTTAATGTGCCCAGTACTCTGGGTAGAAAAATCTATATTAAATACGCAGACCCAATGTGTACCTTCTGTGGAATGATGGCATGGTGGTTTTCTAAAATGAGCCTCTTTATGTGATGCGCCCATAGTCTTTTCTCCTCAACAGTCTTGGCCTGTAGGTATATAAAATTAAAAAACAGTAAAGGACTGATATGTATTGAAATAAATACATTTTGGGTAGAGAAACAGCCAGGTTGATCACACAGAAAAATATTTCCAGACTCAAAACACTGCCCTAATGAAAGCATTTTAGTGACCCAGTAGTATAAGTGAAAACATAAGAGGCTGTCTGTACAAATATTTGACAGCATACATGAAGGTATCTACTCATCCCATTGTCAAACAGTAAATAGAATCAACAGAAAATTATACAAAGCCTCGAAGATGGCATTAGTGGAGTTAACACAGATGGGTTTTTATTGGCAAAGGCAAACATTGGCAAATTAAAGACACCGTTGACTGGAAAATTGGCTTTGGGTAAAAACCTTTGAGGCCAGTAGCATGTGCACACTCACCTGCACCGTCTGAGGCTGCTTGGGGTGCTTGAAGTGGGCGATGCTGAAGCACAGGGAGTCCTTGGTGCTTTCGATCAGCATCAGCGTGGAGCACTAAGACAGATGAGACGGCCCTCGTTACAAACTGGATGGTGGAGACCATGTTTTCCTCACGGCACAGCACTCCAGCGCCCTTACCGAGAAGTGCGATTTGTAGACATAGTGTTCCCCTCTCTTCTTGGTGAAGATGAGCATCTTTTCGAAAAGGAAGAGCGTCTTCTCCTTCCTGGCACGGTGGACACGGAACGTCCCCTCCAGGACCAGCTCTCCGTAGGTGGTGAGGTCAGGCCCTTTCCAATTAATGAGCAGTGACTGGACCTCCTGCACAACAAGGGGGGAGAGATCCCAGTAAAATATGCATGAAATCAAAGCCATACTTACTCTCATTTCTTATTCTTTATTTACTTTTATTACTCATATCTCTGATTACTCATATTTTGGCAAGGCTGTGCTACAGTTTGCCTGTTATCTCTTCTTGACTGCATCTACACAGACGTCTTATACTGGAAAGTTCCCTTTGCTTGTTTGCTGCATCGTTTTATTGGAGAATGCCAACTGAAGGTCAGAAAAGTAGAAGAAGCTAATTTTGTGCATCCATGATAATTTAATATTAACAGTGGATGTGGAACCAGGATCAGTGTTTAGCATGTGTGTGTGTGTGTGTATATATGGAGGATATGAACGTGTACAAGCATGTAAAGGCCCCAGACCTGCAGTCGAACCGCGTGCTCGTGCTTCCTCTTCATGTCATTGATGTACCAGGCCACGCCCGTCATGGTGTCGATGGCTTCCTCTATCACCTCGTAGCCTTCCTCCAGGGGGTCAAAATGTTTGGCAATCTCCTGTAGAGGCAGAGAACCTGCGAGTCAAGCCTGGTTCTTGGGTGTAACCGCACACAGAAAGCTGGTAGAGACTATGAGGTTGCTGGGAGAGGCGGAGTCTGAACAGGGCTCTGTGGTGCTATGCGAGGCTAAAGGACACAGAGGAAGCTGGGAGGGGCCAGGGAAGGGAGTATACCTGAAGCAGCAGGTGGTACTTGAGGATCCTCTGGACTGGTTTGAGCAGATAGGACCCCAGCGGGAGGGAACGTTTCAAAGAGGCCTGCCGGTCCCGGAAGAACTTGGCCAGAGCCTTGCTCCTCATGCAGTCTGTCAGAGCAGCAACCGAGCTGCATGCAGAAAGGATATCGCAGCGTTAATTAAGACACAGGCGAACAGCACAGCTTACAGAAGAGCAGCACAGAGCTCTAAAGCCCAGTTCACACAAAAGATTGGCCGTGCGACAAAACCATTTGGAATGCTGCAGTGAGTACTTGCAGCAGTATGAACTACCCGTCTCAGAATGTTCAATGCTGCCGTTTGCTGTTGCAGGAGATTCAGCTTATTTACTTGCAGGTGGCAAGTTTTAGAACATCGCAATGAGTCGCCAGTTGCAGCTTACTGGGCCATGAATCTTTGGTCTGAATTGGGCTTAAAACTTTCAGAATTGTGCATGATAAAAGACGTGTTTCATATATAATTATTAAAAAGTGGAATAAATTTGCAGCAGTGGAACTGAAACACCTGGCTGTTAGGCGTAATACTCTGGCTGGACCCCAGAACTGCTCAGCCAATGGCAAGAGACTATGTAGGTGGGGGGAGTCACATGGTCTGCAGAATCCCTGCCTTTCTCTGAACTGAAACTCTGCCAAACTTGACAAGCAGACCAGCTGCACATACAGAGATTTCCTGGAGTGCAGGTTTTAATAATAAAATAGTATCAAATGGTGGAGGGCATACACTGGGAAGTGCTGACAACTCAATAAATTTTGAGTACATCTGGTTCTGGCAGATGTCATGCAGCTAATCAGTCTTGTTTCTAACAGTCTGAAGCCTTTTACTTCCCAGAAATAGTTCATTTGTGAAAATGTTATCCTTTGCAGCTTTGTTAGGTCATACAAATCAACTGAAGCTTGTGGTGATGTTGTCAGGTTTACATACTGGCATATGTATGGCATTCATTATCAGCAACTGTCACCAGTAGGGTAACAACAGATATAGACCTTGCAATGCCATTTTTTACCAGTAGGTGGCACATAGACATCAATCATATGGCTTATCTTTACATTTCAGATATGCCCATTTTTAGCATAAGAGGTTTATGGAGGACAATTAAAAAAACATGGCAGCTGTGCCACTGAAATCCTGCCAGGTTTCCCAGGCTGGCTAAGTACATGAATGGGATGCAGCACAACATTTCTTTCACGCTCCAGTGGTAAGTAAATTCAAGACATGAAAAAATATAATTGCAGTCAGGCCAGCACAGAGCTCATATGTTCAGGTCTGTGGAGAGTATTTGCAGGCTTCAGTGGTACAGGGAAATATGCTAAGTGTACAGGCAGGATTGCTGATTACCTCTACAGTCATCTCATTGACCTGAGAATTCCTAGTCAAGTGATGGCCCTTCTGTGCATCACATGACCTTCCCATTCATCACACACAATCTCACACAAAGGTGGGGGCTCTGCTTGTCCCACTAATCAGCTGAAATTTAGCCACTTGTCTTTCACTTACTTGGGGTAGTTTGTGCAGTACTGTGTGTAGATTTCAAAATCCTGGCTCTGTGAACAGAAGGCGACATTATTTGCCAAAAAGCGGGCTCTGGTTCTTCAACACAACTACTCACATATACTACATATATATATACTACACATATGCGCCAAGTTAACAAAGGAATCGTAAGACATAAGAAACTGCGATTGTGAGTTTTAGAATGAATTTTGTGCACCTTGTCCACAAAGCACCTGGCGATGGCCACGGGGTCATTCTCGCACATGTCCAGAGTCTGCAAGAGCTCGCTGTAAAGGCAAAAAAGTTTGGTCTATGAACCCAAGCAGTCTGTGAGACAAATGCACTTAAAAAGAGACTGATCACAGAAGGCAAACAATAACACACTGGTGGTGCCAAATCAGAAACAGAGCGCTTGCTTCTGAGAAGCTGTCTTCAGTGGCTGCAAGCCCTGTACTATTATTCTGTCATTGGCAGTGATCTTGCTCTAATCAAAGAGCAATATTTGCTTGTTTTGGGCAGACTGCAAAGAACCTATATCTAAGGGGGTAATCCCACACATAGAGGGCAAAGCCTCCATGAACTAATCACACTGGGAAAGAAAACCCATGCAGGAGCCACTGCAAACGAAACTTCAACCTCGGCATGCACAAACCAAAACGCTACCTCTTACCATCCAAGGCCATCCCACGCAAATAAAGCACTCCCCACTCGATCCACTGAATAATGAAAGAAGACAACACAAAGAGCGCAAATTGCCAAGCCAGCCCTGAAATGCACATGACCCCACATTTGAGGTCACTGTCCACATTCAGGTTCTAATCAGCGCGTGGAGAGACAAACTATTGGATTCTTTGTATGAAGAAGGCTTTGTATGGTGGTTTCATTTCAATCAAGCGAAGGAACACAGATCTAATGAGAAGACCAAAGACAGTACTATGTGGAGAGGCACGGGAAGGAGGAACACTATGTCCATACAACATGGATGGTGAGAAAAGGCTGGAGAACGGAGCTGGGAAGGGATTGGTTCTGTGTGGCATGCTTCTTCAACCGGAAACACAGGTTTCTCAGGAACTTGTATCATCCTATTGTACATCAATGTCCTGGCTTAAATAACTGTACTGGAGTCAAATAGTTCCATTCAATGGCAATATTTTGTGTATTTCAATGCATTGCATTCTGATTAGAATTTCCTGTGACCATTTTCATCCAAATATTGTAATAATGTGTCCAAATACAGTGTGTTTATGAGTTCAGTATGTTCGGTATGAGATTGTGTATGGTTTTCAGTGCCAGCACTAAAACAGAAAAACAGACGCCCCTGAGCAGTACTCTCTCGTCTTCATTTGAAATGTGTTTTGCAGCTTTCATTAAAGGCCTTCTAGTAAAACCTCCTTCTTGCAGAAAATATCCATATAAAATACCCATGCCCAAAAAAAAATGAGCATAAAAAAGAATAACTTCCCCACTTCAGTTGTTGTATTACACACTGATTTTGTTACTGAAGTTAACCAACAGTGGCTGGGGTGTAGTAACAGAACAGCCCTGACCAAAGCTGGGATGCCCTCGCTGCCAGGTGCTACATGGCTTTGGTGGCTGTGGATAGGCCCCTCTAATGGATCAGGCCCTGAGAAAAAAAGGCTGACAGGCCATCTGAGAGAATACAGTCATTTTTACAAAGCAGCTTTGACTCTACTGAGCTCCAACTGCCGACGGTAACATGTGGGTGGGGGACGAGGCCACGGTGTTTGTATTTCAAAAACATGCCAGGGCTTTGCTTCCCTGTGACCCTCAGTGCTGTCCTGAGGTGTTTCCTTTGCCAGTTTGGCCTGGGATCTGAGAATGCATCTGCTGAGTCAGAGAAAGTGACGCCATGGTCTGGGCAGCATAAACACCTTCACTAAAGATATGGAAACTGGTAGCAGGAATTGGGCATATAACCAAGATGACTTTTTATTTTATTTTATTTTTACATCTCAGTATATAGGTCGCCATGTGAATGCATATAAAATATATATTAACTCAATGTTTATAAGGACAGTTTTTTTCTTGTTTGTATAACTTGCTTTAATGTTCAGTAGGGTAATGCTCAATATCAAATCTGCACTTCTTGCATGGTCTGCCTCTCTTGGGATACTATACTTTCCTCCTCCAGGATACTGAAGCACTTGAATCCCTGATCTTTTCTCAGTGTTCGCACTGGAAGTCTCTCTGGACTAGAGGACCTGCTAAATCACAGTAAAGTAGGGCTCTGAAAGGGCACACATACGAAACGGCTCTCCACAGGTAGTGGACTGAGGATGAATCACATAAAAAATAATGTCGGCACAAGAAGAAAAACGCTTCCAAGAAGAAAAAGTTAAATGAGGTTATGTAACCACTCCTATACATACAGGTAAAATGGCAGAGCTTTGCTACCTGATGAATGTCCCTGAGGGATCGAAACGTTCTGTTTTTTTTGTCATGTGTTCAGCACATGCATATAGCAGCCTACGGGCATTATCTCTTTAAGTAAAATAAAGTAAGTAGCTTAAACTTCCTCCATGATGGCATTTGAGAAGAAAAGTAACAATAACTTCTTACCTATTGAACTCATAGATGTCCTCAATGTTTCCAAACAGGTCAGACACCTGCTCAGGCCGCATGGGAAGGTCGCCAGTGTCAATGATATGAGCCAGGTAGTCCTACAACACAAAACAGGCCATAGGGTCAGACTATTCCAGACTATTCCAAAAAAAAAATTTTATCAGCAAACCAGTCATTTCTGCACATAAATACACGTAAAGCAAGCAACTGTGACTTTTCAAGCATTTATTTTGTAACATAATAATTTGATGGTACAATAGTCACTGTTAAATTCTCAAAAAACTAGCATATTGACCACTGATGTGATGCATTTCTGCCTTCTGGTCAGTAGAGGGAGTGTGCACACAGCAGACAAACCTTTTCAGTGACACTATCACAGGTATGTTTTAATTAGTCAAAAACTGATCACAAAATACAGTGAATATCTTTTTCCCCTCAGTGAACATTGAGCAGGTAACCAAAGTGTACATATTTACGGGTACTGTGCTATTGTGCAATCATTTGATTCTGGGATCATAGAAGGAGTGATTCCATTGCTCTGCAGAGTGTTGAAATTTCAAATATAATCCTTGAAGGCTCTTTTCAGTGCTTATATCTCTGTGTCAGAGATGCAAATGGCTCCATCAGCTGCCACTGCCTGAACCCAGTCCAGTGGTTCCTCTCTACACACTGTTCAGCTCACATGATCCTCTAGGTTACTGGTAGTTCAGAGGTGAGTAGTTTCCAGTGGAAAGATTTGACCATAACCATGGCACTACGACCATTTAGTTGCGATTCTAAGTTTCATATCATTTCAGAAGCAGTGTCCCAATAATCGGAGAGGCAGCATGTGTGGTGCACCATACAGAACTGAACATGTCATATTTGGTGAACAAACTTGCATGGTAAGTAGTAGTGCGCAGATACCTTGGGTGCATGCAAGTGATGGCCGGATAAGAAAACATGTTTACTCTGGTTTGTTGAATATTTCTCTCAAGGTCTTAGGTAAGAGACATGCTGAGACTTCAGACCTTGATCGACTATAACCACCATTAGGCTTGCCTCCTTCACTCTTCTACACACACAGTGCCCAAATCTTGGGTAAAGAAGATCTGCCTGGGCATGCATCCATTCTATTGCCAGAAATGCACTGAATTACAGATTACCAGGGTGCAACCTATGGTAATCCTTTAGGCATTTAATTTCTGCTTCGACTGCCTGGACTCAAATCGTGCTAACACTGCAATGAAAATCTCCCTGAGATGCATCAGGACCACACGGACAAGCAGCTGCTCTGACCGCAGGGTATCTGTGACAAATGGCTTTCAGTGGGGCAGGACACTACTTAAACTGATCTTCCTCACTTGGGTGGGTCTGTGCAGGCTGTGGCTGCAGATGATGGAATGCCTCTTTCAGCTTCGCGTGCATGGCACATTCTTTTACACTCCTTCAGATGTTCGCTAGCGATACGGGAAATATGTCTTTTTATGACTGTATGTGAGGAGCGCGGCAGAGGTGAAATATCAGGTTCCAGGTTCCCCCAGTTATTTATTTCCAAATGTATGCACAGTTGTGAATTATGTCTAAATGCAATGTATCCATTTCACTGCTAAAACATGGCCTTGGAAAGCATTCTCTGGGAAAACATGCTCTTGGAAAACGTTCGTATCCCGTTCTGGAAGTGTCTCACAGTCCTGCTCGGTCCTGGATGGAACTCCATTTCCTGCCGGGAGGAAGACGAGGAGCCTGGATATTAAATCCCAGCCCGTAGGCTCAAACCCAAAACACACAGGTCCAGGAAGTGACCTCGCAGCTCACTACCAACACTCACTCTGCAATTGAGCGCTGCGCACACTGTGCTAACAAAATCTGGGCAACTAGAAATACGATGATGGACAGTCATGAGATCCTCATCCCTTAGTCCAAATTTACACGACGAGAAGGGGGTTTTGAGTAGACAATGCATTCACCATGCATTAATGCATTTGAGTCCATATGTGAGCAGGAGCTTTTACCTATATTCACACGCTTACTAAACTACATTTAGAACAGAATTTCTTCATATTTCATCAAATTTAAGACAGACTTCAATAGAACTTTCAGAAGGTGTAAGTCTAACAAAAATGTTTTAGTTGGGTGTGGTATAGCAAGATCCAATCTACAGCACAGCAAAGGATGGTGTGTGTCTGTGTGTGTGTGTGTGTGTGTGCGCGTACGTGAGAAAGTATTCAGGGCTGGGGACCACAGTGACAGACGCGCAGCAGTCCCTCACTGACGGCCCTCGCGCACACAGGCGTCACTCCACACCACAATCTCAACCTAAACACACACAGTACGCTCGCCGAGGGCCTTCCGCTCCACCGAGCGCAACGAACACCGGCGCACGCGGGACGGCGCCCCGCCACGCCGACCAATATTATCCTGGTGAGGAAAATAGCCAGAGAACGCTGACAGAGACCGAGGAGCGACCGCAGGCAGCTCTCTGCCTGGCTAACGTTACCGCGCGAGGCCGGGGCGTGCTGCTGGTTTACGCGGGGGGGGGACCGTGGAGGCCGACTGCCTCTCGCTATGCAGTGGAAACAGGATTTACAGCGCTGCCTGTTAGAGGCCCTCTCACCCCCCCGCCTTCAGACGTATGAAAGCGCTAAACTCGCGCCGGTGCCGTCTGGGACCAAAGAGCGGACTGCCCAGCCGCTGCGGGAATTGGCTCCCAGCTGACGTTTGATGAGCTCCACGCCGTTTCTCTGTTTACCGGCTCGTAGATCTCAGGAAAAGCTCTCCCTGTGATAAGGTGCCAGGGCCCTGCTGTTATACTGTCACCACAATACAGTGCTACTTCCCACCAAAGCTAAGCACGCCTGGAAGCCTGGATGCTTGTTAAAAATGCCGTCCGTGTGTTCCAGTAGTGACAGGTTTGACAGAGAGTGCTACAATGCAGCAATGCAGGTTTTGATTCATAATGCATAATGCATCAAGAGGACCTGATGAGAAAGTTACTTCAAAAAGAAAATGACATCAAAGCATCAAGGAGGTGTAGAACGGCAGCTCTTGAAGGGGCCCAGAATCACAATCCTGTCATTGCTCCGGGTTTCTGGGGCAGCTGTTACCATGGAAGCTTTGACGGGTCCACCTGAGCCAAACATCTGCTTAGACCTGTGATTGAAGGGTGTTCAGAGATCACAGGCGGCTTTTGCTTGATGAATAGAGGGCTGTTCGGGAGGTTTTTCATTCACAGCACAACCAAACCACTAAAGGAAATAGTCCACATCGCAAGAGCACAGTGAATCAATGTTAGTACAGCAGATCTGAAGTTCGCAAGGGGAACGCTAAATCAAATTTCATAAGCGTGCATTCTGTATAATACCACTTAGTTTCAAATTCCAAAAAATGTTATCTTTTAAACTAAGATAAATCATTCTTGCCTAAAAACACTTAATGTAATATTACATGTCATGTGCATATATACCATTTCAACAGCAGACGCCCTTAATAAATACCCAGGCACTTATCCAAAAATGACAGGGAGAAAAAGAAGTATGTTACCCTTCTGAGGTACAATGTCTGTATTTGTTCTGTGCTAAAAAAAAAAATGACATTAAAATATGGCTGCCCAACCCTGTTCCTGGAGATCTACCATCCTGTAGGTTTTCATTACAAGCCAACTTTGGCACAGCTGATTCTACTAATTATCAGCTCAATGAAATCCCTAGCTATTGAATGAGGTGTGCCTTGTTCGGGCTGGAGTGAAAACCAACAGGATGGTAGATCTTCAGGAACAGGGTTGGGCAGCCCTGTACTAGAACATTTCTGGGAGTTTTCTTCCATGTCTTGGCAGACATGAGAAGCGTTTTGTTTCTGCATAATGTGGAGGTGAGAGGTGGAGGCGTTGCTATTGTTGGCTGGGATAGCCCATGGGCCAGCACATCCTGCTTTCAGGTGTAGGGTTAACAGAATTGAGGAAACACAAAGGAATTCTGGGAGTGTCTGCCAGCAGCGCGTCATTACTCAGGCTCTACTTTGGGCCTAGTGGGCAGGCTGCCATTTAAACACCAAACTAGTGCCAACACAACACCCTGAGGAAGCAAGGTGGACCACAGTCGATGCCGCGATTCAGCCTGACATGGCTAAATGAGCACAAAACTTGACTGTAGTCAGTGCCTTTCATCATGGTTTCCATTTCCACCATTTCCTAAACACTTTTTCATTGCCATATTTGATCCCCAAGTTTGAATGCTCATTTTAACTGTAGGCCTGTCCCACAGCTACAATGACCTTTTGTGACTGCAGAGTAGATGCGTGTCCTCTTAGCTGCACATGTCTCCGATGCAGTCTGATTGTCCGTAATCCACCAGCAGAGATGTCCAGCTGTTGCACCAGAGGACTTCACAACTGATTTGGCACAGGCAGACTACAGGTACCCTATCAACCCAAGAAGTAGCTATTGTACAAAGGAGCCAGGAAATATCTAATTACGCCTCACCCTTTGTGGCTGTTTGCCACTGACACAGCCAGGATTCATTCTGGACTATAGAGTACATATCTGTGCTAAAAACAAGGGCATAAAGCTTGAGACACCAGCCAACAGCCCAACACAGGGCCATGCTGTACTAATCTCTACCCACAAACTGCACTGTTGACAGGGTGGAAACACTGGGCCAATGACAAGTATATGACCTGGATGTAAATCACGTGGAAAACGCAGAAGCAGAGTAAAATTATGAACGTAACTGAGAGTGAGCACACTGTGTGGCACCACACAGGGGGAGCTGCATGCTGGACTCCCCAGGCCCCAGCGCCCCTTCCCCCAGAGGCTGTTCCAGCTTGAGTTTCTGGCATGAGCTGCTGCAGACCTTATCTACAGAAGGGATCTCTGGAGCAGAAAGACCCAAAAAGACCCTTTGTGCTCGGAGGATAAATTTGCCCTGGAATTCATCGCTTGGTTAAAATGTACGTTTAGAGCCAGGGGTGACAGAGACAGCTCCGCATACAGGCTGCGGAGAACTCAGGTGCTGCAGAAAACATTTCAATACAGCTGAACCACGTTCACATTCCTGAGCCTATTTATAAAGTTGTTTATATGTATAAAGGACAAGTTTGGCAACCCTTGCTATAATTTTAGTGCGGTGAAAAGGTGACAAAGAAACACATTCAGTGATACAATAATGCTTAACCACAACCACCCCCACTAAATCATCCATTTATCATCTATCTGTGGAACGGCCTAGTGTTTGCTTCAGCATTCAGCGCCACCTAGAAAGAATGCTTTAAAGCCTTGTAAAGAAGCAGCTGAATAGTGCCACATAACAGAAACCCAACCCAGACTCAAACTGAGTGCTAAACTACACACGTTCAGCTCACACAATTAACCTGCAAACAAACAACCACATACCAACATGTCAACAGTAACAAACCAAAAACTATATACTGTACTACAGCAACAAAACAAAAAAATTACAATTCTCTGTTACAACAAACTAACACTTCTACGTTCTCCACAGCAACAAACCAATAATACTTGGGAACAACAAAAATTGTTCCAACCATCTACATCGCTGCTTTAGCACTGCTAAATATATATATACTGCACTCACATAAATATGCCAGCGACACTAGTTTTCATTTACACTTTACTGGAAAAGCCATTTTCAGACAGGATGCTGAGGGTCAAGGTTGACACAACATGAGAACTATTTACAACAGTGCCTCCATATGTTGGAACTGTGACTCATTTTACTTCTCACCCTGGCAATTCAAAATGTCTGACCTCCAGCAAGACATGTGAGTGCGTAGATGTGCTTGAATGAACGTTGCAGTCTTCTGTTTGCAAATGAGGTTTTTTCAGAAAACTAAATATATTAACAACTAGAGGCTCCACAAAGTGCTTAATGGTAACTCCTGTCCTGTGAGAAAGGTGCTTCAGGGCTGAAGATTAGTTCCTCCTTTTCCCAGAGATAAGTGTTCTCAATATAAGAGCTAGAACAATGTGAGATGTCTGATTAAGTCAAGTGGCATTATGGCAGGGATCTCATACTGAAATCCTGGAGGGCCACAGTGTCTGCTGGACTTTGATGTGTTCCTGCACTTATGTGCACAATTTAAGTCATTGGTTTACTAAAGTCCACACATCTTGGTTTCTAGGTCTAATCTGGCTGATTGGAAATCACTATCACAAAGTGCTACCACAGTCCTCCAGGATAGGAGTTTGAGACCCCTGCCTTATGGGCACCAGTGCACCATGTCTTTGTGCTTTATCATTTGTGCAAACAGATTTTCTGATCTTAGGATTGCATGGTTACAAACATACTATAATGGCACTATAACCAGAAATACAAAACATTTAGTTAAAATCCATTTGGTCACTGAACTGTAAAACAGGCAGTAATTGGAAGGAAAATGCAAAACAACTAATGCCCCCAGCACGCACGCACGCACGCACGCGCACACACGCACACACACGCACACACACACACACACACACACACACACACACACACACACACACACACACACACTACATACAACTGTGCATGGCTACTGAATGATAGATGATGCATTTCAGCCTGATACAGATACACTTTGATCGCTGTTGTTCTGATTGCAGTCTGTATAAAATGATTGCGTGTGGGTTTTGAAAAAAGTCTGAGGACAATGCGGAAAGGTGACACTGCTGTGAAAGACAAGCTTTTGAAGCTCTGCCCTTAAACACCAAGCCTCCGTGAAACAACACAGACGTTGCTCTCTTTGAAGATGAACTACATCACTGACTCTGGTGTCGATGTTTTGGGTACTGAGGAGTAATCCCTAAAATTACAAGGCTTTCAGGAAGAGACACCTTTGATACAAACTGCTTTTACACCAGAGCTACTACACGGTGTCTTGCATGCAGCAAACAAATGCACACTCAAATTGCTTTCCTTATTTTAGACATTAAAGGGCAGTTTGAAAGCAAGCACAATGGAGAGGGCCCAACAAGGCAAAACAAACATTTCATCAATATGATTAGGCCAAAATAAACACAGGTTTATGGGCACAGGGAAACTCCAAACTAAATGACTCAGATAAGATACACCTACTTGCAAAGAGACAAAGTCCTTCTAGCTGTAGCAGATATGCCAAAGACCACATGGTCACTTCTGAAGGGAACAACAACTTGCTCTCACATTCTGCCTCTTACCAAACCACTTATGAACATAGCGCCCCGCAGTAATGAGGCCTGCATGCTATTAAGATGTCTAGAGCCAGAGCAGCTGCATGCATCAGCTAAAGTAAAGAGGCAAGGATGTTAATTAGCAAATTAGATTGCAGGTCATTAGATGGTTGAATTTAAATTTTTTTTAAATATTTTATATGGGATATCTAATGACCACAGAACATCTAGACCCTGTTTAAAAATCTTAACTGAATGATGTAGCAAAGGATTCTGAGAATTATCAATTAGGCATCAGCACAGAGTGGGCCTCCCAGTCCCTGGCCAACTTTCAGTATTTCCAGGGAAGACTCCCATTCATGCATTTCCCAAGGCCTATCCAAGCATACTGACCAAGCCTGGCCTTGCTTATGAGGGGTTCTATGACAGGGTGGTGCAAGTGCTCAAAATCAGAGTAGGAGGAAGTGTATGAAACCACAATGCTGCTTGTGCATCAAGTTCCAGTCTGGAAGAGATTAAAGGTATTTGGCTGACAATACAAAACGAAACGTCTTTCCCATGCACTTCTTAAGAAATGTGAACTGTGACAATGTTAACATACTGTACATGATGCAGGCCTGGGTGAGGCTGCATTTTGGGGGTCTTGTAAATGAATACCGCTCCTCTCCGGTATCCAGCCAAGGTTGAGTGCAATGCCTGTGATTTGCAACCAAAGATGTTTCTGAAATGACACAGTACAGCTCTTGGCAGCTCCTGGGATGTCTGACTGCCGTGGGTGATGGAGGGTGAGGGGTGGAAGGGGGGCTGAGGGGAGGGGGTGCACACGACAGCTGGAATAACACAGTAAAGAGGTGTTTCTGAGGTGCGATCCAGGTTTCCGTTTCCAGGTGGGATGGCGAATGGGAGTCAGATTTCCGCCCTCGCCTGCATTCCGTCTGCTCCGAACAGGACCCGGTCCCAGTTTACAGGGAGGTCACTGAAAGTTTTCCATGCATGCTCCACTGCAAGCATTGATCGACCAATCTGGGACTACACGGCCACAGTTCTCCAGATCTTCCAGCTCTCTTTGAATCACCATTGGAGAACGGTGAGGAAGGATGAAATTCTTTCTGTGATGCAGTAACTAGCTGAACTAAGCAGCCAATAGCACGGATAGAAACAAGACGTAAGCATTGGTAGCCTTTGTAAGGGATTGGAAGGATACCAAATTTCCTTTTATTCAATAGATTTTCATCCCGTTAAACAAACACCAGAGGTTTCTGTTAGGTGTACTTAAGGGGTACAGCCAGTGTTATTGATACAGGTAAGCATACACTACATAATGCTTTGAGATACTTCACATGACAAAGCTGGACAAAACCTAAATCATTACTTACCCCGGTAGAACACCAATAATTCCACCTTCAACATCTTGACTCAGAAGTTTCATTTTGATTTGAAAGTTTATTTCAGACAGCAGCGAGGCAAAAATGTAACTGACTGAGTAAACATGAGAGTGTTAACTAGCTGGGGAGTTGTCTCTGTGGAGCAGATAGCTGGCTCTCCAAGGGATCATTTTAAATTGTGACCTTGGGCTTTCCACTGGGTTCAGCAGCCAAGACATTCAGAAGGTTTTAATTTCCGCCTCCAGTGTTAGACCACTTTCCCACGTCACCTCCAGTCAAACAACAGCGGAAAGAAGCAACGCAGCCTGAAACAGAAACCAACCCTCTCTCCTCTATTACCCCCCCCCCCCCCCCACACACACACACACCCACACATATGCACACAAGGGCATGCCAGTTTCACTAACGCTGCTATACTGAATTGATTATTGATTGCTGGACTAAATTAATTACCGGTAAGAGAGAATGGCAGCTCTCCATGGGAAGAGGGCTGATTCAATTAATAGGAATTGCATTGAATTGGTAGGCTTGGCTAACCTTTATGGATTTACTATTTTGTGAAATGTACATCAAACTGACTACCATCAAGAGGATTCAGTACAAATTCTGTTGATGGTACAAAAGGGATCACAAGCACAGCATCATGTTAGTACCAGGAATGTCATGTTACTGATACTCCCATTTCCTAATAGAAAGGAGGTCAGGGAGAGCGCACACACTTATGACTCAAGCAAACATAAGCCATACAATTCACAGAGCACATGTCTGCCTATACGTTTATTCTCAAGAATTCAGGAAACTGCTAAGGATCATGGGGTGCAGACTAATTCTAAAGCTGAATATCCTTGCTGCTGCAAATAGGACACCACTTTTTTATAAGCACTTTGCATTTTTTTCTCAAAAGCAAAGGCCACTTCTGCTACGCTATGGGCCTATTAAATTTCAACCACACAGTCTTACAATACCCTGAGCACTCATTACTGTAAGTTTTTGTCTTATAATAAGCTCTCTCTCTCTACATGTAGTGTAAAAGTAAATTAAGGTTTAACGGCAAAACAGCATCCCCATGTGTATAGTAGGTTCTTTTCCAGAAGACATTCCTTTCACCTGTTGACACCAATTGTTTTCCAATGTGAAGTTAATGTTCTGAGACAAATTGTGGAATGCTGCTAAGGAAGTAAAGTGATTGCTGGTCTAGATTAATCGTGATAAGCATAACCACTCAAGGACCACAGCTGCATTTTGTAAAAAGTGTAAATAAATATCTAAAAAGTAAATCTAAATTGATTTATTAGGTAGTAGACTGCTTGCTGTATTTTACACTTTTTATACATGATATTATTCTAAAAAAGACATAAAAATTGGGCGATTGTAGAGCGTAGCTGAACCTGACCCAGCCCTTAACTTGCACAGGACTTAGCAGGAAATTCAACATGACTGTTGGCAGAGAAACCTGGAGGCTATGAACTGTACAACTTCATTACTTCAACAGCTCATGAATCCTTGAGCTAGGAATCCTGAGAATTGCACTTTTGAATAGACCACACCAAGAAAGGGCAAGC
Source organism: Anguilla anguilla (assembly GCF_013347855.1). Classification (NCBI taxonomy): domain Eukaryota; kingdom Metazoa; phylum Chordata; class Actinopteri; order Anguilliformes; family Anguillidae; genus Anguilla; species Anguilla anguilla. The sequence continues at coordinate 16,660,887 of NC_049201.1, read as the reverse complement.
ATGCTGAAACTCACGCAACCATGACACGCCGAGAGCAAACAGCCTCCAACAAACCATCCAACAAAGCATAGCTCATCACAAAGGACAGCTTTTCCGGCCATGACCTCTGCCCTCTCAATGCATCCAAATGTGGTGGCAGTTCCACTTTGAAGGTCTCTGCAGATTACCAGGGATGATTTGTATAACTTCTTTAAAACGGCAGGTTTGGTTTTTGCAACTCCAACCAAAAAAACAACAAAGAAATCTGCTTTCCCAGAAGGAAGCCCTGTTTCAACCATTTCAATCCAAATTTCAGCTGGTGAACTGTACATAACACTTTGTAACTTTTATCCAGAAGATAAATGTACTGCAAATCATCATTTACACCCAAAATATTACTTTTGTCAGTAGCACTGCAACCAAATTCAACAGACAAATGATTTGTACCTTTAGTGAAATAATTAGTCTCCATTCAACCCAAGCCCTGTGCTCACGAGCCACCTTAGCAGCCACTCACCTCCACGATGCTGCGCAGGTCCCGGACATACATGCGCTCCGTCTCGATTATCTCCATGACGACGCGGTCCACGTAGGTGAGCTTGGGGTTGGGGGCCATGGCCTTGGCCGCAAAGGGCGAGGTGGAGGGCTGGTTGGCTCCTTCGGTGGCGCTGGGGTTGCCGGCGTTGTTGTGCGGAGACCTGCTCTGGCGGAAGGGGAACCCCCTTCTCCTCGTCTCCCCTGGGTCCACGTGCCCCTGCTGCTGCTGCTGCTCCCTGGCGCCTCCTGCAGGGCTCAGCTCCAGGTCGATGTCGTCCCCCGGGCAGGGCGCGGCGCCGGGGAGGGCGGCGGTGCTCCCGTACAGGCTCTGCCCGTCCCGGGACGAGCCGGAGGAGAGGGTGGACACCAGGCTCACCGGGCGCTCGCCGTCGGCCAAGTCGGCACTGAGGGAGGCGGAGCAGTCCGACATGGTCGCCGTGGACATCCGCTCATTGCTGCTGACCGAGGAGGCCGTGGACAACCGAGGCGATTCTGCGTGCAAGAGAGAGAGAGAATCTTAGGCAAGAGGAAAAGGCCGGTTTCTCATATATCTGATTTTACAACAATTTACACAAAGGAAAACTGGCACAAATTGAGAGTTTGATACCGAAACACATAAAAACACACATAGCATAAACAGGATGGTTGTGAATTCTACTTTCATTGCACAGCTTCTCAAAATTTCGAGGTCAAAACACTTAAGAAAGCTACCAGACTCACATGGACCTCGCCTGCACACTCCACATGGACCAGGCTTTCACACTCAACATAGACCTGGCCTTCAAACTCAACACGAACCTGGCCTTCACAGTCAACATGAACCTGGCCTGCACACTCTACATGGACCTGGCTTCAACATGGACCTGGCCTACACAGTCAGCATGAACCTGGCCTGCACACTCAACATGGACTTGGCCTGTAGACTCAGCATGAACATGGCCTGCACAGTCAACATGAACCTGGCCATCACACTCAACATGGACCTGGTCTACACACTCAACATGGACCTGGCCTGCACATTCAAACGAGAACATTGACACTCTACATGGACTTGGACCTGTAGACTCAGCATGAACCTGGCCTGCAGAGTCAACATGGACCTGGTCTACACACTCTACATGGACTTGGACCTGTAGACTCAGCATGAACCTAGCTCGCACCTGGTCCAGCTAATGTCCCTGTAGTTGCACAGCAGACTTCTCACTACTCCCACAATGTTCCACTGTTAAACTACAGGGGGGTGTTAAAGCAACCCCGGACCTCCACATCTGGAGTTATGGGGGTGGGGGTGGGGGGGATTGGGGGGTCGACTCCCAAAGAGCACAGCCCAAAGAGCTCTTCACTCTGAAGCGCTGAAAGAGCTGCACTTCTCCCTACCGCTGGGGTGCTTTAACACGCTGACGTACCAATCCCCATGGAAACCTAACAATGAGGGGAAACTCAACTCATGCTGCATTTCACACGGGAATGGCCCTATGTCCTGCACTAAACAGTCCATAATTTTAACGTATCTGTCAAAACAAGACTGCTCATCCAAATCATACTGATAACAGCTACGGTTACTCAATGGAAAAAAATGATCACTTGTGAGGTCATATCCTGTGCATCTATTGAGTGGTATTAAACAAAACATTTTTAAACTGTATAAAAATGTAATTATAATGAAAATATTAGCAGTGGAAAGCCATTTTGCAGATACAGTGCACATCTGAAAAAGGTACAGTACAGTATGTTAGCAATGACCGCATGGCCCCTGGATCCAGCTTCAAGCCTGAAGGGCTCAAGACTTTACTGCAAAGGGGGCTTTCTGAGATGGTTACAGTCAAGACCAAATTACGACACTTCACCTCCTGTGGAAAACCCAGCAGTTTCCTGCCAAAGCTATGACAACAGTTCCCTGGATCTGGGGGAAATGATCTGGGCAGACCAGCGGGGGAATGTTGAGCCTCGTTTATGTCCTGCCGTTAAAAAGTTAAATAAAAGAGAATCCAGGAGGCTATTAATCTCAAATGTGACATCATGATTCTCCACTTTGCTGAATGAAGTGAGCTCAGTTACTTCACAGGTCAAAACTTTCCCAAACACTGTCACCGCTGTAAAACCAAAACGCCACACATGAGGTGGAAAAGCGGCTTAAATGCGAAGTTATGGCTGGGAAACCTTACCTTCAGAACTTAAGAACATGAAATACAGATCAGAGAATACAACCTCAACGTACAAGTGATGCATATACACTATAGTATATACTACTATACTATAGTTGCTAACTATTATTACAAGAGGATTTAAAGGATACTAATGCATTTTAGGTAAGAGGAGAGATTAATGGACTTTATGATTAATGGATGGCCTTTCCGAGCAGACTACATGCAAAAACAAGGTCACACTTTCTGTAAAATTCACCTTTTGAGTTAAACAACAGAGAAACCAAAAGTCTGAAATAGTGTCTTCAAGGCAGATGACTGAGTGAGTGAGACAAACTCCTTCCAGGCCATCCGTCAAATAAACTGCATCCAAGTGTTTGCAAATTCAATTAAGAGCTGGAAAGGAAAGTGTGCAGAAAAACCCACTACAGACCCACAACTGGATTTGCAGACAGTCAGAAAAGACAGAAACATCTGCCACAACAAACAGCACAAAACGGTCTGCAAAATAACTCCAGCATCTGTTAAGCTGCAACCACTGGAAAGGGCAGTTCAACAAAAAGAGACATTCCACAATGTGACAGAGGTCAATATGTTTGACTGCTACTGTACTGGTTATTGAATGCTTTCCTCAATCTGAATTCTAAAATAAAAGATAAGATTCCCTGGCATGAAATTACAACTTCGGCAGAGAGCTGTAGACAGGGGAAAGACAAGAGTAAACACAGGAAGCTGTAGGCACTAGTAATCCATGCCACCCAAACAGTGATTCAGGATAGGACACAAAGAGCTGCACCAACCTTGAGGGACATCATATAAATAAAACACCCCGATTCTATGTAGCTAATGCCAAAACCAATGAGTTTCTTCATCTCATAAGCTTGCATAAGCAACATAATAAATATTTTCTGTATTGATGCAATAATGTTCTTACCCTTAGAGGGTGAGATTGGATATCTGAGACCACCGGAAGGATTTCTCTCACAGAGGCCCATGTACTCTGTATCCACAGAATAAAACATATTTGTGTGACACAGATCATAGCTCTCACCTATGACCTCTGTCTTAAAAACATTATGCAATGAGTCATTATCCAATTAACAGTGTTGGGCATTCCTGCTTTTAGTTTGCGTAACTTGGAAATCTCATTCATGAATACAATATAATTTATTCAAACCACCAGTCAATAACATGAACAAAAGGATACATAAACTGGGACAAATCATAACCTAGGGAACATCATGATTTGGGAATATTTATTTTGGAACAATAAAACAGGCCCAACAAGTTCTGAGTAGGTCTGAGAAAAGGCCAGCTCTTATTAAAAAGAAGCAGTGGAAGCAGTTATACACTGTTGGTGCAACAGAAAGGGCCACACTACTTGAACTGCATGATATCTGAAAATAACAGAAAGCTGGAAGAAAGCCCATGCCAGATCCAGAAGGTTACATGGTTAAGCATTTTAAAGCATTCCTTGATAAACCTTAATTTTTGTGAAATTAACTTTTTAACTGTGTGCATTTTTGGGGGAGAAACAGGCTCTAACTCAAAGGCATTTTTACCCCTTTCTAGCGCAGACAGGTATTAAAGGTATTACAGGTATCTTCAGATTCTGTTTATTTTAAGTGTGGACTCATTGAGGTCTCAGGGTGAGCAGGATATCATCTTGCCCCAAGACAATCCTGTTTCACCTGTGCTCCATCCCAGAGCGCAAACACTGACCAAACTCCCTTCACAAGGAAACACTCTCAAGCTAGAATATCATTTCCATCTGGACATCCCCAATAAGCTGAGCTGGACTTTCACCTCCACAGTGACGGTCATAAAAGGAGTAAACTCCCCCTAAGTACAGGAGAGGGGGGGGGGGGGGGGGGGGGGGGGGGAGGGGGGAGAGAGAGAGAGAGAGAGAGAGAGAGAGAGAGCATGAGAGACAGAGAGAGAGAGAAGCAGGCATGCCATGGCCACAAAGTTCAAATCTAGGGAGATTTTGAACTTTCCCAAAATCACAAATATGGAAACAACGTGCATTCCGCTGCTTCCTTCCCGTTACGGCACACACACCAGGAAGAGAGAGTCCCGTTTACTCTCTGTACGAATGACCTCACTCCCCAGGGATGGTGGACGTAGAGGAAACCCTGTTCAGAACTCTGGGCAAGTGTTTTGCTAGAAACGCTCCTCTCAAACTCTTCTACTAACAGCAGTTGTAGTAACAACACAAGCTGTAATGATCATTCTTATAAATCATTACCTTACCCTGTTACAGGGCTACAGTCCAAACATCTGGAAGGTACTCAACCAAAACGCCACACAAATCAACGAGTTGGCATTTAGAAAAGTAGGGTTTTGCTCACATTGAAGATGATATACTTGGTTGCTACAAGTCTAGCGAACATACTGATAAATTAGACAACATGGTCAACTGGATACATTTAGAAATATAGCCTCAGTAATTCATCTCTCAGTTTGCATACAATAAAGTTGACCATTCAAAGCCCACAGAAATGTAACAATCCAAAAAAAAAGTACACTTACACAGGTGTCTATGGTACATAATTGGCCTGTGTTGTTTTGGAGTGTTTCCTTCCGGAAACCAGGCATCATTGCAGGGGTTGTAGAATGAGTAACCAGCAGAGGAGGAATAATCTCACTCTGTTCCCATCGGAGCAGGCGTACTGCAGTGCTGACTTGCAGATGGTTGATGTCAGTGTGTTCTCACATGGTGAATCACACTTTTTCAGCCCTTCAGTTTTACTGGAGAGCCAAGATTCAGGTCTAGACTCGAGATGCCCACCCTCTCTGGGAGCTGGGCCGAGCACGCTCATGAATTGGGGATGATCTCATTCCAAACACCCTGGTACAAAGCGCTCTATGAACTAACCTTAAAAAACTTCCCCTCTGTGCAGGCTGCCACAAAAAATTTTGCATGCAAATGGCCAGAGTAAAATTGAAAATTCGCTGTCCTTTTCTGTAAAAGATTAGGGCAAACCCATGGTATGTTTGCTGTAAAGCTGCAGAGCCAAAGACTCACCGAACCAACGGGATATCCTCCGGTTAAGGCCGTTCAGGAGGGTCCGTTCTTCCCAGACGTTTCTGCTGCCGGCTATATCCACCACACCTGGTCTTAGCGGGAGCCCCCAGCCCCACTCCTTGGTTCTGCCAAGCAGACTCATGGCTCTTTACTCCCCACCGGGGGGCAGTGGTGGGGGGTGAGGGCAACAGAACAAAGAAAGACAGCCCCCGTCCCTCAGTCTCCTCATGGGTACCGCTGAAGCAGGGCCCCCCTGTCCTCAGGCTCAAAGTGGGAGAGCACTCAGGCAAACACTCCGAGGCTCACAGGTGAAACGCGACTGACACCGCAGCGGCTTGGGCTTACGCTTGCACACAGGAACACGCCCCGGACGCTAAGGGGGGGTGGGGGGGGGGTGGACGTGGGGGCGGGTTCGAGGGCAGGAATGCATGGCAGAAAGCGCTCTCTCACATTTCCAGCGCAGACTACGAACTCACCCGCTCTCCAGCGCAAAGGCGGCCCAGCGAAATGCCGTGAAACACAACAGCATTCAGTGTCTGTGCCAGACCAGCTGAGTATAGACTGCACTGTAAAATAACTGTAAACTCTGACATAACTGCTAGACACGGTTGTCTTTAAATCAAAGTTGATATAAAAAAACCCAGAATTTTTACAATCTGAGAGAATTTGTCACAAGCAGTTCATGATCACAGATAAAAATTTCAACATATTTTTCTAAGAACATAATAAAAACAAATGAGAGATTTTGCTATATATGTACCAACATTCATGGGCCTAGTTTGTGCCAACAGTACAGTCTTTTAGAGAGTAAAAATGAGGAGCAAAGAAAGATATTCAGCTTAATCGTCAAGGTAACTTGGATGACATAATGAATTATTTACGCTCTAAAAATTTTTGTTTTGCCTTAATGTGTAGACAAGTAAAGAATGGCTAATCCTGAAAAATGGAAAATTTTATGCATTCATGTAAAAAAAAAGAAAACATCTCAGTCTTATTGTGATGAATACCACCATGGTTTTGGTTGACCTCATTGCTTGAAAAACAAAAGCAAATCAGGAACATGTGTCAGACACAATATGTCTTCAAAACCAGGCAAAGGTGCATACCATGAGTCAGACTCACTCCCAGTTCTCCACCCAGGCCCTGCATGGCAGGGCGATCACAACAGCCTCACATCACTCACAATGGTGTTTATGGACTTGGACTTTGTGACACACCATTGGATGAAATCAGCACATGGACTATTGAGTAGTACGGGCACCAGGAACAGGAAGACAGTAATACTGTAAATGACCATAGTGCACTGAGGCACTCAGCCATCTGTACTGTCAAGCTTACTGATGAGTAAATACCCCAAAGTGTGCGAGTGCACAGCATAAACTGCTTACTCTACAGGGTTGGAGTCCTGATCGATGTGGTCACTTCTGGCACTACGATCCTTACTTCACTCTAGTGTTTCTTTTGAGCCTCTACATCATGAAACCTATGCACTTGTTGTACGTCGCTCTGGATAAGAGCGTCTGCTAAATGCCTATAATGTAATGTAATGTAATGTAATAAACCTAATTAAATCTGGTCTTTTGCTTCATTCAAACAACTTTAACCTAAGACGAGTGCATTATTGATATCTATCAATCCACCCATACCTAGTAACACTTTAGTTCATTATATTCAGAAAATAACACACTTATTTACAAATAACATCAGTACACAAATTCCTCAAGCACTGCTTGAGTGCTTCTTTGACTGAAGTTTTATATGAACCATCAAACAACCCATACTTGTGGGAATGACAAGTATGGGTTAAGCATGCTTCATTGCATGCGATGACTTTCTCTCCTGCCAAGTATGCAAAAACACGTTGGTTGGAATTCATATGCATGCTTACACTGTCTACTTGAGGTTTGGAACAGTACTTGATGTCTTAGCCACAAAGATCTGAACTTCTATGTATTATAGGTAAATAAAAGCTTGCCCTTTGGAACAAGGCCAGATGCTAATATGTCATCTAGAGTAAGAATGTGGAGGGACACATTCTTTGGACAAGTTTTCAATTCAACCCTCTAATCAGCTCACCATCTAAGCACTCCCGTCATTAAGAAAACAAATCGGACATAAATTAGATCAAGTAATTAGGTGTAACCTCAAGATAATGCCTTGCGTTCCTGGCTGCATTATAACATAGCGAAAAGCATTGCTTAGCTAAGATCAGAAAATATTATCCACTGCAGCGATAAGCCCTCCTCCCTTTCCGATGACGTTCACTAGCAGTTTGAAGCCAACGATTTCATCTGAGAAATTCAACTGGCTTTGAAGCTGCAGGCAACTCTCAGGAACCCAAATCATGGACCTGGAGATGAGGTCAGTGCTTGTGAGTGTAGGGTCAGCACGTCTCCCACTCCCAACGACACCTCCACAAGCCCCCTTCAGCCGCCACAGGCAGCTCCTGCGCTTTAGGCTGCAGAGGAGCACTGCAACTCACACATACTCCCGCTGGAGTCCGGGCACGGACACCACAGAAAAATACGCAACCAGCTCAACAAACACACATCAATTTCTATTCAGCAATATTCCTGTTCCCAGTAGGACATCCATAAATGGAATCCTCCTGGTGTCGTTCCACTTCTGGAAAAAATGTCTACAAAAATATTCAATGAACAAAAAGCATTCATGGAACCACCAGAAGCCTCATATTTCTACTGGAATCTGTAAGCATTTAAAAGCCAATGACAGGCTTGGAGGCTCCACGTCTTCCCCCCGGTCTACCATGGGAGGACAGATCCAGTCACTGTGTGTTTTCACTTCTGTCTCCCAGCACTGTAAGCTTCTGGTACTGGACAGGGAAATTACACAGCTTATCATAATACCATATCATTCCTCAACTTTCTTTCCCTTCAACCACAGAAAATGGTAGACAATCTACACAAACACTTTAGGGTAGTAATCACAATGAGGGTACGTTGGAACATACAGTTCAGGGATTTGTGAAAAGAAAACTTTAGGACTTTGGACAGAAAAAACATAAAGAGTAGATTACTCATCTGCCATAATGGAACATTCCACAGATAGTCGCACATTTCATCATTCATTAGTATGTACAAACACACTAAGGCGTCTGAGAACAAACACAGACATTAGAGCATCTGAGAAGCTTTAGAGGACTCGATTACGCAAAGTAAAAATTAAAGAACAAAGAACCATACTGAAATAGGCTCTTGTTTGTTTGGCATAATGAGACCTGAGATGTTAAAACTTACTTGAGCATTTGCTTTCCTAAAAGCCACAGGTTTTCCATTAGTGTCAGACGACGGGAAGAAAAACAACAGGAAAGTTCTGCCCCCGAAACCCCCTGCCCGCCCCTCCGCCCCCCAACCCCCTACCCCACCCCACGCCACTGATCCAGTTGCCTGGAATTCCCAAACACCTGCGAGTTGGTATTTACACATCAACACATTGAGCAGGATATGGCTAAATCCCAAGGAATGTGACAGGTGTTTGGTGATATTTTGCCCACCTCCAGTAGGGTAAACTGATCCACTTTGTGGCCTTACCTGTCTTGTGTGTTTGGGTTTATCAAAGCCTGACTGAAGCTTTAGACTCAACTCTATTTGGTGGTCAACTTCTCTCTTCAGTTGGCATTAAAGTTATAGTATGTGTTGAGACTCAGTTCTGTCCTTATACTGGCACAAAACATTTCAACGAGCTTTACTGGAAAACTGATTACTGTGTTACTTAAAATGCTCATTAAGCCACAAGATTAAGAGCCATACTTATTTTTAACATATAATCAGGATTATAACTGTAAAATTTCCTTCTGACGTAAAGTATGTCATTTCTAAATGCAAGGTCTGGAGGTCTGACATGGCCTGTTTGTTCAATATGGATATTCACTTCCAGTTAATTCCTGATTGGCAGCCTACTAAAGGGGTGCATTGCTGGTTGGTTAAAACATGAATGACATGCTAATCGTGCAATAAGAGTGGTATCCAAATGATGAATATCAAATCCTCCACTAGTAGGCACTATGGGGACTTCAAAATCTCAACAACTGAACAGAATAGGCTGGAGAGGAATATATTTGTTTTCTTTGCTTCTTTATGTATAACAACCTAAAATGATCATATTACATAGGTTTAAAAAAAGAAGAAGTAAATATGACAAATGTCATAATATAAAATACACTTGGGTAGTTTTGATTGTTTGTTGGGGTTTTTTGTGGTGTTGAGCCAGGCAGAATTACAAAATAGGATGGCGCAGATGAATCCATAGACAATGTCACAGCACAATGGTTAGCTGTCTTCTGAAAAGGAAACGTGATTAGTTTACCAGGGGCTTAGGCCAACACAATACAAGCACGTAACCTTGAGCAGGAGGCTAGGAGGCACATCCTATTATAACCTCATTGTCAGTGGCTGAGCCAACACTTAAAAGAATAAACAGCCTGTCCGGAGGCCGTTGTTCTCTCTGATAGTGTGTGAAGATGTGTTCTGGTCTGGGGCAATAAATCATTTCCTATCCTAAATAAATCAGTAGGAGGGAGCTTTTTTCTACCTACAGTTAAATACCAGCAAAGGCATTTGTAAGGGGATACTTCATCTGACAGAAGACTGCATTTACTGTCAGAGGCCAACGCACCAGAAATTCCTTATGCGTGCGAGGGGCATGTTATGCGTTCCTCGGCAGCCTAAAGAGACATAAATATTTTTCAAAAATCACCGCCTTCAAATGGAAAGCACGGGGGACTCATGTGCATGCCAAAGGCCATCCTCCACGCCAGCGATCGATTCGCCATCAGCGTCCGTCCACAGCTCTTCAGTCACGGCAGACGACACGCCCGGTTGCGACGAGCACAAGGAGGTCAGGAGAAGGACTTGGGAGGATTCTTCATCTTACGGGTAATATGTCATTTTAGCTGGGTAAAATCAGGTCCCGATTAGATGAGGAATTATCCCATTGCCTCCTTTATCAGCAGGACGAATCAACATGGTAAAGAAGAGAAGCTATGCCTTTTAAACAAGCTAGCACATTTTCATTTATTTAAATGATTTTGGCATCCTGTTGTGGGTCTGCACCTCACAGACGCTGTTATCAGTAGGTAAACGCAGTGTTGTGCGTCCTGCTCACACAGCTGTATCTGTAACTGCAAATTTGCAAGGGCATTTGCATACCTTGCTGCTCCATCTCGGTGTGTCTCTCCTGCAGCAGCATAATGGAGCTCTGTTCTGGGATCACACAGGTCATCTCGGTGTCTCGTGTGCCAAGAGTAAAGGATTTACAATTTACAGGCCCAGATAGGATTTAAAAACAGCACAGCGCAAACACTGAAGTCGAGTATGAAACTGGAAAGACTACGCTGTAAATATGCGCGTCAATCCGCATATTGATTTAACAACGCCGCCTTACACGTGCACATAGCAACTGCGCAAATCCTCCTTTGATCATTCCCAATAGTGTCAGTCAGATGAAGTCAGCATTTAGAGTCGTTGTACACATGAAAATCTGCCAATCAAGCCATTGACCTCATAGAATGGCTAAGAACGTGAAAAATACAGGATAGCCTAGAGTAAAAGGTAAAGGGGTCATCTTTGTTTTCACTCTTGTTTGAACCATAGAATCATTAACCCAGTCAAGGTTCTGAGTTAGCATAGCGCTCTGATATGGGGTTCTGTGAAATGGAGATTTAACCATGATACTACAATCTGGGAGAGGGCATAGGATGGAAGGAACTGCTTGTTTTCACAACCATAAAGCCTTCTAGTGTATATAGAACACTCTGGAGTTGTCCTTCGTTTCATGTTGCAACTCTAAAATGCTTTGGAGATTATGTGGGATTAGCTGCTCGTGTCCAACAAGATTAGCAGATGTTGCATTAAACGGGGGGTGTGAGAGGGGTCTGCGGACTTGACAGGGTTGGCTGGGTCTCTGAAATTCTTACTCCAGTTCCTAGAATTCCTGGATGTTTTCGGTGGGGGAAATGCTCAAAGTCTTCTCGATGAAAAAGCCGTCAACAAGGCCTCTCCCTGCCGTTTCCCATTCCTGACATCCCAAACCACCTGGAACATGCCTTTAGGGCCCTCACTGACAGGGAAGTCGATATTAATGGGCTCAGTGTTTCTGACAGCCTTGTCACCAAACAGCGTTGAGCCACAAAACAAATCGGCTGTTTCAGGCCACCAGATAGGGAAGTACGCTTTGTTGAGGTTGAGTTTCCTGATTGGACTTTGAATACAGTTAATTTGTGCCCCAGGGTGACAGTGACTGTTTCTGAAACCATTTGATAATGAGATGTTAGGGATTAATACAATCAGCACATTTAAAAAAAAGGGAATGGAATATTTTGCTAAAGGTCATTCCCATATTAACCTATTAAGGGACCTGACCGGTCATTATACAACCTACTTGAAAAGGGGAAACTTGAAACAGTCTATCTGACAGTGAAAGGTTCAGGTTTGTTTACCCACTTAACTATAATCCGGTTGTTCAGATTTTCCATTTCAAAAGAATTCAGCCATATTTGATAAATATAGATCTAATGGAGAAGCAAAGAGACTATTTTTTGGCCATGCATTTTAAATATAGCACAAGCCTTGTCCTCTGCTCTACTAAATACAGCATTTTCTTACATTCCAAAACCAACCATATCATGTTGTGTCATCTCAGTGGCATTTTCTCAAGGGTACACTGCTGAAGTGCATTATCGGTCACATTAAAAAAAAAACAAGTATTTCTTGGAAAGATAATACTACTAAATGATTCAGGCAAAAAAAAGACTTCCAAGAATTACTCGGACAATGTATATAAAAGTAGTAAATGTGGCGATTCTTTGTCCTAACAGGCCTGACAGACAACATGTTAGAAGTGTGACTGTGTTTAGCATACTGCATGCTTTATCCATTAGCAAATCTGTACAAATCATGGAATGTGTGAAACTCAAGTGATTGTCTAGTAATGGAGGCACAGAAAAGAAACACAATCCATGCAAATTTTCCATCCGTGATAAAATGCATAAAGATGACAAGAATACCCACACTGCAACTGGCCATCACAGCTAACTCTGTGATTCAACTTACAAGTATGAGGCCTCAGAAGTGACCTATTAGTATTACTCAAAGTGGACCCTGTAGAGCTGAGCATGCATTTTCAATGTGACCATACAGTTACAGGATGTTTTGGTCCATCTGGAAAAAAATCCTACTTGTGTCCCATAGTCTTAGTACAAAAAAAGTCCATTGTACAAGGCAGTATACATGTAAAACGGTAAATGCACTTTAATAGAACCGGCAGCCTGAGGAAAAGAGATTACTCAGACAAGGAGTGATCACAGTATTTGTGTGCAATTACCATGGGCCCCACCAACTCCCACTTCAGTAAAACTCTCAATCTAGCACAGCAGATGGTTGGAACTAGCACTTCTGATATACATATGTATGAGCAAGACATTACAAAGACAGCTCTCACAGTATATGAGGGTGTGTGTGAGCGATTGTGCATTCGCATGTGTGCTGCAACTTTGCCATGGAGGACCTGCACAGTCCTATTCTCTGTCATTATTGTCTCATATTTTCCTCACAAATTAATATATACCATTAACAGAAACAACCAGTAAATATATGTATGTGTTTTATGAAAAAGCACTGAAAAAATAGCGTGTGCGCAGATTTTTGCCCTATTTCGGTTACTTGGATTTTGTTTGTGAGCTGGAAATATAAACATTTCCATACACTGTATAGCATAAATTTAAATGTACAGCTTTAGCCAAATTTAAATGATGAATGCTAACAGTAGGCTTTAACAGCAGAACAGTGACAATTGCTAGAACAGTTAAACAAATCCAGTTTACAATTGTGGCTACAATGTTGAAAGCTCTACACCAGATCTGGGGGTGCTAAGGAAGAAAGGACAGACATGCAGACAGGTGCAGAGCAGACCAGGGTATGCTGGTTATAAGGGAGACAGAAGCCTCTCAGTCACATGTTAGAGATTGGAGCTGACACTGACATGCAGTGTTGTTCCTAATTCTAACCCACACACCCCACAAGTCAAAAAACAGTGCTGCTTACAGTGTCCTTTTAATGTGGAGGAAATCATACAGTCATTTCAATTAATTTGCATAATAACATAACATAACGACAAGAAGTCATTCAGCCCAACAATGTTTGCCATTTTCCTAAACTGTAAACTGTACCTAGTGTTCTGATTACCTACAGACTAGATAGTATCTATCAAGCCTAATCTTGAAAATCCCCGGAGTTTTTGCCTCTACTATGTGATCTGACAGGCTATTCCACACATTGACTACTTTCTGTGTAAAAACATTCTTCCTAATGTCTGTACAAAATTTACCTTTTGCTAATTTCCATTTATGGAAAATACAAGGTCCTGTTGTACACAAGTGATCAGCTGTAATATTCATTCAAATTCAGATGACTGTACAGATACACTGGAGGTGTACGTAGAGCTTATGTGGGATGGGTGTTATCACAGCTCCAAGTCCTGCTAAAGCCCACAGAACAGCTAATGCAGCCAAGTCTCCTTTCCAAAGGCCTTTGGAAAAAAAGGAATCTAAAGTAGGGATGCATGATAATATCAAAAGTCCTATGGGTATTGGCCAATAATAGCTTTAAACAAGCCTATTCCCATCAAACCAATGCTAAGATTATGGCCCCTATGAAGATGCAACACAATGCATATACCAGAGGAATATGATGAGCAGAACACCCTAATACATGTGCCTATAAGCAAATTTATATTTCTCACACTTTAAGCCACGCAGCACAAGCCAGTGGAGGTGGCTCTAATCAAAAGTCAATCTAAAGGAAACTTCAGCTGCAGAAACCTGAGGAACTCTGCCTGGCGCCGGGCGGAACAAAGCCAATTGTGTCCCGCACTGCAGACGAGAGGCTCCAGCACTGCCCTGCAGCGGCTACTGGCCGGGTTAATACCAAAAATACATTTGCTCCACAGCCAATTTCCCACACAATGAATGTGCCGTCATATATGCCCTTTCTTTGCCCGTCCGTTCCCATTTCATTTGCTCATCTAAAGCAGCTGGCTTGCAGTGACGGCTTTCGAAATTCCCTGCCGTGACTGGGAATGAGGTTCTCCCCCCGTGTCAGTTGAAGATTTACCGCCACGACAAAAACACAAATATAATCAACGTAAGCGTTCCCTTCTCTTAATGAGTGCGGCGAAACCTTTTCGTAAAAAAAACTGGCCATTCCAGCAAAGCCAAAAAATATGGAGCCAGAGGCTTGAATCTTTCCAGACATACAGTCAGTGAATGGTGAAGCCCCCTCTCATAGCCAATATGCGAAGCATCAATCAATCAACCAACCCAGTGGTGAATTAGAAAATGAACTTGACATGGTTGTATTGTGCAATCATTCGACAATGCTTCCCTTGTTTAAGTTTTGGCACAGAGACAGGGACTCCACGTCCATGTTTAACTTGACGTATTCACAAACGTGCTTGCCGACACCCATCATCAGTTACTTTGCTACTTGCCAACAGAAATCAGTGCAGACTCATTTCCAAAGCAGCAGGCTACTGCTGCCTGATTAATGTATGCAGAAGCAGGTTTCCTTGGCAATTAAGAGGGTTTATGGAGCTACAGGCCCCACAGTATATGACCAGAGCTAAGCACATTAACCAAAGAAAACACTTGGTAATTGAGCAGAAAAATCTGCATCGACAAGGAAAAATCTCAAGGTCTCAAGAGAGGACACAACTTGATGTTCATAAACACCAACCTAATTCAATAACGTGGAAGACCAAAATTTGAACAGGCCACAGACAACCCTGAACATCTTCTCAAAAAATGAAAAACATTCAATATTACTTTCCTGAGAAGACAAAAAATGTATTTATGGGTCTCTGAAATATTAATACCCATTTCCATAAGAAGACTTATAATACTTTGAAATTGAAATGTAGACCATTTTAGCAGAATGCGCATCTATGCCATCCTTCAAACAGTATCGTGTAACAAATTCATTCATCATCACTTAACTTGCAAACTCACTGAAAAATGCCTTGACAGTGCAATGTGGCCAGGCAATAAATAAAGATGTCATTACATACCTTGAGAACACGCTTTTAAAGAGATGCTTTGTAAGAATGGGCCAGGTGTTCTCTCTTGTAAAGGTGACAAATCCTCTCTGACATTTTACCAGTCAAACAGCCTTCCTTCAGAAAGACTGACTCCCTTTCCTGGGACCAAAAGAATGGTCCCCTCAGCAAAGCTCACTTGATGTCCCTCTCTTGGCTCGACCTTCCTGGTTGGGAGACAGGAATGTTCTAACCAATTAAAATGGAGTTAGATGACAAAGCGCTGACCAGCGCTCCCTTTCTGCAGGACCCCGCCCCCTGTCGGCGCAGACCCACCACGCTCAGCTGCTGCTGGACTGTTACCATGCCAGGGTCCTGATCCAGGAATGGGCATCGCTCCAATAATCAAAGCAGGAGCACGCGGAAAGAAGCCAACATTCAAAACCGTACTTTTCAGCCTGTACCCAACACGTTTACCCACCCTTTCTCTTAACACGAACATGCATCCATTCCCCGTCTTCCAAAAACCAACATGTTTATCAATTAAGAAGCTTATTTTATTCCTTTTATTTGTGGGACCCAAAAATGCATACAAATGTTTTCAGAAAAGGTCGCACCAGTCAAGCTCGACTTGCTGAGTGCCGTGGGAGGTCAGCGTGATAATGACCCACTGTGCTGAAACGACTGCGGAGGAAGGGGAAAGACACAGGACCACAGGCCCATATGAACTGCTCACATGCAAATTCTCCTTGGGGCCTTTCGGCTACTGTAGAGAGGAAATTCTGTGCAATTTGATCCATGGCTACACAGCGCACTGCACACAAGAAAGCTATTCAAGACTGGGAAATGGGTCAGGGAGTGCGTGAATTTTAATGTGATACTGTATTATCTGTGGATTAGTAGAGGTCAGTCCACGGAAGAGGCAAAAGAAGATTTTCAACCTTTGCAAACAATGTTGCATTCACAGGGCTATTACAACGTATATTCTGCAAGCAGGCCACTTTGTTAAAGTCAATGAAATAACGCAGAACTTTTTCAGAGTTTCTGAAGGGACCTCAATGTAAACATCAATCAAGTGAGTCTGAAAATGTCCTACTTTCTCTTAACATTGTCTGAGTTTAACAGAGGTTGCATTGAAAGCCTACAACCAGTACGGAAGAGCTTGTAAAGCATTCACTCAATTCACTAGCTCCTAATCTGCCTAATCCATTTACCAGCTCTAATTTACTCTTCACAAGCCCGCACAGTCACTTCTGAGTGGGTTTTGCACAGGCCTGTCATCACACAGACAACAGCCAATGGCTTGTCAAAACAGTTATCCCAGAGAGAACGAGATTCCCAGGTTCCTGATCCACCCACAGGACTCCTGGTACAGCAGCATTCCTGTCAGGACGGCAACCGCATACTCAAGGCACTGTGGTGCACACTTTTCATAAGCACATTTATGCATGCCAACATTTCTCTTTCTTTTCTCCTGACTGTGTACATTACGCAAGTGTGTGTCTGCACACGTTTGTGTGCACGTGCACATGAGCACACCTGCATGACTGCATGCAAGCACACAATCATTTAAACTTGATATTTTGACTGCTAAGAAGTGTGCTTGTACCAGGAACTGAGATTGATGATGATGGCAACTCATGACAAATGTTATGTTGTGCATTCTTCTTTATCTGCTTTCCACAAAGTTTAGCTCTGCAAGCCTTACGAACGCACCAAGACTTGAACAGGGCACAGACACCTCTCTGGCAGCCAGAACTAGTGATGGTATCTTGTCAGGTACATTTTTCTTTTATCGAAGAATTTGAGAGAGAGAAGTTTCGTGCCAGGGACACAAAGATCCTGGAGTGTTTGGCTGATAAAAAGTACAATAAACATCTCTGAAAACACAAGTCATTTACTAAATTCTTTTGCTGTCAACAACTTTCTTCGTTTTGTAGTGTCAGAAGTAGGAACCAGCAACGTTGTGCTTTGTTCAACATCAATATATTGATGGAAAATATATAAATATTTGAAACAATATTTCATCTGTATTAAATATATCCAATATTGGTGAAACTGTCATACTGTCAATATTGACATGAGCTTCATATAGAAAAATATCAAAATATTGCAGGACCCTAGTCATTAGGATCTATGCAGTTTTACACTTGGTGAGACTTGGTGAGTGTTGGGTTTCATAGTCTCTGCAAAACCAACAAGCCCACCTACACCATGGAGTCACTCCCAGTGTCAAATCTGACACTCAAGTGACATGCTGGTGTGTGAATTAAAATTTTATTTGAAATTCCAAAATTAAATTAACTTTTAATTTACTTATTGGTGAATTCATCCATATACTTATAAGGAAACACCTTATCCAACACTCACAAGTGCCTTGGAAGAAATTAGAACAAATTCACGCAAACACACCTGCACTTCATGGGACTGAAGATATGCTAAATAAATCTAGATGGGTCAATGAAATGTAAAGTTAATAAGTATCTGTTTCAGATTTAACAGAATGTATTCTCACAATGTTAATTCCCCAAAGAGGATATTAAGGCAAACTCTCTCTCTTCCCCCCCCCACCCCCCCACCCCAGAAAAAGCACATTTATGAGCTGGAAACTCTGACACCAATTTACTGACCGGTAATTTCATGCAGTGTCACTCACAGTTAAGATTTCCCCCCTCATCCCATCACCCACAATCCAAAAAGGCCATTAATCATCTAAAGTATCCACAGTACCCGGCGTCAGTCCCATTTCCTTTGGGTCAAAAGTGAAATTACTGGCTGCTCTACATCTTGATTAACTTCAGCCTCTCACTGGCCCTCTGGGTGCCTGCTCTTAAAACTTTACAGAGAGACGCTCCTACAGGAAATCAACTCCTCTCCCAAACAAATGTCTAGCAATTCAATTAACACTAAAACACAGACCTGGATGGACTACACTGTAAAGGCCCTGTTCTATCAAACACACACACACACACACATACATACATACATATATATACACATTTATACTGTATAAATAGAAAACATGTTAACATCCCCAAGGAATAAATTAATTCAGGGATTACGTGTATGTGCTTATTTGAGGTGAGGGATATTTCAACTTCCACAATGTAACAAGTAAATGGAAAAAAAAAACTCAAAAGTGCTGTGCATCAGCATTTATTTTGCATAGGCGGAAAAATTATAAACATTTGGCCAAAAAGATACACAACATGCAAAGAACAATGATTTGCATGTCTCCGTACTAGAGGTACATTTGTCCTGGACTATCGCTGAAAAAGCGAAAGGTAGAAAGCATGAACTCATTGTTCTGGCATCTCACTTTTACAGTCGTTGTACAGGATCAGAGGATCAGTGTGAGGACCTTGGAGATGTAATATATGCACTCTGAATGATACCAAAAAGCTCATTTTCAAAACAGGCACCTTTAAAGTTTCCGCTAGTTAGCTTAATGAAACACGCTATGGCTCCTGTGTGCCAAACTGCGGCATTCTTCCAGATCACCATTTTTCCGACCAAAAATCAGAACCTACTCTGTCCCAAAATCATTAACTAGGCTGCTAAAATTTCTCCCCTGATAGTGTCTCTCTGACAGGGATGAGGTTATCTTTAACCAACACAACTGCTCCTCCGGGGTTGGGGTTTCCGGCTCCTTTAACCAATAATGATATGAACGGGGAGGCATGGGAGCAGAGGGGGGCATGTAGAGCTTATCCCCCTGGGAAAGAAAGAGGCTGGCCTGTCTACAGCAATGAAAAAGTACTCACTGCTGAGAGGTAGAAGGCACCACTTCAGAACTTGTAACCACAGACTCCTTAGGGACGAGCAGGCTGCAGACACCACCAGTGGCATATTCCATCACAGGCTATAAAGCCCAAGTCAACCTTCCCTTCTAATTAGACACAGGCTGAGATTTTCCTCCACTAAATGTTTCAAGGGAGGATGCTTTCTAGTTTGTTCTTTATCTATCTGTGCTGACAGACATGGAAAACCCCAAAATACAAAGATAAACTTGTTTAACTCAATTTACTCATTCTTTGCCTTTCCACATGTAGTGCTACCGAGACCAATGTTCAATTTCTTTTGGAAAGCCTGTGGTCCATTGAAAATAAAAACAAAGTCGCCTCCTATTAACTGTTGTTGAAAAAGTTCAAGCTGGGTCAGTTGACAAAAATCATGCAGTTATAGAGAGTTCTTAAAAAATCAATATAATCGTAGGATTCAGAGAAACTGCAAAAAATACTCTGTTGTGGCATTTTAAGCAGCTGAGCAATTTAACAGTCGGTTGCCACAGCCCTTTGTCTAGTATCAGTGAATTCCTGCCTTTTAAAAGCAGCGTTAAAACTGTTTTACAGACACGTTAACCAAGGGTTCTCAGGTCAGAACGTCTGCCTCATTGGCACCAGTGACAAAGCTACACATGACCTGACCCACTCTGTGTCCTACTGTGTTTAGGTTAGCACATAGCAGGGCAGGAGATCAGGTCAAATACTCAACATACATTGAGTATTTTGGTAGCTCACACTACAGGTACTCATAGTAAAACTCATTTGCTGATCATTTTACAGTGAATAGAGCACAATATGCCTTTGTTTTAAAAGTTGGACTTGACAAATTGGCACCCAACATGACATCCTTACACACAACTTTCTTTTGAAACTATAACAGTGATATTGTTTCTGTGTCTTTGCAACAGAAAAGCAAATAAATGTTTTTACCTTCTTTAAATTGTGAAGCTCACATTTTTCTATCGAGGTATTTATTCACACTTTCATTAGACTTACAAACTTTATTCATGAACTATTATTTGGGTACAGTGCATCCTATTCTCTCTCAGCATTTTCAAGGACACTCAGAATTTTTAAAATAATGACATTAAAATTACTGAGCTTCACAATTGGCATACAGTTCACAAGGTGCCAATGTATTCCCTGCCCGATCTTTTGTACATTTTCAATTCTACAGCTAGAACAAGAGGTTTTCCAATAAAGTGTGCTTGCCTTAGATGTCTACAAGAAACCTCAAGAAAAAGTTAGGGGCAGGCTAATATAGCTTAGTTTGCCGCAGTCTATGAGACATGCTCAAAGGCTGGCTAAGCCGCATACTTAAGCTACCGTTAATTACTTGGCCCAATTTTTCACATTCTGTACATAGTGCTAAACACAATATGTTGCCTCAGGCTTGTTTGCAGAAATATGTTTAATGGAATTTCCACCATCTAGCACTTTTAGCTAGTCGACCTGCATGTGTCAAGAGTAATTACCTGTAAACTGTAATGAAATAATGAGTATTTTTCCAATCCCTGTAGTAACGCACAGTGTTTACCCGGGGACAACATATTTGTACCTTTGGTCTTTTTTTTCTGTTCCGTGACAGCACAGATGACGCTCTCGTACATCTTGTACACGCTACGTTTTCCTCACGCAGCAGTCTAGACCCAGTAATTAAAGTTTTTAACGTGGCTACTCTGTAATTAAGCAGATTACCTGTTGAGCGCGGTGCGGTACACCTCTCAGCAGTTACATTACAGAGCAGCTTCCACCCTCCTGAGGCTGTGAAACGCTGAAACAGCCGAGGCAGATGAAAACCGCTGAAGCCGAAGGAAAACAAAGACACCGAGTGAACTTTTCTGACCTAATGGTCGTCAAATCAAACGCACCTCTGTATTTCCCAGCCCCGCCCCGTGGAAATTCCAAAGCTCCAGTCAGAGGTCAAAGGTGACTGTAGACCTGAACAAAACACAGGGGTGATAGGCCATCAGATACGGCGCTGAAAGTGCGCCGGAGTACAGACTCCTTGACACGTATTATTATTCTGAGCTCTCCCTCAGATCAAGCGAGCCGTGTGCCCCTGCTGAAGCTTTGATAGTCTAAAGCAGTCTGGTGCTTTAACTGATGATGACACACCTCCGCAGACAAGAACAACAGCAGTGAAGTCCAGGGTCTGTCCCCAGCACTGTCACATACAGGCATGGGTTTGCACATGCAACCTTCTCTTGCGGGTAAAACCATGCGCAGACTCATAGGCAAAACTAAAGCAGCAGTTTAGTGTGGCTGAGTGACTAAATGGGTTTACATTTCACACGGAAGTTTAAATCTGCTTCCACGGTATTAGGCTACTGACCGTCACAATATAAGCATTGACTCAAAAATTGTAGATTATATTCTTGGTCTCAAACTTCGAATGGAGTCATTAATAGGTCAAGCATATGGTCACATCCTGTCAGGCCTGAATATAATGAGATTTTCAAAAAAAAAACCTCCCCTGAAGTGTCTGTAGGCCCCCTTTGTCTATTTTAGTATAAAAAGAGTCACCTTGGTCTGCAATCAATACTGGTGTACTAACAATAGAGGGAAAAGAACAATGTGTTTCCATGGCTAAATTTTCCCTGTTGAGGCTTTGTTAATTCCAGGTCTGTAGAAGGAGGCCCCAAACTAAATCCGGAACAGTCCATGCTGAGATGACCTTTGATGTCGACAAGCTACACTTGGGATTCAATGGGCCAGATTATTCCAATTAATTTTAGTGCAGGAAGACTTGAAGACAGGGTACCCTGAACAGCCAGGCTTTTCACTTTTCACAAGTCCCGAGCCCCTCCTAACCCCACCCCCCCTACCCCCCCTCCCCACATAGTCCTCCTGTGAGCTGAGCATTTTCAAATCTCCAGCTCTAACCCAGGCCACCTGTTGGATGGGAGTGATCACTGATTGCTCACTGTTAACTTTATCACAGTGCTGTAAGGCCGTGGTGAGGCGTCTGCTCCGTTAACACACTGCCGTGGCGTCGCGCCCCCGTGACACACTCACACGGGGGAGTGCTGTTGCTTCGGTACAGTGGGGAGGAAGTGCGATAACAAACAGAGATTAATCACGTCCCACCTCAGCGACTCCCGGAAGAGTTCAGCGATGTGATATCTCTCTCGCCAACCAGCAGCGAATGTTTGTCGCAACAGACTTTTTTTTTTTGCTGATTTAAATGAGAGATTTTAATGTGGAAAATTCTGAATGGGAGACAGGTCATCTGGTTCACATCTGGCATCACCTCTGATACAATTATTTAATAACCTACCAAAACATTAACTCTTCTCTGAAAATTCTATAGCAAATGACCGTATGCAATGGAACACAAGTGCTACAGTAAAATGCAGTAACGCCATTAAGAATGAAATAAGCATGGTTTTATGGTGAAATGTGTGGTGGAGCAGGTGCAATAAAAAGCTATAAATATGACGGTATATTTTCTTTGGCACGGAATGGTCTGACCAGTTTTATATGGACAGAGGTCGACAGAAAAAGAAGTGGTTCCTGAGGGACAGAAAGGAAATGACTCATGTAGTGGAAACATTATGAGTGACTGCATCACACATCATGCACACAGTGTGCTGGTCTAACAAGGCCAAAATGAACGACACTAGCAAGTACTAACATACAAAATACTCAAAAAAAGTATTCAGCTTGCAGTTTCTTCTGCCAGACAAAGCAGTTCAGGCAGAGTTAAAACTTAAGAAAGTGTACATCCATGCTAAGCTCACCACTTTTCTTTTGATAGCAGATTTCTAATAGTATGGAAGAGCCGGTGTCCATCAGTGAATGCAGCATCCTCTTCCTGTCTGAGAACTCACTTTCACCCTCCATCTCAAAGCTACGTTCCATAGTTCACCTGGGTAAAGTAGTCCAGAGGACTCCAGCTCCTTTTGCATTTTGTATTAGTAATTTTCTGTAGGACCTGCAACATCTGCACAGTGATGTTACAGGGCTTTACTGAGTTTAACTGTGCCATTCCCATGGTGTTAAAAAGAGAGGAACAAACATCCTAAGTTTCCTCAGTTCAATGGCTGACAGAGAAAACAAACTTAACAAACAGGAGAAAAATACTGACTAATATACAGTGAAATCAAGCATGTTCTGTACTTCCTTTTGGGCTACAGATAAAATGTTTGCTGCCAAAAATGGGGTGTGGGAGACAAAATGAGTGTATTGTGAAATAGTTTATCAAAATACTTTGAATTTTGTTTCATCGCCAGATCACGTGGTCTGCTCAATTACAAATCACACACACACACACACACACACACACACCACAGAAACCAAGAACCACAATAGAAACAGATCTACCACCTTCATTACTGACCTGAGCACAGCTACACACACATTCAGAACAGATTTCCCAGCTCTTCCACGCAGTAGTGAAATCCTGACACGTGCTCCTCAGACGAATTCGCATATATTAGCCCCCAGAGGTGAATTTGCGTTGGAATGCGGCTTTAACGTGGGCTTTGTTTACCTTAACACAGGGCGGCGGGGCCCTTTAACGCACGCATTCCTCCTGTCTCTTCACCCCAAACCAACGGTCCCTCCTCACAGCTGCAGCTCAGCCTGTCCTTTCCCCCCGGGCTCCAACGGCTCCGGGACACGGGGGTCAAGCGCGGAGAGGCTTTCGACTTCGCCCCTTTCTTCGAGCCAGTCTACAGACTCAACGTTTATCCGCGGGTTAAAGGACGCGGTTCGGCTTTTGGGGGTTTGGCGCCAACTGGAGCGAAGGGAAGCCTGCGTCCTACAGCCCGAGAAAGAAGCGGGATGCGGGACGCTTTGGGACCCGCCCACCCGTGGGCGACAGCGGCGCCCGGGTGCGGGCCCCTTTTGGCAGCGGTGGCGGAGCGACGGCCGCGGCAGAGAAAAGGAGCCATTGACACACGCCGGCAGCGCTCGAGCCAGAGCGTTAGCTCAGCGCTAAGCACGCCCGCCAGCCAGCGGGGGAGCTGCACAGACGCGGCCGTTACAAAGAGCCACTGTGCGCCAGCGTCTCGCGGCTCAGGAGCTTCGCCTCGACAGTGACATTTATCTTACGCTCGTAAAAAAAAAAATTACCCCTGATTAAGACGTTTCCACACACAGGATGAGAAGAAGGGAAAAAAGAAGGAGGGAGCCGTTCCTTCTCTATACGCTCCGGGCAGCTGAACCGGCTGCACGGTTTCGGCTAATTGTCCTTGATTCAGAAACATTCCAGCGCTCGTCTGGGTTTATGCAGTAAAAGGTTTCAGCTGTGCAAACGGGGCGATGCAGAGGGTTGCCAGGAGAGACACAGCACCAAGACAAAGCCCCTCTCAGCCCGGCTACAGTTGGCAGACATTTGGCTGGCTGTGCGCTCCATTTTTTCGACGCCCCATATGTTTTCTGATATGTCATTAAAAAATTTACAAAACCTATGAATCCAGAGGATGTGGTCAGCCGTGTTACTGAGTGACACTATACAAATCTGCACTTAGGCAAAAATTTAAACCAAAAAAGGGAAAGATGTGAACGCACAGGCTGGTTCTGCATAAAATCTAGGAAAAAGCACACATGCACAAGGCCATTCAACAAACTTACTAAAGGTGTATCATGAAATGAATTATGTAAGGTTGATCAGTGAGCACACCAACGGAGTGTCAATTCGAAAGAATATGCTCAAGAAAAATGACATTCACCGAAGATGCATACGAAAGCACACCAGCTGAAAAACACACTATAATAAAGCACCTCTTGCAACTGTGAGTAAAGGAGATGACATGTCTTACCTTCACCCATTGGGACCTCATATGGAGTGCTGTGAGATCCTTCTGGCATGGCACTGGGCCCTCAAGGAACTGCAGAGATACAAATAAGGAAGAGGGAGGGTAAGGACCATGAGGAAGATGAATGAATCACAATGCCTCAACACCAAGACTGTTGCTTGCTGTATCTCAGACTCCAGCACACACGATTTCCAGCAGTTGACTCATTAATCCCAGAATGCACTGCAGACTACAGCACTGCATACTGTACTAAGGAAAAAAGGAAGTTAATATCTGCTGTCTGATTGGATTTCAGGGATACCTAATGATGGGAACCCCATAGGGAGCCTTACCATGTGATTTCAATTTCCACCTTGTTTTTAAGGTCATGCACTTTATTAGTAGTTTGTCACCTGGAAAAGATGTGGAGCCTAGCCTTGTTTTTACAGCTGGCCATTTTTATACCAAGCAATTACTCCTGTGAGTGATTTATAGGGGATAGAAAACCACAGAAACAAGGATATGGAAACATTCCCCACACCGAGCAGGTGTTTTGGGAGTATACAGACAAAGTGTGGAAACTGCACAATAGATTGAGGGAACTTTTCGGATTCTCTCATTTCCTGCCATCATGCCATAATTAGCCTATAGATATATTTAATTCTTAGACAATAACATAAATATGAATACATGAATGGCCAAAATCAATCAGATAACCTACCACTTTTGCCACTTTTCTTATACATTACCTAAATAAACTTTGCACCTTATATATTAGTATGCATATCAAACGGGAGAATGTGGGAGGACCTAATGATTGACAGGATCAGACTGCAAATAATTCGCCAAAGTCTGGGACTTTTCCCAGTGTTCTGATGGGAATCAGTGAGGTGGGGAATAAACCAGTTGTCTGCAGAAGTGCAGTCCCTGTTATTCCCGAGATGCATCCAGTGTTTGGTGTAACATCTGCAGGAGGGGTGTTAATGGAGCCAACACACACCAAGAGTCACCCAGACACAAAGAGTCCCCCTCCTGTCATGAACACACATGGTAGACACTGCGTCACACATGCTGGTTGCACATGCGCACAAACAAAACACACACACACGCACATTTTTCTGCCACAGCCACCTAACTCCAAAATGTGAAAGGAAGCAACAAATATCCAAGAACCATAAAATACAATATTTATCCATCCCTCCCATTACTCAACACAAAAATAGAAAAATTGTATTTGGATTAAAGATATTTAAAGAGCATTCGGTTCCACAGTATTGGACAGTCGAACAAAATTGGCTAATTATTAAATCCAGTCATTTTTTCTTGGTTGAAAATGAATTTCTTTCTCAACCTCAGCCCGCAGGTGCTTTATTTTATTTTATTATTTTTTTTCCAGCCATCTCTGAAAGTTTGTCTGTCTGTGGCTCCTCTTCCTCTTTCACTCAGATGACCCTGTCAATCATGCAGAAATCACACACTGCATCCTGGATGCCTCCAGGAGTTAAGCGGCTACTTCCTGTCACACGGCCCTCTCTCCCTTGGCATTGTGGGGGATTTCTTCACTCAGGCATTCTTCAGTCAGATGTTCCCACAGACACGGCCTGCTCACAAGAACAGAGCCTGCTGCACCGCTTCAAAGGAAAAGTGCACATCCGTGGATGCATTCATTTTCCCTCTTACACCGGGCAGATGCCTGATGAAATCACGTGCTAACGGCGATTGAAGTAGCGCTATCAATGCATAGCAGTGTGGACCATGCCCGGGTTACTACATGTAGGTTAGCATAGTGCGAGGGAGCTGCAGTATGCAGTTTCCTCCAAGCACACTAGCCTGCTTCCTGTAAGAATGCATCAAAATGCTATGCACTGGACAGTAACTCCCGTCTCTGCACCCAGCCCCCCATGAAAAGGTCCTGAAGTTAATGGTGTGTGTATATTTTGGCTCAAACTCAACAGTGGATCATATCCATCTTATTGTAATGCGGTATTAATGGCATACTAAAAATTCAAACCTCATCAAACATAGTTCCCATGGATTTTCTCAGTGATGGGAGAAGCCACTCCGGGGCTCTTCCTGACATGCTGAATATGAGCTCCAATTCTCTTCCTGAATGGCAACAACCTGCATGAGAACTGCAGTCTGCACACACTCCCAGAGGAGGGGGTAGGACACTCACTCTCTCAGCTGATGTATTTTGTTTTTCTTTCAGTCATTTTCTCCTCCGATAACCTCAGAGAGGCCAGAGCCAGAAATCAGACAGTGGCACATTTTCCCCTCCTCGTTTCCTCTTTCATCTCTCTCTCTCTCTCGCATCGCTGTCATTAACCGATCTAGCGGGTGGCAGCTTGACGCAAGCGGACCCCTTGCTGAACTCACAGAGAGGACAGCAGTCATCCTCCACTGAGTCCGAAGGTCGTCAACCCAAATCCGCTGGTAGGCGGCCAGGAAGTCTGAAGGTCAGAACATTTGACAGTAATGTTGTCCTCAAAGTTACCAGTATTAATGCTGTTTTAAAACCCTGATCTAGAAAAAAAAAAACCCATGCTGAACACACCTAATGACTGAAAAAATATCACCAAACAACCTGTACATGCCACATCCGCTCTTTCAAACGTACAAAACTGATAGAGGGAGCAGCATCTGTGTAACCTGGAAAATGGGCTGGGGAACCAAAGGTTGCAGTTTCCAGTACCAGAAAAGTCACTGTTGTAAAAGCCTTGAGCTGAATTTACAATCAGCCAAATTAGCTTAGCAGATGTTATCCAGGATGTTATCCTGAAGCCTACAACACCTTTATCTGTCTGACTCCTGGTTCAAACCAACAACATTGTGGTCACAACACAAATTATTTCCCATTCCCTCTTTCACACAGATGTCGTTCTATGCTATACTGCCATTGTAAATTAGACAACACTATACCTAAATTACTAAACGCCAACAAGTTTTAAAGAATTACACAGTTCTCAATTATCCATGTAAACCTCTAGGTCCATTCCCAACAAATGATTGAGGACCATCTATAGACCTATAATGTCATTCAAAAATATTCAGTGTTCTTGGCTGATACTAACCCGACGCTTGATGAAGAAGCAAAATATACAGTCTCAATATCTGCCTGAATGTAACATCAGACCGCAGTACCACCACCTTCCTGCAGATGTCACTACCACTGCAGGAAGAGTGGCTAGCAGTGATCTATTGCATTTTAGCAGGAAAGGTACTGGAATCATAAATCTGCCTATCTGCACTTGCTAATCCAGTTGTCAGAGCTTTTGTTATGTAAGTAACAGAAAACTTAGTCTCAGCCTTGGAGCTTTACTGCAACAGTTCACTTGTCTCAGACAGCTTCTTAGACCTGAAAACCACTGTTTTACATCCCTTTGCCACAAAGAACATAATAATTTCCAAGTACATGTTTAGGAACAACACTGCTCTTTCACTGTAGCAAAACCAAATTTTATTATTAAAATTCGCATGAACCATGCTTCCCTTTACACACCGGCCTGCACTGAATGGATCGATTCTAAATGGATGCGCACACGCTTCTGTCTTATCAGCGGGGAAGGGAAATTCTTCCCATTCCGCAGCACAGAGCCACTCAGTGTTTGGTGTTAGCTTGTGCCAGGCACTCGCTAACATACGGCCTTCAGGCTGAGGCTGAACAGGCCTGTGTGTCCTCGGCCCCCAGCTCTTACGCTGGCCTCACAGCTGTGAAGAACAGCTGGGCCTGCCGCGTCACACCAGGGCCGCGATCAGAACCCTCAGGACACCGGGGCCTGAAGAAGACACGGCGAGCTTTGGGCATGTGATACTGCACTGATGTAGCTCAACCAAAACTCAACCATAATAACCCACACTCCTTTGAAAAAAAGATAGGACTTCCTCCAGGTTTGCAGGAACACCCGTGGCCCAAATCTGCATATTTTATCAGGCCAGTGAATTCTGCAGCCCCTTACCTGTGCACATTTGCCAGAGTTCAAAAGTTTGGGAGCTAACTCAAAGACACTAGATTTCTCTGTAAAGCCATACTCCCTGAATGAAAAGTAAGAGGTGTGGCAGTGGTACACATTCGACTGTTAGGCTCACACAGTGGAGTTAATTAGGGTGTAGCTCTGTATGCATTTTTTTTCCTTAACTGAATTAGCACAGATGACTGAACCTGAAAACTGGCCTCCTGCGATTACTGGCCAGCCTTTTAGACTTGCATATCTTGCTTTGTGAAGGTCAGAGCTACAGGAATTCTTTCAGGATTAAGCTCAGCATTGTTCCAATTGCCCTCCACTGCTGGCCAATGCCCCATGCGGACAGCCAGACCTGCTTACCCAAATCTGCCACGGGGGTTTATAAGCTGAAATACACGGGATCACAGACCACAAAGTAAAATGCAGGATGAAAATATAGTGCACAGTTGAGTGTTAAAGATTTTCCGATCATCTGTCATCACTGATACTAAAAGCACACTTTAAATTTCAATTTGGGCATAGTGGTCAACTTTTATCGTGTGACCAAATGATGAAGAAATGGGAGGTATCACTGTACCCTTTTCAGAGCAGGCAACCAGCACGCCATTCCCAAGCGGAAAAAGACAGGGACCGAGTGACATGACTGGGCAGCCACAATAAACAAACATGTCCGAGCCGCCCACTCCTGGTCCCATGACCGCACACAGCCGTGATACAAAAGGCTTCATTCTGCCAGGCTACTCTGCAGCTCGCTAGCCAATGGCTCCGTCTCACAATGCACTGCACACACAATATGCATTATAGCACCTCCAGGTCACAACATCAGCATCAGGCAAATGCTTTTAGTCCAGAAATGCACTTCCCCTCTGCATCCATCACCTGCTCCGGAATCATCATGTGTGACACGCAGATGCAAGCATTGTGTAGTTGCTATCCAACAAGATTCTGACACATCAAAGTAAAAATATACAGTGGCTACTACCTTTCATGATCTTAAAGCAAAAAACACAAAACAAAGTGGAACCTTTCTCATTACACAAACAAGTAAATATAAATATAAATATAAATTCAAAAGTACAGTGAGGCTCTGCATTCCTCCCCCAAATAGGTAACAACTATCCGTGGAGAAGGACTGCCAGAGCATGCAGGCTAGACTGGTGTGGCTCCCAAACTGCTCTTCCTGTGTCAACACCCCACCCCCAAAACACACACAAAGCTCAAATAGACAAAGTCTAAGTCCGCAGCGCAATTCATAGATATGTGTGTCTCCTATGCGGTATCTGTGTCTACTATGTGTTTATCTATAGGTAAAGGTGTTCCAAAGACAGATACACATTTATCTGTTTTTGACATTTGTTTTTATTTCTGAGCCTGTATGTGTAAACAGCTGACACAGAACCACTTTGACTTTGCAGTTAGAAATGTCACAGCACAAAAGAATCAGCAAGTAAGACACTTACAGAAGATAAGGCAAAGGTAAGCAGTAAACTACAACCACTTTCTGCTCTCCATACATCACCCAAATATGGCTCTGAATCCATGTTTAATCAACGTTATCTACAGTACAAGTTCCCTATGATAGAATATACAGCAATACTCAATACTGGCTGGCTATTCGCAAGGATGAAACAGGAGAAAAATAGACTAGCACACACTCAATGCCTTCTTCCAAAGCTAAAAGCCAAACCATCTAATTAGCTGAAACAAAAAAGACATCCTAGACGTGACTAAAGGGGAGCATGCAGGCAAAAAGAGGTCTGTTGACCTGAGCAAACACGACTGTCAAACATCTGTAATGGACACAGATCCAGGTCCATGCATTCGGAGAGCATTTATTCCCACAGTTTATAAGTGTGTTATCCCAAATTTGACCTCCTAGCATGAGGGGCTGAAGATTAGTCTCTTAATTGGACACAGATGCCAGCAAATTGCTTCTGGAAAAAAAAGAGATTATGGAATTTACTCCAAAAAATGGTAATTAGATGCTTCATCTTTCTCTCTTCTGTTTTTTCTCTAAGCTGAAGATAGCATTTCTTTAATCTCCTCACTTTTCAGCTGCAAGGTTGCCAAAAAGTGCTTGCTTCATTGAGTGCACACAGAAGGCTAACAGCTGTGTGAGCCACATAGACCATTGGATAATGAGCAGCAAGGAGCTCAGGCCCGGGGTGAGTAAGCTTCTGTATCAAAAGACAAAATGCTATCAGAACAGATGTTTTAAAAGATTTAAAACTGCATACCACCCTGCAGCCTTCTCATGTCTAATTACTGAAGCTAAATGGGCTTGTCCCCAAACTGGGCACACTTCAGATGTCAACCTTTTGACCTCATTGCACTGTGGCCTCTGATGCACATTACAACGATTTGCAGCCAAGTGAGACATGGCTGGGATGAGAAGCAGCACCTCCAAGTCTAAGGCCATGTTCCCAGGAAAAGATGGCTTGTTCCCTTCAGACGAGAGGGGAGCAACTGCCCCAAGTGGAACAGTTGGAAAAGTATCTTGGGGACTAATTCACGAATGAGGGTAGAAGGGATTGTGGGTCTGAGCACTGGTTGGGTGCAGCAGCCACATTGTCGTGGGCATTGTATTAGATTGTAGTGGTGAAGATGGAGCTCAGCCATGAGGCAAAGCTCTCAATTTACCAGTCAATCTTCGTTTCATTGGGTTGTGAACGAAAGATCTCAGAATAGAGCCACTGCTCCTTTGCATGGAGAGGAGCCAGTTGAAGTGGTTCACTGTTTCAGGGGGCCTACCTGAAAAAAAGAATTTCACATTATTTTCCACAAGGGGTTCCTTGTGGAAAGATGATCATCTTGGAGAAAAAAAAAAGACTTGAGTACTGTGGCACTCTGAGGTGATCCTGAAAAGGCAAAAGTGCAGAAAGAGAGCAACAATGCTGTGGGGAGGTCCAGATAAACCTCTCTGCCTCCAGAGAGGCCCGATGGGGTCACAGACGGTGAAACTGGCTAGCAGGAAATGACATCACGAGAGGGGCATGCTAGAGAAATTACCAACCGTCACTCTCACACATTTCATGCATGGCTCAGAGTCTATAAAATAGCATACAGCTCTACAAATACTTGGGGAGAAGAGGAACTTTTCCACAACAGTGAAAAACGCATCTCCAAGCAAGGCCTTTAAGAATACTGTATAAGTAGGTTGTTCCCCTCAAAGACCAGCTAAATTGGGATTAAAGATGAACGGGAGTGTGAAACAGTAGAAAACATGAATGGACATGCTGTTGCCTGTGGCACTGCAATGTAATACACCAATCTCTTTCAACAACACTAAATTGCTGTCATGTCTGCAACCAGGTGTTTCGTCTTTTAAGTGATCGGAGGACATTTTGGGATTTTCCAATTATTGCTGAGTTGCAACATAGACACTCAGCCATATACAGGACAGCAAGATCATCGGTAGTGGAAAATGACTTGGATTCAGAGCGTAATTATACCTTGACTCCTACTCAAAATCCCCAGATGAAAGTCAGCTACAAGAGTGGAGACATATCAGAAGAGACTTTCATAATTCCCACTACTTTTAATGCTAGAAGTATCTTCAAATCTGACTCCGGAAAGCAATCTACCAAACTAGCAGACTTTCCAAGTGGGAGGCAAACTAATGAAGTGTTGGGAATCAGCTAAAAATAGTATTTCTGGGCAGAGCCCACCCCTTGGTCTCACAGCCTTCCTGCCAGAGAGGAAACACAAAACCTCATCCAAAAAGCATCAGCCCAACTAAGGCCCAGGGGATTCTGGTAGTACAATACAAGTCTTCTAGGATGCCATCAACCAATAAGAGGCCTTCCTTGGAGCAGTGTCATGATGTTTGTATCACAGAAAAAAAAGGCAAACATGCATGTATGGAGTCTATTCGGCTGCAGGCCGAGACAAAGTCTCATTATTTCAATGGTACAGGTCCTGTGTATTTTGCCTGACCTCTTCCTTAGCCCCCTCTGGCTCTCCAGCAAACACACACTCTCACCAGCACTAACCAACCGCTCTCTTTCCCACGTCACTCTGCCTGTGCTGCAGCCATGACGCAATTCGCAGGAGAGAACTATTTGCTCAGCCTTGGGAAGGCAGAACAAATCCCTAAAAACACAACAAGGCTGGCCTACTGGCCTTTTTCCCCATTCTAGGCTTTCCTGAGTGGGGGAACACTATTTTTCAGAGTGGCTACATTCATAAGAGGGTACAGAGAGTTTGGAAGGACTCTCTAGAACTCTATGTAATTCCGCTTCATCCAACAGTTTTATGTGTTAATAAACATTAGAAGCTTGTATGTGCTACCATACCAAACAATATCAGCAGACAATTTAAATACAAACATATACAGAAACATAAATGGGAATGTAACCACCTGTTGATACGAAGGAAAGACAGTAATCTAATGTGGGCTCACAACTGTGTCCGACTAAGAAAATTGCCCTAATATAGATTTTTTTTTTCCAGTGCTCACCTCCTGACATTTAATTTGTAACACAAAACCCCAACAGAAACAAAATTCTAAATGGCATCCACTTCGTTATTTACGTTCCATTCTTTAATCCAATCCACTGCTTTGTAATCACTGCACAATTCAAAGTGTCCCAATGCAATCTGGATAAGCCTGCCACCCTTGTGAGCATTTAAGGAGCCCGGCAAAGATAAACCGCCTTGGTGCTCTAGCGGGGCACGTACGACCCACCGCAGTCCAATTGGCTAATAAACACATCCTCTGCTGGTTACCAAATACGCTGGGAATTCCATGCTTCCCTTGAAATACAAGTCCAATGAGGCTTGGAGGGGGGGGGGGGTGGTGGACTTAATTTCACTTATTTGTTTCCTGTGGAGGAGGGCATTAAAATAAAGTGCTGGAGAACTTCTGAGTGCCACACATGCAGCTTAGCTTCAGCTTTTTATCATGATTAGGTCAACGTATCATTTGATTCCTGTGGGATAAAGACAGGCCGTGGGAGTTCAGAGGCAATTCTAGTCCGAGTGATAGCTGTTCAAAGCTAGATAGAAAGCTTTGAAAAGCCCCTTTGATCAATAATCAATATAGGTCATCGCATTCCTAACTCCCTGCCTGCCACTGGGATAACAGTTCTTTCAGCCATTTCATGGGTGACTACCCTTTCTTATCTTTTGTGAGGTGCTGGACAGTGTACAGTTAGTGTAGACTAATGTGGTTGACTAGACTACTGGTTGACTAGGCTACATAATCTTGAATAATTACAAAAGGCAAGCAGATCCCATAGTGCATATTCAATACTCGTGTGACCACAACAAGGCACTTTATCTTGATTGCTATAGTAAAGGTCTACCCGTGTCATGGGTTGTATGCAACTGTAAGCACCACTAACCACCAAGGACAAGGGTGTCTGTCAACAATTGACATATAAATACAACTACATCATTACCATTAGAATTACCGGTTGTAGTGTTGGATAGTGGTTAGAGAGGTTTCAAGGTCAATTGCCAGGTAGGGCATTTGTGCAAAGAACTTAATCTGAATGACTCCAGCAAATAATTGTCCTGATGGATAACTTGCGAAGTGTGAGCCACATGAGCTAGGCAAAAAAAAAAAAAAAGAAACTCTTTCCTGGTGGAATTATGTTATGTTAAATTTTGTATTCCAAGCGATCAGTGTGGCCTTCTGCCTTTCTGCCCAGGATGGCTGGATCCTGTGGAGTCAGTCCTGTGCTTGGTTTTAACACAGTGCTTTGTGGGAAGAGGGGGCTCCATTTTAGCCAGCTACCTTGGATAAATAGCTTAGGAGCTTCAAGTTTTGCAGCCTGAAATTTAAATGAAAAAATCATCCTCGGGTATGTTAGTATACCCGAGCTGAGACACATGTAGACCCTGCACAAGCGCAAGTGTGCCAACACAGGGAGACACTTTATAAGCAGTACAGAAGGAAGTAAGATTCTTGCCGAGCTTAAATTGCACGCCACATAACAGCAAGAAAATAAAAACAGGCTGCAAAGAAAAGAATGTGCCCATGTGACATATGTAGTGCCTCCTGACAGACATTTTTTCTGGAAACATGAACAACCAGATTATAGGGGTTAAATGACATTGGGTTATGTGGTTATTCAAGTAGAGCAGCTGAGGAGAAAAATGACCCACACATCAGCGCATTGCTTTACAAGAAAAAAAAGAGACCAAGGTTGCTCTTCCTCTGCAACGAAACGACTGAGCCTTGCAATGACAAGGTCAGTAATCTGGCGGGAATAGCATCTCAAAGCCACAGTGACTGCACGCCTAACCGCAATCCTTAACATTCAGCTTCACACATGCCTGCCGCCGTAAACCGTAGAATTCCTGGCATTGTGCGGCATGTTGCCAGTGTGTCCCGTTTCAAAGCCGTACACTCTTCACACATCTGACACGCTGTATGCAGCAGCACAGAGGTAACTGGCCCAGTAAGAGCAAGCTGCTACCCTACACAAAGTGCCCTGCCTGTGGGGTTTTACGGCCCCATTAGCACTACAGTGATACCAGGATGTCCCTCAGAGATCCAGCCTGTTCAAACGCACTGAGAACGGCACTTGACAGATAATGTTTTTTGTTTAACTTCTAAGTTTACCATAAAATTTGTCAGTGTAACACTGCCTCGTATGTCTTACTGAAGAATTTGCAGGTCTTCCAAACTAGGGGGGGAGGGCTTGACTATTCTTAAAGAGTATAGCTCACTTCCAGGGCTTTTTTGATATTATATAAATTTTAAGTATATGTTTTTGGCCCAAAATGTCTTTTTTGTGTGTGTGTGTGCATGATGAAAGACATCTGTTAAGCTTTCTAATGGCAGGAAACGTAACTGCAGTAAAAGTGTCTTCGGAGTTTGAATTGTGCTTTCTTGCTTTAAAGCAGAAACGCGCAAATGTCCCACATGTCATTAGAAACTGCAGTAGGTATCCAAAATATCCTACCTCACTCAGAAAAACTGTTGATTGAGCCAATCAAATGCATACACTATGTCTTTAGAAGGTAAACCATTCTTTTAAAACTTAGACTGGATATGTGCTGGCCACTGTGGGACTTTATGGAGAAGCATCAAATAGTTGATAAAATATTACACCCAGGCCAGTTGTTTTGCTATGGACAGCTTTCCAAATTTTTAGTCGAATATCATAAATTGTCCGAATAGCTGTGCATAGAATAATGACTTCAAGAGTTCCATTAACCCTTGAAGTCCTCAATTCTCTACTTAAGTTCACCACAAGGTCAGGGCATGCGCATATCTGAAAACCAGGGATAAACCATTTAAGGTTGTAGATTAGAACCTCCAGACAATATTTTTTGAGTTCTGCAGCATGAAAACCACAAATGCGTTCTCCTGAACAGCAAGCTCCACTGCACTTTGAACCCACCACTTCCTCTTCAGATCTGCTGAATGACCAGCTCACATGACAGCTCATGTTTTCTGCACCGATATTTACAAAGAACCTTCATTGCATAGTCAAATCATCGGAGCCAGTGTGTGGAGATATCTCAGTTTCCATTTTCTGATATCACAGCCTGCGTCCTTATGAACGAGATAAGAAGCATTCGCTCGGGCCACTCTGCCCACCCTTATCCACAGTCAATCAGGAAACAGTGAGTGTGCTGGAGCACCCCAGTGTGTTGGGCACGACAGGGGAGGCCAGCCCGAAGAGGAACTGGGCGTGCCCGTGGCACTGAGCCACACAGCAGCGGTGCTCTGACAGAGAGAATTCATTGTTCGGCACTTCCCAAAACCGCACTGACCTACCCTCTCAGCCAGTACTAGAGGTGGGCTGTCCATTAAGCCTAAATGCACCAGCCATCACAGGAGCTCAACAGTAAAAGAAAAGAGAGGTTAATGTTGCTGGAGACTGGTATCTTTCCAACAGTCCTTGTTCCATTCAATTAATTGCTGATGGGAAAATTCCTACAGCTTTCTATATACAGCCTGAAGCACCCATGAACTCTCCTTTACTGTCAAAGAGTGCTGCGTGGTTCTCATGAACTGGCAATGGAAAGAGTGAGAATCCTGCTGCCAATCCTTTTTATTTTCAGAGAGGGGCTAAATCAGTTAAGTTAGATGGGAACATGTCTTTGCACTTAGATCACTGCAGAACCCTGGCAATTTTAAGCAAATATTGTCCCCGTCTATAACAGTTTTTTTTCCCGTTTTGTCCTGCACATCAAAGTATCGGACCAAAGTTCAACAGAATGAGGCAATAATCCCCTCCCACCCCCCACCCCCACCAACACAAACTGTAAAACCTTCCTATGCAGACAACTGGTCAATCGGTGACTCATATCAGTACCTAGACTCCTCCTGCCAAGGATCACCTGTCGACAAACGTATGACAATAAAGTCTAGATGAGATACGGTGCTTCCGTTTGCCACACCTGGCCTATACAATAACCGCTCATCTCTAGTTGCACAAGAGACATGCCAATAAGCTAATTATGAGGTAAACGCACTTTACAAGGGAAAACACCGTCTGTATCCAATGCATGACTTTGCCAAAGACTGATATTGAGTAAGCACAACTGTACACTTACGTAACATGCTAAATTGAGAAGGTGCCTAACACTAAACAACCTACATGTTCTCAAATTTTATTCTGTCTACAGCAGCAGAGACCGTTTTCATCGGAGCCGCCACCAATCCAGGAAAGGCCCAACCCTCCATCCTATCTGCGTGAAAATCTTCAGAATGGCAGGGCTTCACTTCCTGGCACGATGGGGGCACAACAGGGCGCTTTTTAGAGGTCTCCTTAAAAAAAGAACTCAAAGGATGAAACCTGTTAAAAGTCACCATTGTTGGAAGTAATCCCCTTTGTTCTGCATTGTAAGTATTGAAACGAGGTGACTGAGTAATAGACCCGCTTGTCTTTGTCATGCATTCCAGCACCCAGAACAATGACATCGTCAGAGCACTCCCTGTCCATGCAGGTAGAACTGACGCACTCCTGGCAAGTCCAAACTACTCAGCTCTTCTCTTCTCTACACACAGAAATCGACATCAGAAAGCTGTAATATAACAAGCAAAAGAAGTACAAATTTCCCTGTGGGCTCTACATTGATGTAAATCAAGAAATGATAACATGCTCAGTTCAACAAAAAGC
The DNA here is from genome assembly GCF_013347855.1 of Anguilla anguilla. Classification (NCBI taxonomy): domain Eukaryota; kingdom Metazoa; phylum Chordata; class Actinopteri; order Anguilliformes; family Anguillidae; genus Anguilla; species Anguilla anguilla. Next base: position 16,622,578 of record NC_049201.1, on the reverse strand, counting down.
AGTGTGTGCGTAGCAGGCTACCATGACAGTCAATGATAAACCAACTTTGCACATTACCTGTAAATAAAAGGACATGGCACAATGACTATCACACGTGGTCAAACAATGAATGCTGCACATATAAATATTGAGACAGAAACAGCATCTTGAGAACCAGCTGTGGTGAGAAAGGCCAGGTTAAGATCACATGACCAAAAAAGACCTTTGCAATTAAAAGTGGGGAAAATGGGGGTCTTGTCCCCAAGTTGACCCCAATCATACTGGAGTGGCACGCCAAGCTTACCATGTTGTGATTGTCTCCTACAGCATCAGTTTATTTACATACATTTGCATTTTTGCTTTTGCATGTGGGCTACATTTTATTTATTATCTACATTAACATAAGTTTAATTTTTAACTACAAGGACTAGACAGACAGCTGCTTGATTTGGAATTGTCTGATGAAGGCCAGTGATCAATCTGCTTCAGTAAATTATAATGTGAATCTTACAAAACTCCCTCACTTTTAAAATGCAACAAATATCATAATTGCTGCTCTTTCTTCATAAATAGGATTACTTTAAAAGTCAGAACTACATATGGACAGATCACCCACCCATCCAGGGCTATCCTGCAAACTGACTGAGAAGCACAGATAAGACTCCTTTAACACAGATTTTAAGTACTTAGGCAGGTGCCTCCTCCAAATAAAAATGAATACCCCAATTTCAGTGTCTATTACAATTAAACAATTTTAGCAATCATGAATGACTATCTTATCAAATCAGTATCAGATAACCCATAATAATAATAATAATAATAATTATTATTATTGTTATTATTATTATAAATAGCTTCTGGTGTGCGGTCAAATTAAATATTTTCTGATCAAACAAACTAGAAAGACACACAGGTAGCTGATTAGTCAAAGGGTGGAGAGACGGCACTTCACCTTACGTGCCTCCTTACGTGCATGACACCAGAATTTAAGTTGTGGAACTGTGCAAGTAAAACCAACATAGAATTTAAAATAGTATTCTGTCTATGCACCATTTTGTAGATGATCCGTAGACAGATCAACTACAAAAACTAGCCCTGCGTATACAAAACGGACTACAATACTGTATTTCAAATATTTTTATTTTCACTAATACTTTTCATTCGAAACACCAAACAAACAAACGTTTGTTGCATCAATTCACAATAAACAATCTGAACTTCAGTGGCCTGTCCTATAAAGCCATGTGCCTATAGCACAATCCACACAAACGCAATCGCTGCACAGTAAACGGCACTTTAAGTACTGTTATCAAGTAGCCACAGATCCTGCTCGCCATAAATGTATACTTTCAAAGTAACTAGACCTCCATATAGCCTAACCAATTTAAGATACTAGCGTCGGGAATGTTATTGCATCGTACAGTGACATTGTATTTATTTATTTTTTTTACATTTTTTAAAATACAGATTTAAAAACATTAAACCGTTCTTTTAATAGCTTACTATAAACAATTTGACATTCTCAAAAACTGCAGTAGGCTAACCTACTAGCGCAGCGTACCGATCCAAACCGAGTTGATTGGTTAAAAACAAATTCAAACATAATTCCTCAGTGCTCCCATCTCGACTTCCTATGACAGGCAGATTTGAATGAATAACTCCCGCAAATATTCGTGAAAAGTAAACTTATTATCTGTCTCGATCACACTGCAACATAATCAATTAAATGAATTTTTTGTCATTCTACTTACAAAATTCTTGCGTAGAGGCTTCCTGTTACCAAAGAATCAGCGGCCAAGACCAAAGTGATATCGAGCACATTCGGTATGTTCCCTTTATACCACTCCTTAGAAAACAAATCCTCCACCTACCATTTAATTCCGCACAATGTGGATACAGTTGCCTCTGCACTGTCCTAAACTAGTGGCGATAGCTTTAGTGTGGAACTACAAGTAATACTCAAAGGCAACACCTCCTTTGCGCCTGCGTCGAAAATGTAACTTTTTTCAGCATTCAAATAGCGACCTTTGATGGAAGCATCTATTTTACATTTGTAAGTCGGTCCGACGGGATTGAAATCTTCTCTTTCTATACAGTTCTGTACAGTCCATAGAAATTATTTAAGAAACCGCCGGATTCGCACAGCCTACAGGAAGCCTTTGTCAAGTTGATAAAAATCTTTCCGCTGCATTTTTTAAAACTGGCTGAGCAACTAGCCTAGGTATTTGTTCGGACAAGATATTACACAATACCAATTTTCCGAGCAAGTTTTGGTGTCACAATATAAAGGGAAATGTCTATACGTTAGTTTAGGTCCCCACATATTAGTAACCAGCCGTAATGTCCTATTTTGTCCTGCGTGAATATATTGTGTATGGCTACTGCTTAGCCCTACTTGCCAGCAAGTTTAGCAAGTTATTCGTAGCCCACAGTACATGTAGCCAGTGTGTGTATCTTTTAACCTACTGCAACAGTTATCATTAGGCTACAGTGTATTTTTCAGTGTTTACGTTTGGTCATATGAACAACTCGTGTCTACAGTAGACACGAAAGAAAAGAAGAAAAAAAAAACGTTTTCTACTTGACAGCATGGTCTGATACTAAGTTTACAAACCTATTTGGATGAAACAACAGCAAAATTTCTAATGTGAGTAAACAAACTCCGAATGTTTGATAGGGAAATAGAGTTGAAACAGCAGCAGCCGAAACATGAGTACAATTAATTTTCGCTCAGTCCGACACCCATCAATCATGTTTATGATTCTCGTGTGCGTTAGTGGGCGTAGGAATTCCAACAAGCATAACTTTTATTTATTATTACATATAGTAGCCTATTATCCGACGCTTTCAGATAGGTTACTCTTGTCTTAACGGATCATCTTTTATTCCCCGCGCTCATCTAGGCTAACTATTACCTGCAACTATATTTTCGCATGTTGCGCGGGTGTGGGCATAGCCTCATTTTTCAACCATTCTCAGAGAGAATAAAAAAGTACCTTCCTTTGGTAGGCTACTTATTTGCATGCTTAACTTTGAACTTATCGGATAAATTTAATTTTTCTGTCAATGAACAAGATGAATTATACTTGTTCTTTTCCGTTAGTGAAAATGAATAATAGGCGTGACCCATAAACGCAACATATTTGCCAAGGTACAAGTCGCAAGTATGAGCCTGTACGGATTCGCCAAGCACACCCTGTTATAACGCATCAGCAAGACAGCCACCCAAACTTTGGTCAAAGTTTCAGTTAGACTGTTTCATGAACCAGGTGAGAGCTGAAGACTGCGAGATGGGAAGGGATTGCGATCGCGTACCGGGGGGTTACGTGACGTAGGTCTGACGTGAGATTTCTTGAGCGGTGAAAGCAAGTCTCACTGCAGACGCGTGACAGTAGACAGTCCTGTAGTTTATTCAGTGATTCAAGGTATGCGTAATTTTCATAGAAGTATAGTTTGAGGTGTGAAAGGTAATCATACTTAACTGCGCATGGCACCATGCGTCATGTTGCCAAAATAAACCAATAACTTATTGTAAATTCAGTCACTCAATCTCCATACATTTTACTCAAGTTTACAATATTAAAACAGGGTTAAATACGACTAAGAGCCCATGTGAAAATAATTTCTAAAACATTGCCCACCCTCTCACACCAAAAACTTTGGAGATGGGAAAACAAAAAAAAAGTGAACACATACATACAATATGAACTTACAGGCCATACATCAAAAGAAACCTTCCAAGCAGCAGGATGAACCTAAAACAGTGTCTCTGTGCATGTTTGTAAATGCGAAACTTTCTTCTGGTTTTAATAACTCAATTTCACAGCCAATTTATTGCAGTCATCTAGTAAGTATTCCTGTTTCTCCCTATTTTCTTAAAAACATACACCATAAAGCAAGTCCTAACAAGTTAAAAAAAAAAAAGGCTTAACTGGAAATATTACAGCATTTGCTATAAACTATCCTTGTCCTGATCCAAGAAATTATTTTTTTTAAAGACAAAATTGGCATGAGCCTTTTTTTCTATCAGTACAAAATGACCTACTTAATTTTAAATACCTGTGAAATCCTTGTTAAAAGTTTTGCAATGGTGCCACCTACTGGTGGAGAAACCAACCTTGAACCAACCCTGTCTTATCTTCCAGTTACTCCAAAATGTGATGTTTGGTGTGGAGTTCATTGAGGGGGAGGACAAAAAGATAATAGAAATATTGTAGTAAATTAACGAAAAAGAATATAATCAAGGAAGCTGTTCATAACACTGATATGAAGTTATTAAAATATTACATTTTGGAAAGGAAAAATAAAACAATCATACATTTCTTCAAGTTGGTGTTTTATAGTATGATACACGTACATTTTCCATTATAAGAATTAGTAACTCAGAGGACAAACACTTTTTACATTAGGTTAAAAAAAACAAAAAAACATTTTCAAAAAAATGTCAGGGACATTTATGACATACTACCAGCATTTCTGGCCATTTACAATTTGGTTAAATCCAACACTGGGCAAGGACTGTAACTGAACACTCCATTGAACTCTAGGGTTTCAAAAATTCAGTGATGAGAATAATTTGGACAGAAATCATCCTGGATTCCAAGAAACCGAAGCATGAAGGTCAGGAAGCACTCACTCCAAGTGTCTACACAAACACGCAAATCATGTTTTATACGGTCACATACTTTTTATTAATTTTAAACTGTTGGGTTTCATGTTTTGAAGTAGCATGTCTAAACGAGGATATAAAAACTATATACAAACATTTTAAGACAATTCTGGCAGTCTGCTAGCTGGAATGAGCACATTATGTTTAAGTAGTATAAACTATGTAACCCACCAACATCAAGGGTTCATTCACAACTACATTTGTATATGCATTTCCAACACTCATTAAATGAAAATCTATTTTACAACAGACACCCAATAAACATCACACTTTCCTCTTTCCTCAACCACTAGACAAAACGATATTATTTACACTTTTGTTCAGCAACACAAACTATATTAAAAATAACCTGATTAAATTTAAGCAATAAAAACAAATTATGAATTGGTAGTTGCCGAATCTTAAAGCTGGTAGTTCTTTTAATTCGGCATTTAGAAATCCATTTGCATGAATCATTCGAAACTGACCCATGTCGGAACTGGAAGGTTTTTACCCATGAGACAGCTTCACCCTGAGAACAAATTTTATGGTCAACCACCTGGTTTTCTATATCAAGGGATTTTGTGACAAAAATCATCAGGATTAAGAAGAACAATAATCAGTGGTCACATTCCTTTGTATTTGGAGGACTTGTCGTTGCCATGCTGCCAAGCATGTAGCAAACAAATTTAGAAAATTTCTTATGCGTGTACTTCTACACGTCAGAGTGATGTTGCCATATGTCTGTACAAAAACAGAATGTCTCTCAATCCTCTCCCTAAAAAGTTCAAAATTTATAGACGCAAGCAGGCAGAAATGTTAAAAGGTACAGCTGTCTCTGAATTCACGCGCGTGCTTGCATGCGTACGTGTGTGTGTGTATATATGTGTGCGTATGTGTATGCGTATGGGCACGTGTGTGTGTGTGTGTGTGTGTGTGTGTGTGTGTTTGCGCATATGTGTGCGCGCGTGTTTGTGTGTGTGTGTGTATGTGTGTGTATGTGTATGCGTGTGTGTCTCTGGCTGCTTGTTGTTCAGCAACACAGTGTGCTGCAGTGGACTCTGCTGAAGTGGACACGGGCTCAGATGGGCTTGGTGGTGCTGTTGTACACCAGGCGCTGCGTATCCTCCATGGTTGACACCTGGGAGCCATTGACCGCCATGCGCTGGGACCGCTGCTGCTCCTTCCTGCCCTTCAGGAAGCAGTAGCCCAGGATCGCCAGCAAGATCAGGATGGCCACGCCCAGCAGCACAGCAATCGCGACAGTGCCTGAACAACACACCAAACAAACGGGCTGCGTTTACTACACTTCACACAGCAACACCTATGCCATTTCCCTTTGTACAACTACAGCCAATCCTGACGTTTTCTATGACATTGTGAAAATTATAGAAGAAAAGAAATTAGGGGGTTACAGATGAAATAAATAAAAACAAAGTTACAAGTCTGAAGATAATCGAGTTTTCACAAAAGAAAAACACAGAAGCAAAATTGCTCACCTGCTTGACTCTTCTGGTCCTCCTGGTATTCGAAGGCTCCCCTGGCAAAGACGTCCTTTTCTGCACACAGATACATCGCACATCATGGCCAGGCCTACACAACTGCTGTGTTCAAAGTAGCCAGGTGTAGCCTTTCAGTCACGCCTACTTACATCACTGAGTTTGACCGGCAATATAAACCACAAATACAGAAGAGCGTGTTTTCAGTTTACCAACGTGTCCTTTATGTGTACTGAATATTACCAAAAAGAATGTGTACGAGCACCAGACCGGACCTGTTACAGATTTGCAGGCCTTCAAACATGGATTCTCGTCCTCAAACTTGTTCTCGTTCCCATCGCAGCCGCCGTAGTTGAAGCGGAAGCACTTCCTCTCCAAGGGGTCGTAGTACCACTTGGTCATGCTGGCCCGGCAGGGACCGGTCCTGGGGGGCTCAGTGCAGCGGACTGTGGGGCAAAGCCAGAGAGACGGACACTGAGGACAGCAGCCGGTAGAGCTGGAGGAGTTTCTGTGACTCAAACCAAAGATTGGTGGAATTACAGGACCCGTGTCAGAGACAAAACCTACCTTTCTGTTCATCCACAGGAATATCCAGCAGAATCCTGAATTTCTCATCCACTAAGAGAAGGAAAAAAATGCCTTTAGTTTCACTTTTGAATAAAACAGTGATGAAATGAAAACCACGCATTTCCAGCCTTAGACATTTTGAGGCCCCAGTTACTTGATGTGTGCTAAGTTACTTGATGTGTCCATTGAGCACATTATTTTTCTGAATGGAGGACAGGGCTGGAAGGTTTAGTCTGGTCATGGCAGTGTAACAGGATAAACTGTGTGCTGTCCTCACTGTTCACACAGGAATCCTCGTCAGACCCATCGCTGCACTGCGGGGTCTTGTCACACTCCAGCGCTTTGTCAATACAGCAGCCATTGGAGCAAGTGAACTGGTCCAACCCACATTCGGCACCGCACACCTCCCCTGTGTGACACACACACACAGAAACACACGCATACACATATACACACGCGCACACACGCGCACACACACACACACAGACAAACAACAGACATTGACACAGACAGACAGTTGTAATACTCTCGTACAGCAGTGGAACATGGAAAGCAGCAGTGATCCCAGCCATAGTCTGGAATGAAATGTGGCTAAGCAATTAAGGAACTACAATTATAGCTGGAGACAACTGGTGGGGGGCCAAGGATATCTTGAGTAAGGACATCCAATAGAAATGATGGTTACATAGACAGCTGCATAAATGTAAAGGGTTAGCCAAGGAAATCGCTTTGGACAGGACAGCTACTATTAAAATGATTAAATAGAATACGTTAATGTTAGCATTAATGTCTTCAGATACATTTATGCTGAGACAAGGCGAACAGAAATAAGATATGTTCAATCGATAAATGATCACTGACGCTGGGGAGCGGATCCAGTGCAAATCCATCATCCCCGGCAGTTAATAGGACTGCCACTGTAATGTCTCACCTTCAGGATGGGGGAGCATTCTGCCAGAAATATCCGGAGGCGTAACTGCTGGAGAAGCAAACCAAAGTTTTCAGTTAGAAAATGTCATGATGTCACATCTAGTCTTCACATCGCTGCTTACAGCTAAGCGACACTTCTGTGAGGTTCACCCCACCTCCCTCCCCGCCCCTCCAAAAAAAAACCTTGGTTCATAGAGTGTATGTAGATGGAGAACTACAGCACACTCAGAAATGTTCAGAAAAAGTGCTGAAGGCAAAACAATAAATTCAAGGAGGACACGCATTTCACAAGCGTTTATTTGAGAGCTTCGTCAGCACTTAAAAACACGCAGGTGCGCAAAAATGTATAACTTACTATCGTGCCTACGAGGGGTGGGTCACTCATTATGGAAAACAGCTGTGGTAATCAGATTCATATTAAGGCCCCCCCCCATTTAGATTTTATTTTCTCATTACGTTTCAAAGTGACTCACATTTGTTAAGAAAACATACAGATTCACATTTAAAATTCCACATGAACAACAGTAAACACCAACAATGACAAAAATGAAAACATCATCGAAAAACTCTTTTCTCCTCTAAAAAACAAGTGGACAACCTGAAAGGGATATCAGGTAGGGCCATCATGATAGCAGGATTGTCTATTTTCTAAAATAGAGAAGGAGGTACAAAACCACTTCAATTTCACTTTCATATCAAATTTGTCATTGAGACCTCTGGGCTGTAGAGTATCAGGAGTAAAGATTGAAAATAATTCCCTCTGAGTTTTGTGTCCAAATGTAGACTATGTAGATGCATAGCCTCTATACCCAAGAAACAGAGAGAAGAGACACTATGGGAGCATTCGCTGAAATGACAGCGACAGGATAGTTCTCATATTTTCATCCAGTACTGCTTGTGTTCACCAATTCTTTTGTTAAAACTTCTAGACGTTTTAACATCATATCACAAGGGCACTTCAAAATAAAGATTTTTGAATTACAGGTAATACCGGACCTGAGATGTCTAGTATGAAGCTGATTACCTCAGCTGTTTTCCATAATGAGTGACCCTCCCCTCATAGGCACGATGATAGGTGTAAACGTTTTGTGCACGTGTGTGTATTTAAGCTCTAACGAAGGCCCTTGACCGAAAGCTTAGCTTTCAAGTAAACGCTTGTGAAATTTGCAATGGAGAAAATGTGCAAATGTCCTTCTTGGGCAAAGCGGTTAGAGGCGCCTCGTACCTGACACCCCATCGCAGGCTTTGGTGCACTCCCCCTCACTCAGGTAATTGTTCATGTTCTCCTTGCAGCCACCGAACACAAACGCCTCGCAGCGCTCGGTGACAGCATTGTAGTGCCAGCGTTGGAAGGAGCCACGGCAGGGGCCCACCTTCTTGGGTGCCAAGCAGTGATCTGGGGGGGGGGGGGGGGGAGACACGCTCATGAGACTGGTGACAGAACAGGAAAACCGAACAAACGCGAAACTCCCTGGGCTTGGTTCTAACGCGATGGCTACACATTATCAACAGATGCATTCGACTGGAGTGAAAAATCACCGCTTGCGCTTACCGTCGAGCGAGATCGATCGAGCTTGCGGTACCATCTGCGGTTCTGCGCCTCAAGAGAGGAAGTGCACACTCTGAATGATAAACGAGGAAACTTCCAGGCCCTCCCACTGCTTCTGCTAACAAACTGGGGAATTCACAGCTGCAATGCACCCCATTACTTTAAAAAATAATACAACGAAAAACTTCAGCTTCTGATGCAGCGTGTTGTGAAAGAGCAGAAAGTACCACCGAAATGTGAAAGACTACAGCAGTAACAAATTATGCTCCCATTTCACTGCTGTGCAATAGGTGATCACGTTATAATTTCAAGCTCTGGTGCTCATGTTGGTTGAATATCCTCCAAATCAACTGTACACAGATACAGTGCCAGAGATGTGATGGCATTAAGGAACGAATGGGAGAGGGTGCAGCAGGCCTAACAAATCCAGAAATATGGACAGACTGCAGGTCTCTGAACAGTGCTAATCTGCGCTCCCAGACACACCAACACACAGAAATGTTCTGTATAGATTTCAGTTTCAGATGCAAACACGTTCATCCAAATTATACTTAAGAGCAATAAATGCACGGAATGTCACTGACAGCAGTGAGGAGCTGTGGAATTTCAAATCCTCCCAGCTTGTTATGTTTGTTATGTTCACCCGATCTTGTGTTTACAGAATGCATTGAAATGCAGCCTTGTCATTGACGGCTCTTGGTTTGCAGTACTTTTCTGTGCCCTTCTCTGTCCATGACTACTGCAGCTAGGACAGGTGGACATGTCCACAAACACTGGCATGTGAGAGATACAGGTGAAGCAACAGCGTCTTTCAGCCAACGGAGCTCTGCTCAGAGGTTATGCCCATCACTGACACATTTATGTATAAGAGAAGTTTAATCAAAGACAAATATAATTGGATAGCATGGTATATTGAATGCAAAAGCCATAAAGGCACTTGACACTATCAAATCGTTCCACTCATTTTGGTTCTCAAGGATATATACGTACGACTATAATAATGGAATACGTTCATAACACTTCTCAGACTCATAGCTATTGGTTTGAAAGTTCCAGCAAGCTGGTTTTAAAACAAGATGTCATTCTATTCGCTCACATAAGCAAATGAGTTGCTTATATGCAGATAGGCCATTGTTTGTAAAGGATGCCAGCTAAAATTCAAATGTTAAATTTAATGTTACACCAATTTCCAAGAAAACCATGGTCGATTTTCCAAGAACAGGAATCTGCCACGCTTGGGAGACTGATTATATGCAAATAGCAAACTGACCATTCACAAGACAACATGTAAACAGGCAAACATATGACCCTGGATCAATCCTCCCTTCAATCAGTTTACAGGTGTTGGCGATCTACATTAATCAATTTCAATTCATTCAGTCAATACACTGAATGTTGATACATGCAGCATTATATGGAATGGAACTTTCTTTCTAGTAGAGATATTAAAAATCAAAACATATAAATTTCCAGTGTAGGATTAGGTCATTGGCAATTATTGGAATACAGGAAGGATTATAAAAATAAGAGCAATTTGTTTCCACCAGCCTTCAACGGCCCACACAAGATCCCTGCTTGAGAGATCAAAGGTTTTTACCGCGGCGGTGTTAAACGAACTTGGAACTGTGACCTGGAGCTCTTTCAGTCTTAAGCATAACCACAAAGCAGCCAGCAGGAACCAAATTCAAGTCAAACACAGTCAAATGGCATGGCCTTCCTGGCTCTATAGTAAACGATTCCTGACTACGCAGAGAGAAAAGACACGTTAATGAATAACTGGACAGTGCGTTGCGACTGACCACATTGTAAGGCTTGAACTATTTGATCTAAACGAAACGGCCAATGTTGGAAAGAATGCAGAGATTTTATATGAAAGGATATTCTGGGACAGTTTTTTTCCATCAGTTACTTTATACGTGGATGTATTGTGCAACACTATCAGGCCATGAATGCGCTTGTCCTTGTTTGTGAAACTCGAGTCACTCCTGAAACTAGGCAAACCAGTTTCGAAGAGTGGGAGGAGTAAAAAAAAAGATGACTACCTGATACAGCCACTTCCTGTTTAAGCTGAAACTAACTGGGGAATGGCGAGTATCCCTCAGTTCTGTTTTAGAAATACGAGTTCAGACAAGTTCAGGATTAATAATCTGTTGATTTGGCTAATCCATATCATTTAGAAGTCTCTATTCAGTTACACCTGGGTATTGTTTATAGGCTAGCCATTAAATTAAACCAATGGCACAAAAGAACACCAGAACCCTTTCAAAAAGCCTTAAACAATGAGTTGGCCATTGCTCACTGGCAATCACTGGTCACAAAACATGAGGAAACATGACGGAGCGAAAGAGAGACTAAAAACACACCATTTGAAAGGGTCGACCTTGATAACATTCTTAAATGTTCATTCACCTTCAAGAGACAGGAAGCACTTTCAAATGGCCACCACTTAGAACCTATCATGCACAATCTTTTCAGCTCTTTGTGATCTTTAAAACAATGTAGATGTAGATACCATGGAATTCAGTACTTTGCTGAACATGTTTGGTTTCATATAACGATACCAGAGTGGCCATTACTCATCTTCTATCAATTCAAGAATTTTACCATACGCTCTAGCCATTATGCTTTTGGTTAAACTTTTTTTTTTTTTTTTACTTGAAGTTCTAGACAATATTACTCAGTTGCAAACAGACATGCAGCGGACCTTTTCCCAAACGATGAAGAGAGATATTTCCAAAAAACAAAGGGGAAACTCAAACTCATAATTTCAGTTGTTTTTTTCTCTGAAACGGTTGTCATTAGTCGCCATCTAAAATGGCCACACCTTTATTTGAACCCGAAGATCTAGAACATAAGAATTTTCTGAAGGTGAACCCTGAAACAAATTCACACAGGACCAGTGCAGATATCTCAGATGTGCAGTATATCTGGATGGGCTGGGAACCGGCAGGGACAGAGAATGTGATGGGCCGTGAAGAGCTGACCAATGAATCTGTGCGCCTTTGCTTTCAGTAAACACTGAGGACATGCATCAGTTCAACAACGACAGGGTTGTTGATTTCAGACGAAGTTACGCAAGAATGCCAAATGAAACGACAGGAAGGACAGAGGATTGATGACTCTTTTTTTTTAATCTTGGAACTGTCAATTGCACCTCCAGTCAGCTTTTCCTCCTGAATCAGCCCAATAAATCCTTGCTGACTCCACCCACCCAACATCGGAAATGATGAGGTGAATTTGCGTCGACACTAGCTGACAACAATTTTACAGCCATTGCCTACACTAGCCAACACTTATTAATCCCGAATAGCCAAATGACCATGAAATTAGACGCTGGCATCTAAAAATAACATTGTCTGAAATGACTGATTCGACGTTCAGCGCTATATCCCCTATATAGTTTTAAACCTTAGACTATTCACATTTTGATGCAAAAAAACCCTGTCTCAATCAGTAACACTACTAGAGATAACAAAAGAAATAACAAGGCAGTCCCCTTCCCAAAAGGAGGGCTGAAATTGAAACCCCAGGTTGAAGCTTATGGTATTTTATAATCCTATACCCGTCCGAGAACCGTTGTGAAGAGGAAGCTTGTGTGCCTCTTTGAAGCAATGAGCTACACCAGAGGAAAAAACCAAGTGGTTTGACTGTTTCTAAGTGAAGTTATTTTGAGTAACCATTGTAACCACATGTTTGTGCATAGAAGCTCTCCAAAAGAACACCTTTCAGCTGAAATACAGGATAATATATGCAACCATTTTTATTCAGTCGTTTACGGTAAGAGGTGAATACGATGATCAATATACACATCTAAACACTAGTAAACCATTTAAACTGAAGTCTAAAAGGCTGTAATCAGACTCAAGCAAAACAACAAACCATTATAGGTAAGATTTTAAATGGAAAATTCTTAAAGGCAACATTACCGATAATAACCAGGGGAATCTGCTGCAGGAACTGTTTTTTTTTCCCCCCCAGTCCACTTTTTCCCCCAGTGCTGAGGCAATCTGTAACTGCATGATCACAGCACTATTTTGAAGAGGAACTGTGTTGAGATGGCTCCCTGCATCGCTAGGATTTGTTGGAGAGGAATATGCTTTAGTCCAGTATCCTCACAGTGAATTACAATCATGATAGCCCACTGATGTTTGTGTTTGTTTTGATTAAAGAGAGCATACTGGACAGCAAAATAATGCAATTAAGTGAAAACCTCCTGTTTAGCCAAGCATTAAACTTTATATATGAATGTATTATGTATTATACATGTATATGCCCGTACATACAAACATACACACACACATATACGCACATACACACAGTACAGGCCAAAAGTATTAGGCCACCAGTTTCCCAGACTACAGTGAAACTATGGTCTGACTATGATCTGCGGGTCTGCAAAAAAAAAAAGAAAAGAAAAAGCCCTTGCTACGTCCTTTTAACAAGAAAATACTCCAGTGGGCTCCATCTTTCTTGGTCCAGCTTTGACGATGCTTGCCCTATTGGAGTCTTTTCTTCTTCCTAACAGCACATAGCAAGGGCTTTTTCACAGATACACATCCTTTTAGACCAGCAGATCATAGTCGCCATTTCACTGTAGTCAGGGAAACTGGTTACTCACAGGTCGCCTAATACTTTAACCCTGTACACTGTGAGTGTGTGTGTGCGCATTTGTATCCGTGTGCCTGCGTGTGTGTGCGTTCCTGTGAGTGTGCTCATGTCACACAGTACAGGCCAAAAGTATAAGGCTACCTGTAGTTGTGGTGCAGTTTTACAACAGTTTCTTTTGCTAGACAACACATGTTAACATTACAGCCCATCAGTTGGACCCTCCTGAGTGTATAGAAACACAGCACCTGGGAATCTTATGCTCCTTTGCAATGTATCACTGGGAATAACCTTTCTACAATATGCTAATTAGCCCCGCACATCTAACTAACGCCTTCTTTGCCATATTTCCTGCAACCTTAGTGCCTATTTTACTTGCACTAAAGACTAATGGCATTGGGCTACCTGAGGTTTTAATAAAACTTAAGGTAGATAAGATTTCACTCAATATCATTACCTCTCTACCTCCCACTTTGCAAAATGATTGGATAGATGTCCAATAATTAGTTTAATTGTAATTAAATCCAAAGGAGGCTATTTCGAGGAAAGTCGTGTGTAAGATTCTTTTTTCTTTCTTTCTTTTTTTTTTGTAAGTAAAACTAATCTTTGTGTTATTGTAAGTAGAAAACTTTAGAAATGTTTATACATTGGTGTGTTACTCATTAAATACGTACATATTAACTGAATTCTTCTCTACCAGAAGTTTTTATTAAACAAACCACAGGTAGCCTAATTCTTGTGGCCTGTGCTATATATATTACACAGGTGCAAGCCTGAGAGCTGATTTCCTGACCTTCAGACATACGTGTTGCAAACATCCATTAGAGATAAACTGCATTTGAAAAAATGTACACTACAATGTATTACTTTTCTGTGAAACTCCTTTTGGTGATTCACAAACAGACCCTTAAAGAACCTATTGTTAAAAAAAAAAAACTATCAACACGGTGCTCCCAATGAGAGAGAAGTGCATGTTGACAAACAAAATATTGTGGCATTTAATTACACCATATAGTCAAAGGAGATCCAGACAATTTTCATCTGTGGGTGGCTATGACACAAATATGATCTTCAATTAGGTAGGTTCAAAGGTGAACTGCAAGATTTTCAACATAATAAAATGCTGATTTGGACAGTTTAAGATTTTGCACCAGTAGTCTCAACAGGATGGTTTAAACTAAGCAATAGAAACTTTTTATAGTGGATAAGTCAGCTTGGTCTTTGGAATGCTTCCAAAAACAGAAAAAGTGTTGATGAACACCCGTATGCATGCCATACCACATTCAAAGTATTTGAAGCAGTTAAGAGGCCGAGAAATGACGGATTTACCGATGAGCGCTTCATTGCAACAAATACAATTTGAAACCAGTCCTGAAAGTATGCAGTCACTTCAACAACCCAGGCTCAGTAATTCTACTGGTTTCTATGAGAATGTTTTGCACCCAGAGAATTTTTATCGGCAAACGTTTCAGCTATACTGTTCCGCTATAGTGCAGTATACAAGCACACTTGAATCCCATGAATCCCAATGTGACGATAATATTCTAAAGAACTGACAATCTCCAATATAGAAAATACCCTTCCTTTAGACCTATGTCAGGTCTTATACAAGAATGGCAAAAATCTGAAATCCAATCAACGGCCCAAATTTTGGGATAACCCTTAATTTACAAACAAATCCCAACATCTAGGTGAAAACAGGTCTACTGGCAGACATTTGAAATCACTGAAGAAATGGAATGCAAGCTGCAGTCAGGTCAATTGTCCACTGGCCATCAGGGCCAGTGGTTTTTCAAAGTTACTGGCTCGCACACTGAAACTACTGGCTCATTTGCAAATCACTAGGTTTTGATGCTGCCAATTTAGTATTCTCATTCAGGCATGTCTAAATTATAATTCAGACACAAACAACTAGTAATACACAGTTCATTTTCATTTAACTTTTTTCAATTTTTCAACTGCTTATCAATAAAAGAAATGTATGTATATTTCTTCTCTTTCAGTACGTTCCCATTGGTTCGTTATAGCTTTTTGTGTGTGTTACTGGAATTTGCGTCATTTCTCAATTTAGAGCACAGTGCCCTTGTGGGCAACCACAGAGAACCACTGTGAACACACTCGGAGCGAAACTGCACCAACAAAAAGTTGCGTGTCTAGTGCCACCAAACCGTCAGCATTCTGCATGCTTAATCACGAACACAGCATTTCCCCATTTCACAGTCAAAAAAAATATATTTCAGGTATTTCTTTTCCAACTTGCAGATCAGGGCACTAAAACAAAAATGACTGGCCCAACGCTCTGAGAAAACACTGGTCAGGCAGGTGGCATTGTCAAGCCCTGTGCACAGTCAGGAAAAAGCAGACTCAAATAAATTACCATAAATCTCTGTTTTGTAGCATGCACAACGAACTCTGCAGCTGTTCTAGTTTACCAGGGAATAATGCTCCTATAGGCACATATCATGTGAGACAAAGGGAAGTGGTTGAACAGCAAGAGAAGGCATGTATCATATATTTCACACTTCTGCAAACAAATCTCTGAGAATCCAACTAATGTCAACTACCACTTCTGTGTGCGAATTGCTGAGTTTTTTTTTTTTTTTTTAAAGATTTATCAAGATCTAACCGGAGTCTGAGGAAAAAAACTGTAATACTGGTGTTTCACAACAGTGCCAATGTTACATTTTTCAGGACATTTTATTATTAATGTTGACGTTAATATGGCTCCTGTTATAAGCACTGCTTATCATCTTTAGCAAAGAATATGAAACCAAACCCAAAGAGGGCTTATGGAACAAGAGCACCAAAGGAAGCACACTCAACATGAATACATTTCTATTGTAGCAGGCCACAATACAATTTGAAATAGTCTCTGAACTGCCCAAGACCCACTGTGTGACCCACTAGCCATCGGAGATTCTTTTTGTGTGCTCATAAATGCTCCTAGAATGTACTGGGAATTAATTTCATCTTTGATTTATGTGGGATATCTAACCTGTGGTCAATATCATTGGAAATAGAGAAAACAAAAGAAAAGGCCCAATCTGGCCTCAGCACATAGGGCAGGATGTATTCTCCATAACAGCATGTGCAAGACTTTGTTACCAGATCAGGTCATTTTCCTCCATTCACGAGCCAACCTTTTTTGTTAAGACAAAAGTTTTGACCGAGAGCCAGATACGCATGAACTTTTTTAGGCTCCCAAAATCCAGATAGCTGGTACAGCTGATTTGAAGAGCTGATTTAGACATTTCTGAGACACACAGCCCAGATAGCCATTCCATCAAGCCGGACAATGCAGGACAAGGCACATCAACAGGACATTGCTATTTGGACATTGCTATTTGTATTAAATGGTTTGCCAAAAGTCAAAGTCAATTAACTTTTCACACTATTGTAAGGCCCTAATATAACTGTTGTCCATTTGAGTTAACAATAAGTTATGACAAGTGAAAATAAGTCAAGTGAAAATTCCTTAGGACTTTCCAAATCACTTTTGATTTGGCACTAGAGTGCAGAGAGCTGCTTGACTGAACTTATCTGACATGAAGAAATTAAGCAATGAAACCTGGAATACTTTTCCAGACAAGGCCAAAATGTTGTACATAACTGACTCATGAGATTTAATATTGAGCTGAAAGTATTTCCACCTCATGAAATGGATGTTCACAAGACTGTGGGCCTGTTGCTGTTGGCAACACCATTTGCTGGTGTGGATTAAAAAAAAAAGGAAAACTGGTGACATTGACAGTGGAATGACAAGGAATGCAAGAAAAAAAAAAACGGATTTGTTTTAGCTACATATTTTTGTTAATAAAAAGTATAACGGTATAGCCCCCACAATTTTGCTGACAGTTTGGGAAGGATCAGTAAATGACATGCATAGCTCTGCTGAAGTAAAAGGAATTCATGTCACACTTCACAGGGCTTGAACTGAATTTTGGGACAGATTTTCCGCTATGAAAGCAAACCGTTTCAACTGGTCACTGTGGATCGAGTTTACCATTGCAGAAAAATGACCAAATATCCAAGTACCCTTCAGGTAAATTCAGCCAAATTTCTC
This sequence comes from Anguilla anguilla, assembly GCF_013347855.1. NCBI lineage: Eukaryota > Metazoa > Chordata > Actinopteri > Anguilliformes > Anguillidae > Anguilla > Anguilla anguilla. The sequence continues at coordinate 16,604,738 of NC_049201.1, read as the reverse complement.
ATGAGAGTAAATACTTACCCTCAGACTGCTCAGGGGTAAGGACCAGGATAGTGACCTCTGCAGTGTCTGACTGACCAGCAGTGTCAGTGACGGTCAGCTGAAACTTGTAAACCCCAGAAGACAGATTGGATACTATAACTTGGTCTGCAAAGTTTGTTTTCTAGGGAAGAAGGAAAGAAAACAAAACCCATTTACATTTTTACCAATCATGTAGTACACAATTTTGTTGTATGACTTTTCAGGAACAAACAACTCTGGAATTCTCTCACTGTGGAACATTAGCATCAAATAGATGTTATGCTAAAATGCTAAAAATAAAGCCTTGAATTTAAAAAAAAGCAGCAAACAGCTGAATGACATGGTGGAGGAAACACAAATCCCATTTCTCCCACAGAACTAAAAGAAGTCAATAGTCTTTTTTCAGAAAATGATAAGCTCTATTTGTCAGAATCAGCAAAAAATATTGTTCAAACAACCAAGTATCATTTGTGAATGCAAGCCAGAGTAGCTTTTTACAGAAGAACCAGTGTGAACCATATTGGTGACCATGCCCATGCTCCATCCCTTATACCGACCTCTATGACAGCCCAGGTACTCCCTTTGACCAGGCGCCACACATAACTGTCAATCTTCTTGTCATCTTTACTCTCAATGCCATCCAATGTCACTGATTCCTGAGGCTGGACCACCCTGTCCTGCCCTGCGTTAGCGACCGGAGGTTTATCATCATCATCATCACCTGTGAGAAGGCAAACTGCAATCACACTCCTTGTTCATATAAACATGGTTTCCTTTCCCGATTTCAAAACAGAAATTCAAAAAAGTATATGCACATGTAGTCACTTATTTTTCCCTGAGAATAGGAAAGCCCTTAGCAACCACCTCAAACAAGGCAAGAAGAACTGCACACTGTCTGGATTACAGGTAACAAGTCAACAAATGTTGTAGTAACTTGAGCACCTTATTTTCAGCTTCCATTTCTGTTTATAATACTGAGGTATAAGCAAGCTCTCCATATGACAGCCCAGACAAACCATGTAAATTCTCAATTCTGATTGGACCTTCCCTGCTCTCTTCAAGGAGAACCGTTGTCCTCCAGAGGAAAATGTGGTCGTGCAGGCAATACAACTGGAATTACACAATGGAAAATAACTGCCAGTAATCACAGAACTGCGTAACCGTTCACTTGCCATAAAACATCGTTACCATGGGGGATACGAACGATCAAATATGAAAGTAAACGAAAGAGGAAGAAAAATGAAATTTCAAACTGCGAAAATGACATTTAATGAAATTTAACGTGTCTGGACTTGCACGAGGATTCTGCGCTCCAGGCCAAATGGATTCGCACTCCCCAAAAGAGCACACAGATCACGTGCTCTTCGGCAATAAGTCAAACCCGCTGCTTATTTGCATGTGCCATACGCCAGATACATTGGTACATGTAAAAATGTGTCCGACGGCACGTAAACAACGAATCGACGACTATTGATTTTTGGAGCTATGACTTGTCCACCTAGCCTACATCTGATAGGCCGCGTAGAATTTCTCCCTCAGTCTCCAACCATTACGATCTCATCGCGAACATGATGTACTTCACTATGCAACTTCAACAAAGATAATTCTTGGTATCTATACTGTTCACGATATATATATATATATATTTTTTAACTATGTAGATTGTAGGGCTCCATTTTAAAAGGGTTCCCCTAAAACTCCTTATCAATGAACAGCATTATGCGTCCGTACATGTAATGACGTCAGTTCTAAAGGTAGGCCAAGGCATGGGTTAGTTTACATATAATCGGAGATTAGGCAAATACAGTAAATAAAAAACGACTTACTGGGAATGGTATGTGGACGTTCTAGGTAATGATCGAAAACAGAGCTTAAGATATAATTATTGAAGCCTTTTTTCTTCACAAACTTGCAAACATATTTTTTCTTGTACAGACAACTGAATAGAAAGCAAGCTTTGATCAAGCCTTCTTCCTCCCCATCTTCCATCAAAGCTAAATTACATGTGGGATCTTTGCAGCAAGAGCGCACGCAGTCTTTCATCCGATGGACAGTTGGGGAAGCAATGAACACGGCCCCTTCTTTCACAGAATCATCTGTATCCAGAACAAAGCCTTCTTTCCCCTTTTTGAAGCTCTCCAAACATTGTTCCCCGAAGGAATCGGCCTGGGCGCGCACCATGCACAAAGTGTGGAGCAACAGCGAAGAGCCCAATAGCAATCCGATCCGAAAAGAAGTCATCCTAAAGCAAACGAACTTTACAGACCCCTTCTTCAAACTTCTCCCTTGGGTTCCTGTTTTTTTTTTAAAAAAACAAACAAACAAACAAAAAAAACAGACAGACAAACCATTGAGGATTACAAAAATTACCAGAAGCTATAACTACCTGGTCGTGTCACAAATGAAGTAGGGTACAAATTACGAATGATTTAATAATGGCTTGTTTATGATTGTTTTTGGCTACTTGATTACAATCTAATGAATATTTTCAGTAGGGACGTACGAACGTATTTCCCTTTCTTAAAAATAAAAACAAAATAGGCAAACGACATCGATCACAATGCGAATATTACATTAAAACGTGTAACAAAACGAATCGGTACACACCAGTTAAAATCACTTACAAACGCCCTTCTAATAACCTACCGTTCCGTAGTTCAACTTCTCGTTTTAAAACAAATAAGGCCGAGTTTCTCACGACACCAAAATCACCACCGTTTTAGGGGTTTCCCTTCGTTAGAAATGTGAAGTAAACAATTTAACCCTTTTTGTTTCTCAGGTGTGCGTCGACAAGTTACCTGTAAATTCTCAGGAAGTGAAATTGTAGCCGAGAACAAACAGGCGTGATGACGTAGAGGGGCAGGGTGTGTGAACCATCTAACTTCTAAGTGCTTCGCCTGTGAATGCACGCAGCTTCTAGTAGGGCTTCCTGAAGATGCACTCTTGTTGGTTTGTGTGGGTATGTGTGCGTAATAAATGAAGAAGAAGAAAAAAATAATGGGGCGGGTAGGCTATAATATGTCACAAACTTGACAAATATGCTAAAGCATGTGGGTGTTGCGAAAAAGCCTATAACCTAAAATTGTTTGTAAGTTCACAACTAAGATGTTATATTTGTATTAAATGCAATCGCCTCATTAATATAAATTTTTATTTCAGATATATTACAAGTTTGCATAGATGCGGACGCCTTTCACAAAACCGGTCGACATACACCTAAACATTGGGCCACCACATGGGGGCAGCCGCATACTGAATACATTGACTTAAAGTACAGTCTGCAGCAAACGATTTTATTCATATCCGGGATACAATATAGAAAATACCAAGCTGAGGACAGTATGGAGAAAATAGTGTGACATACATTAGATTCAGTCAACAATCTTTGGACCGCCATTGCTTGGATAGGACATAGACTATTACCCACTTCATACATATACAGTATGTTTGGCTCTCTCTGCTTGTGGTCTGGTATCACGCTATCAATGACTCATGCTTTGAGCCACACTACACGAAATGAAAAAGTTAACTCGTCTGCTTTGTGATTAGTATTTAAATTCTTTGTCCCTGATTTCACAAGTTATATCAGTATTAGCCCTCTCCCAAAAGTCATTGCTTCCTATGGACGAAAGTGGCAACTCACTACCCACATTAAAAGTTATGTGAGTTGATAAAAAGCATTTCCACTTGCCCATTGTGAGCTCTATGTCAGTTACATGGCTATAAGAAAAACATAACAATCTTGTAAGCTTGTATCTGTTACTGTGTAAGCAATTAAACCCTGCACTGTGTACACATGAAAAGTACAGTTGGAATCTTTTTGAAAGCATTTTTAAGTAATGGTACTCATCTGCAAGCTGGTCCATATTTGAGGGAAATCCCAATATGATGTCACAAACTGTTTCCAAAATAGTGGTCAAGGCAATGCATGCTGATGATACTGCCTAATTAGTGTTGTGAATAAAGAACAATAACATGGGAGTATTTTTCAGATGCATGTATCAGGGGTGATGATTTAGTTAACCTCAGAGAATACATACTTATTTTAGCAGTTGTTCTACCATACAAAGGTAATGGAAGCACCATTAAAATAAAATGACAATTGTCTTTGATTTTGTGCTTTACAATGATCTGATCGTTGTGATTAGGTTATGGGTGACTATAATCTATTTCTATTGAGCCCTGTAACAGAATGATTTCTGTGAACCCAAGTCACTCGCACAACTTGCAAGCATTTTAGCTCTAAAGTAATTCAAGTCTGTTGTGCCAGTTGCTTCATGTTTTAGTAATCTCAGTTGAAATGCATCTATATATCTCACAGAGCTTCAAGAAGTTAAATACATTGATTTTGTGGGAGAGAAATTCTGCCATGAGGTAAAGAAGATATATGCATCTTGCTGAGAAATGGTATATTATTGGATAAATAATAAAGACATTTTAAATATTCTTGCGTAAGTTACAGTTACAGTGAGGTAGGCTATTATGCATACCCTGAATTGAAATATGACTATTTTTGTGACTAACATTAAAAGCAAGGGGAATTTCACATATATATGGTATCAATAAAGAAATAAAATAGTAGCATCAAAGGACGATTAAAACAGTCTCAAGAACATAGTCGAGGCCCTGTTTAAAGAGCACCTGACAGGTAGTGAACCAGTGATGGCTGTTGAGATCTGGCACGATGGTACTCAAACAAGTTTATCCACACCACTGGGTCCACTCAGGACAGCGATGAAGACCGCCCTTTAGCGTATCCCAAGGCTGTTGCTATATTTAATCAGCCTGGACTTTTTCAGGGATGCCACTGGTGCAGAACCGGGAGCAGGAGATGGGCTGAATGAATTTGTTCATTGGGAAAGGTGAGCTGTAAAGATGCTCAATAATTCAGAGTTTGTAACAGACGGTGCATTGCTGGCTGAACACGCAGGGCTAAGGCTGATTGAATCACCCTGCCAAAACAGAAAAGGGGTCTTATTGTTTTTGTAACAGGATCAGTGGAAACTCTATGGTATACCTTTGTTATTTCCCTTGTCCCAATTGTTGTAGTTTGGTACAAGATGGACAACTATAGTTGTAGCCCAGTGTTGTTTTGTTTGTGCTGATGTTTGACCCAGCTGGAACATATTGTTTTAATTTCTTTTTGTCTTTTTTGGAGTTTACCTTCAAATTCACAATCAAACCTCACTTCCCAGCCCTCTAACCAATGCTCATCCATCATTAATTGCAGTGTAACTGAGGATGCCTATTTAAGTTCAAGGCATATTAAAGAAACACCTAATGGCTGTTATAAAGTGCTAAACGATGATGGCATCTTCTACTTTTTGGCAAAATGTTTAATTTAACTGTCAGGGAAACCCAAAACCTATGAGGCCCTGTTGATGAATCATAAGTGCCAGGATAAAATATTATTCACACCAGTTTTAATATGGACCCCATGTTTGTAACAGAATACAGGAAAGATTCTTTCAAAGCCAACCATGAGAACATATCTATGCTACAAGAGACCCCCTCACTTACAAATACACTGGTCTTTCCCTAACTGGAGGGCCAGCATGCCATTTTCATTCCTTCTTTTTAGTATGAGAAGTAACCTAACTCATGAACATCCCTTTCAGTGCAACAACCAGTCACCAACAACTCATTTGTGATGATGTGAATGTAAAGGTAATGAACCAAAAATAGAAACACCCATGTAAAATAATTTGATAGGGGTCTGGTACCATGTGCGGCTACTATGGTCCATATTTGTCGAGGTAAAGAGTCTACCAGGGTCTGGAATTTTGTAGGAGGCATATGACTCCACTTGCCCAGGTTGTTTAACTGATGCTTGAGACAGTGCAAAATTCAGTCTTATGTATGTAGCAAATTATCCTGTAAATGCATGATTGGCTTTAGGTCTGTTGCCTGAGAAATTATAATGTAAACCACTGAATAACTCACATACATGCCTGCTAAAATCTCACTGATTGTACATGACTCAACTCTAAACTTGTGACTTCCTTATTAGTCAGGACTCTTCTCTTTATGAAAATCCACAAAGAGTAGACAGAAAATGTCTGCTCATAATGTGATGCTTTTCAACTATGTGGCTTCTAAATTCTGATTGATGAATGAGCCCAAGAAATATGGCTAGCTACAAATTTTTCCTTCAGATTGCATTGTTTACTGGGACAAAGTAGTCTGTCATTGAGTGCAGCATGGCCAGACTGGGTCCATTACTTACCTTGCATCATAATCACATCATATCAAGCCTTAATAAAAACTCCATTAGGCAGGGAAGGAAGAGTAAGTTGCAGAACTAATAGCACCCTCTCTGTACTGCCTGTGCTTAGTGGTCCTTTAAGATGAATTTCAAATCCAGTATGTTTCATTGCTACTTCCGCCCCTTCAATTAGTCTCACACAGAGGAAATTGTGGGTTTCAATGCAGGATACTAGGATGAAGAACAAAATGAATGTTTGTTTATTTATTTATTTATTTATTTATTTATTTATTTATTTATATTTTTAAACTGGATATATATAAGAAATACAAAGTATATTTTTTGCCAGATTTACTGTAGCTTTTCATATTTCGTATGAAGAAGCAGCAGTGTAAACCATTCTCAGGGATCATTTGCCACTATGGAAATGATATTTGTTTGTATATGTCTCTAATGGTCTGAATAGACATGGCTCATGAGCACAGCTACAATTCTCCTTATCTGGTTTCCTGAGTGCACAGGCATATGTTTACTAGCATTTTTATTGTCAGCTGTATTGACCAAGCATTCTGATTGGGAGTACTGCCAACAGAGCAATATTCTTGGCTTTTTGAGTCCTAGTATTGCTGCCCTCTCAACCTTTTCTCTGCCTTTATCAGCTCCTTGATTGCTCTCTGCTCTCTTTCTGTCACACACAGAGGGAGCACCGGCGCGCACACACACACACACATGCGCACACACACTGGCGTCTTCCATTACCATCCTCCACAGAGAACAAGGATTCAGTGAGCAAGGGAGGGGGAGGGTGAGCGAGAGAGGGAGAGAGACAGTGAGTGAGAGAGAGAGAGAGATAGAGGGAGTGAGGGAGAGAGAGAGAGAGGGAGTGAGGGTGGGAGAGAAAGAGAGAGAAAGAGAGAGAGGGAGTGAGGGAGAGAGAGAGAGAGAGGGAGTGAGGGAGGGAGAGAGAGAGAGAGAGAGAGAGAGAGGGAGAGAGGGAGTGAGGGAGAGAGAGAGACGGCTTTCAGAGTTTCCTCAGCTGCTTCCTGGAGGCCGAGGCAGGCATGGCGTCGGAGCCCAGCACCCAGTCCCGGGTGGTGTTCCAAACCCCTGACAAGGACGAGGAGCCCCCCCATCGCAAGCTGGGCAAGCTGACGGTCAAGTACAACCGCAAGGACCTGCAGAGGAGGCTGGACATCGAGGAGTGGATCGACGGGCAGCTGCACCTGCTGTATGACTGTGAGGTAAGGCATGCAAGAAGCTCCCACAGAGACCGCGAGCAGCGAGCGGCGGAGCCCAGGAACCGCTCGTAGGTCCTCTCTGTCAATAATTAAAGGCATTAAGGAGAAAGAGAGTCTGGTGACAGCACCGAGAGAGTAGGCTTCTGGTGTTTATCTGTTATTCCCGTGAACACATCTGCTTATGAGTGGGACTTTGTGTCGATTCAGTGAGCCACCTACGAGTGCTGACTAAAGTGTTATCTTCTAACAGGGCTTTGGTTGTGCACAGTGATTGTAGCACTGCAGGAACATGTTTTTTTTCTTATTTAAATTTTAACAGTATTATGATTTTTGCTGTTGATTCCTGAAGAGAGAGAATAACAAATTGATAAAAGTACAATCTTCTATCCACAATATGCAATGAATTATATAAACAGGGCCTCATAGCTCTTCTCATCAAAGAAGATATGTTTTCGTCAGCCAAGTACATGGAAATATTGCATTGTTACCAGGTTCATCTCAGTTCTCTGTGTTTTGACTACTTACCTTGGACAAACCACAGCAAGCCTCACAATCTGAATACTTCATATTCAATAACCATATTACAATTATTATTATGATTGTTATATTAGTTTTAATACCACCAATGTAATTTACTATGAGATGAGACTGCCTGTACAAAAGGCATCATTCCTAAAAACACTTTGCCGTTCGACCCCCAGCTCCTCCCTCCAATGCAGTGATTGGTGCATACACAGCAGGTGGGTGGGGACTCTTTTTCTTCCTCTGCTCAATGCTGCCTGAGAGGATTCAACAACTTGAAAGGTTTAGTGCTACAATCTCTGCAGGAAAGCTATCTGAATTGCTTGCAGGAACTACTGCGCCTCCTAAAAGCTAATGAACAGTGTTTGAATTACTAATAAGGCAGATAAGGTGATGCATCTTTACATTCATCAATGCAAAGCCCTTTTAAACCGGTTTGCACATTCACTGATATTGAATATAATCATATCATGTGCACTGTCAATTTTTGCACCATTCCCCAGGGATGCCATGGCAACAGAACCCTGGCACCAGTATAGATTGGGAGTGTTTGGTTAAAGCACTGCTGAGGGAGATGAATGTGATGTTTGCTGGAGGCTGGGGCTTACGCAGATATCCCCACACTTCCCCACACTCATAAATCTGGGGTGGAGTATTATCGTGGTAAAATATGGCATTCATAAGATCCATAAAATAAGCACTGGCTTAAGACTTTCTACTTAAGGTTAGTATGTGATAGCCTCTGCTCTGTATGCATTGCCTACGATTATGAATAAAATGGTTATAGCTTGCACAGGGTTATGACAACTTGCAGATCCTAGTCATAACCAAGAAACGCAAACACTTCAAAAAATGCACAAGCTGTGATATTGTGTATTCATTATTTCTCATTGGTTTCCACAAAAAGGAGTCTTGTATTTTAGAAAAGGTTAATTTTTAATTTGCCAGATATGCAACCGGCCCTTGTCCACAGGCTCTGTCACAGACTTGTTTCTGTAATCAAATGAACAAGTGTTATGACAGAAAAGGGGTAGAGCCACCATGAAATCTGCAAAACCATAACAGACATTGAACATAAACAGAAAACATTTCAACAGGTTCAACAGGATCCTAATCCACAAATGACGAGGGGGATACTGGGAATCGTGTAGAGGCAGGCACCACGCATCCTGTTTAACAAAGAGTATACGTATTTCTGAATGACAAACAATAGCACAATTTAGGTCAGCCTGACTGACGTGAAAAGTCATGCCTATGACACATAAATATCATGTCAGACTGCACACATACATACTGCTTTGATTGTCAGTGTAGCGTTTCTCTATTTATCATGGTAAGCTATCCCTTTTGAGGATATGTTTCAACATTTTAATGGACTGCCATTAGTGATCCCCCACCCTTTTTCCTGAAAGGCTGCAGTGAGAATTAAATTGCTCGTATCTGTGTTATAAGGGGTAAGAGGATTATGGTTGAGTGGCAGCATGGATTAGCCTAAGGGAGCATTAAATTGCTTTAAAATGCTGTTGGAGACTGTCCACAATCAGATTAGGAAATTATAATACTAAATGTTCTAGATGTAGAACAAATAAAGTATAATATTCAGTTTTCTCTTGAGTTATTCATATGATATATTCACTATTGTTGTCTTCTCAAGATAGTGCAAGTGAATTCGCCATATTCATTTTAAATTACGTAGTTTCTAAAGCTACTGTGGCGTATCAAACTGAGACAAGAGAACAGAAAATAAAAGCTGTTACTGAAAATAGACGGTGCTGCAATTAGCAAACTTTCCTTGAAGCATAACACTGTAATTCATGTAACAATTTCTAGGCAATTATATTATTACAGTGAGGGGGCACAGCATAAATGTAGCACTTTGACTTAGATACAAGATTGCAGATATTGTCTTTTAAATCACTTTGAAGACTTTTAAATCACTTTGAAGCCTGCAATTAAGTGTCACGAAATTGAACATTTTCCAACTGATAACAGCGCTTGCAGGAAATCTCTACATTTGTGAAATCTTCGTGTTTAATCAGTGTGAGGACTGGGGAGTGCCCAAAAGATTACTTTGCTGAAGACATTTATCACTGTTTGCTTGCTCGGGGTCAATGCGCTTGTTTACAAATGCCGGTATCATTCACTCAAGGGTGAAAAGAGGACTCGCAGGCCACATGCCATTTCAAGTCGCGCTGATATCTAGTGACGGGCTGACTGGGTGTCTGGCTTGGACGTATGAGACATGTCCAAGCCAGATAAAGCTGGGAGAACTGATAGTTTTACCGTGCATATTGTAATGCCATTGGCACACATGATGAATTTTGCATAGACTATGGGAAAGGTTACAGTATGTTGTGCTCCTTCAAAAATGTCTGCTTTTTTTAGACACTCCCTTGACTGAAAGGCTGAATTTATGGCTGAATTAATGTCAAAGACTGAATTATTTAAGGATATTGCACATATATACTCCTACGGGCTGGAGGCTGTAGATGGCTTTACACGTTTTGGTGGAAGAAAAAATATTTCTGCCAAAAGAAAGTAGACACTTGGCTTTATTTGTTTATGTTCACAGTGGGTAACACAAGTCAATGAAAAATGTGTGAGCAAAGTTTTGTGACCGTGTGAGTACTGTCCAAGATATGGTATGCATGATTGTATTGTAAGACAATATTTTAAAACTGTGATCCTCATGAGGGAATCTGTCAATGCAGTAATTTGTCCAGTAGGCTCTGCCTCTTGGGACTGGGAGCTAGCCATTAGCCTAAACACAGAGTAGTTTCCGTCTGTTTGACTGTGCACAATGGGGGTCGGGGGGGGGGGGGGGGGGGGGGGGGGCATACTCATTAGGAATGTGACTTCTGACCTTTCTGTTACTGGATGTTCAGACAGTACAGCCAGGGCCTCTTAAAAGCAAAGAGGGAAATGTAATTAGTAATGCAGCCACTTAAGCAAATCACTCTCCACTGAATTCCAAAGCAAATGAGTTCCAAAACCACAGCATCCTGGTAAGCTTTCCTGCTGAGCCCAGAATATTATTAACCTTTCGCAGTCGAAAAAATCTCTCACTCCCCACAGTGACTAAGCTGCAAGATTTTGCAAATGTAGAGATTTCCTGCGAACACTGTTATTAATAGGAAAATGTTCAATTTCATGACACTTAATAATTGCATGTTCAAAAGCAGTTTAAAAGTCCACAATATCTGCAATCTTGTATCGAAGTCAAAGTGCTACGTTTATGCTATTTCATTTACCTAAAAGCCATTTTAGGTAACCTGTTTCGGCAAATCATTAACAGTGGATGTTGTCCTTCCTGTGGTATGTAAAAAGGCAGTCATGTATTTTATTGTTTAAGAAACTATGTCAGTGTGCATTCAGAATCAGACAGGACACTTCTGTTGAACTCTTACCAAAATACTTAGCATGTACTTCTCCAGGTACATATCAAACTATATATTTGAATTGAAAGTGAAAAAATAAGCAAATGAGTATTGTATGAAACTTTTAAATAAATATTTGTTAAACATGAATCAAAAGGTAAATATTTGACATCAATTATTTGTTGTTGTAACCTTGACTCAATGCACATACTACACAGCACAGTCACTGGGGACTTAAGGTCATGTTACCTAAATTAATCTTTGTATGAATAGAGGTATGACTGACTTCTCAATAGCATGTTTCCAGTCAGGCATTCACATGGACAGCAATTCTTGGCTTTGGGGACCCACATAGGTGCAACAAAGTCATTCATTCATGAATGTATTGGCATAATGTCATCCGTTAGAAATACAATTTCATTGTTCCCTAAGCTGAAAAGTAGTTTAAGGAGAGTCTATAGTGGCAAAGTGTACCCTTAAATATGCAACAAAGGTGTGCAGTAATTGCATGCAATGTCACCACCTGCATTTCTACAATTAGGCTTACATGATATGATTTGTGGGTGATTTAAGTAACAAAGAATTCATGAAATACCCAATCATAAATGAGCTGGCACAAATTTACATTCTATTTTACAGATACTAAATTAGCCTGCTGAGTTTGCGTTTAAATTTTTAAAAATAATTTGCTCTCCATTTTTTTTCCCTTACCAGTGAATTGTGAGGTATCAGAGCTGAACATTTGGGTCCTTTGGGTTGCCTTCATTGTTGTGCATAGTTAATAAATAATATTTTGACGTACATAAATTAGTGTCTTAATGTATCGGTGCCATCATTATGTAAATCATAAAAAAGTCATAAAATCATAGAAATTTTGGAGAAATCTGTAATTTCATTACACAAAAGGGAGCACCTTCTCCTGTCACCAACTTCATGATAGACACTTGGTTTGAATGATGGAACTCTTGCTAATCTATGCTGTAAAGTTCAAATGCACACGTGCAGTACAAAAGTACCTTTTTTTTCTCTTTGATGTTTTTTGATATATACAGTAATTACTGGCAGGTTGATTTCAAACTAGTTTTTTCTAATTAAAGCTATACGCAATCTTTTAATAACTATTAATGATATTTTAAATCTGAAAACCTGCTGATTTGGTGGGATGTCTGTATTTTGAAATGGCAACACTTATGTACTGTAATGAGGGAGGATGGCAATTTCTGTCTTTAGTTTTTAATTATCTTAATATGGCACATTATTTCTGTAGGTCTGTAGAAAACCCTAAATATTCTTAGTGTTGTATAGATACAGGTTATACTCATAACTTTGCACATGTCATACCTGCTACCCTAATAAAAAAATAATTATTCCACTACTTTTTGAAAGGGTGTTCTGTATGGTATGGAATTTTATGGAGCACAATCTGAAAGGGATTTATGTAAACAAAAAAAGGGAAAGGGAAAGGGATTTATGTAAACAAATTTTCAAAATAAAGACAGGTTACCATGAGGAAAAAATAAACAACTAAAAAATCATCATGTGGTGGCATTGGGCACGGGGACCCTCACAGCAGATCATGCCTTTTACTCCCTGTCGACACTGGCAGCAGGGTCTTCTGGGAAACAGGTATAAGTCTACCCAAGTGGAAAATTCAGTTTTTAAAGGGCATGTATTTTAACAGGGCTTTAAGACACCTGCTGATGTGGTTAATATTACAGTAATCTGTCACAGCTCATTCTGCTGACTAGAGACTGTAAGATGCCCACTGCTTCCTCAATTCCCCCTCCCCCCGCCCAATTTCCTGCAGCAGTTAACATTCTGCTGGAAGGACGTGGGCTTCTGTGCTACTAAATGTAGATGGTCTTGTTTTCAGTTTGTATAGGTGGTGACTTTTTTTCAAATAGTGCAATATTTCCTGTAATTGGTAGTGTAGTGGTCAAATTATTTCTGTGCCATAAATATTTCACATTCTTGACTGCAGGCCTGTTTGTGTGTTTTGACCAGTGTGTTGAGTTGCATCCCAGAGGTTGTTTTACAGCCCAGCCCACTTCCTGCTCAGTTCTCTTAATTACAGCAGGCTTGACCAAACAAAGCACTGATGCTGCTTTGGAAATTCAAGACCAAAAGATGAGCTTATCATATATTGCTAATCAGCCAGTGGAAAACGAGTCTGCAATGAGACGGGCGGGCAGCCCACTCAAATTCAAATTGTGCAGGTTTTACTGCGCACTAGCTGTCAGAACCAGGCTTGTCGAAACTATTTTTGTGCTCTCTATAATCTCCTCTTCAGCGGATCTGTGAGACTCAACCATTTCCACGAACCACGCTCCGCTGCGCAAAATTTGCGTCCGGGAGCGCCGAGCTGCGCATCATTAGCCTCATGAAATAATCATTAAAACCTGGGGGATTTCGTGGTTAACGATGGCTTGAAATGCCAGCTGGGGAAACTGTTTACGGGCGAATCATCCGTGAAATCTGACTCTGCTTGTTTGTCTTTTCTCCTTGCGCTGCCACTGTAAAGCAGTGCACTAGACTAGAGATACTTCAGAGGCAGTTCCTTTCTAGAGTGCCTGCAAAGTTACAATTTGTGAAATTAGGTTACTGCAGGTTACATTTCAGGCCAATGATTGGCTGGAATTGCTGCCTCTAATTTGGAGCCCTACTTACATAAGACCAGAAGAAGCATCTGACAGTTCATTTATGAGCAAAACACATTACCAGACTTGTCAACCTGGTCAGGCTCATATATCAATATAAAAAACCCAACAACTGAAGCCGCTGCAAAGGGTATTGGATTGCAATTAGCATTTAGAAATATATGTCCTGCCAGCTACCATGTACATATTTCCTTTGGGCCAGTGGTCAACACATTACATGACACTATATTAATTTAACAGACACTATTATCCAGAGTGATATACAATGCAGAAGAAACATAAGTGCATTCACCTGATTATTATGTGCCACAGTGCCACACCTGGCAAGCAACATTTCCAGATCAGCAAGTATAGATGCCAACATCACCGAAACACTTGTGCAGGTCAACTATGCTAATCGAGGACCAAAATACAAACTCTGAATAAATATATAGATTACATCCATAAGGCACTATAAGAACAGTCTGATCTCATTATTGTACCATACAATGTATGACCTGCAATTTCAGTCAGTACAGACGCATGAAATCCTCCTTTTAATTGTTGGAAATTGAAAGAGTTTAAAAGGTTCCATTAAGATCCTGGTAACTGAAGTGGCAGCTGTTATGTATAGTGGAGAAACCCAAGGGCACTCAGGGCTGTTGATTAGGACTGAGAAAAACCAGCTCTCCGGTACAGTATGAATGCAAATGTGTTCCTAATTCAGCAATATGCATCTGGCTGCCATTACCATTACCATTAACAATTATCCATTAGCACAAATGCCGATGTTGTGTGAATGGCTGTGCATTTATGTGTCTTCCCGCTGTGCTACAGTATCAAATCTTTATTTTATTCTGTGCCTTTCTCTTTCTGTGCTCCAGGAGGAGGAGATTCCAGAGTTAGAGATTGATATAGACGAGCTACTGGAGCTTCCAGACGCAGAGCAAAGATCAAAATTGCAGGTGAGCTCTCAGCCGTATTGTAATCCAGGCATGATTATGTGACATTTACTGTAGGCAAGATCTCCCTAGTATAGATTCCAAATAAGAACCCAAGAATTTAGAATGCTACCCTGAGTTGTTTTATCAGTCCTAAAATGTTATTTTGTGGTTCCTTCGACGACCACTTCACCAAGTTTTATCTAAATATTTAGGATATTTATTGATGTCAATAAAAAAAGGTTTTTCAGATTTCACTGGCTGTAAGGGTGTAATGAATCACATGAGCTGTGTATTAAGGCTGCGTGTGTCCTTGGCTTTGGGTGTGGTAGTGCATTGCTGTTTACTACTGGAATGTTACTGTAATAAAGAAGTAAAGACCAGAATCACTCATGAAACACTCTGTTGTTTATACTTAATTCACCTATTCACATGGAATAAGTTAACTAATTTTAACCACAGTCTGGGCAGTGTCATGATGCTGCACACTGTCTTATGCCATTAAGTTAAAGTACGATTGTTGCTTTAATTCAACCTGTTCACACCCCCTTAATTTACAGGAACTTCTTCAAGAGTGTGGCAAGCCAAAAGAGGTAAGAAAACACATATGTAGATCTTTTACTGTGGCTCTAAATATCTTCACAGAAAGAGTCACTGAGAATAAAATAAACCTATAACATTTGAATGGTCAGTTAGAGATGGTAAGGCCATTCTTAACTGCATGTAATATGTCACACCTAATAATGCCTTGCTAAATCTGCAGTATGTGGCTGGTACTTAAAATAGAATGTAATCCTTTCTTTACCCCCAAAGGAAATTGTTCTCTCACATCAAAGTTAGCATTAGAAAAACAAATGTAGAAGCACAAAACCCCTCCAAATTTGTGGTAGACCCCCTAAAAACAGGGAAAGACCATCACGCCATAAATATTTGGCAATACTGCGTCTCCACAGTGGTCTTTACGTATACTTATAGGGTTCAGACTTGCCGTATAAACTTCTTAAAAGACTCCCAAAACACAAGCTGCAGTCTGCTCCAGGGTCTCTCTTTCTCCCAGGACTTTATCAACGGGCTGCTGTATCGAATGAAGGGTCTCCGCAAGATGTCAGGGCCACTGAAGAAATGAGAGAAGCTCCAGGTTCAGTACAATGTGAAGGCTTCCCCACCACCTGCACTTGGAACCAGGACATCCATATGTTAACAGAACTAATGACGGGATGTCCTGACTCCCTTTCATCACACAAATGGGTCAACAAGGCACTGTATGTGGCAGCCCGAGTTTGGACTGACTTTTGAACATGAAGGACAGTTTTGGCATTTTGAATCCACACCAACCACACAGGTGATTTTTATTTTTTTTGTGACTTAAAAGTATGTTGTTTTGTCTGTTAAAATACCCACACAAAACACCTTTTTAACCCGGTGAAAGAATGTAAAATTTGGTTTCCTATTTATATATTTTTGGTTCTGAGGATAGTGTTGTACAATGTATTAATAAAAAAGGAAGGTTTTCATGTCAGTAAATAGCTTGGCTGTGCTATTCTTATCTCAAAGCTTCACTCCTAAACCCGCCAGGCAGTTCAGTTTTTCTCCTCTCTGGACCTGAAGTCATCCATCAGCCTTCATGCAAATCCAAGATACTAAAATACTGCTGTACTTTGCTACCGGCACACATCCACTGCAGTGAATCGTACCCATAGCCACACGCCTGGATTGACATAACGGCTGGAAAAAAGCAACATAATTTTAACAATACAGACCATGGTCAGTACTAATACTCACAAATAAAACAAATGTGACAGATGTTACAGTAACATGCTAATCCAGAAATAGGAATAAAAGAAGTTGAATCTTAACAAGAGGTGGCTTTATTCCAGAAGAATATGTGTGGAAGTGACATTAGCCAGCTGACATGTGGCCTCTCTCTCTCTGGGCGGTTGGCAATGTGAAAGCCTAATGACAGTATTTCCGGAAGCAGCGCTGGAAGATGGGCAGCGTGGGGCCTCTGAGGACAGGACGAGCTTCCAGAAGCCACCGCACGCCACTGCCAGCCTGCTCCCCGATGCCTATTCAGCCATCAAAGTGTCTCTGAAGGCCCATACAGGATTTAACACCACTTCGGGTCCATTCACTGCACGTCATTCCCTACTTTCCATTATAATACACAGCCAATCAGGATTGTTTCATGCTTCAGTGCCAGAGTGATTACACAGCATGTACACAGCTTTACCCAATCAATTCCCACGTTTTCCCTATTTTATGGAAAAAATTGGGGAAAATTTTTGTTTTTCCTTTTTCATGACTTAGCAAGTTGCTTAACAGTAATAACTGAGTAGCAAAAAATATGTATTTGCTTCCAAGTTCTATTTATTAAGCAGCATACTGTACATCATCACAAATGTGAAAATTGTACCAGTCTATGCAGTCCTTTTGTCCTGGAGGGTTGGGTCAGAGAACCCAAATGAATGCGGTACAAAGTCCACTGGAGCGCACCAGTGCATCTACAACTCACTGCTCCTAATTTTAGAAGAATTTTACCTCGGTGTACTTTATCCACCCACAGAAGTCCGGGGGTGGGCTCTTTATTCTCCAGTTCTATGAGCTGAAACTTAACGCTTCGCCACAGGGAATGTTTATAGAATCCTTTTAACGGCGTTAATCCTGCTGTCTGAGCAATGCTGGGGCACGACTAATGAACAGCGCAGTAATTCCACACACCAAAGCTTTAAAGGCCCGGGAGGGCACATCTGCCCAATCGCACGCAGCCTTAACTGTGATGCGGGGGAAAACACTGGAGCGGGACCTGAACTGCGGTCGATACACGCAGCAGGAACAGGAACATTACCGTATATAAGCTACACTGTACTAGAGTGCTGCCTAGCGGTTTCTGGGATGTACATGGCAAGCAATTCACATTTTCTCTATGAACAATGACTGCAATGCTAAAAATACCCGACCAATACAAAAATACATGCTGAGATAACGCTTATACTGGAGATTTGTGTGGTGATTTCAAATTTGCTGGTCCTCCCTTTTCTCTTTCTCTTGGTTTGTGTGTGTGGCATGATGCTGAAAGGTAGACATTAGCAGCGGAGCACATGGACAATATCAATCAGGAACGTTTTAATGGACTTTATCTCCTGGGGGTTATCTTGCTAATGTTTCATTATGTCTCCCTTAACAGAGCAGCCAGTGGGAGAAATATACAGTAATGGTGCTGAACCTGCTTACCCTTGCAGTAATGGTAATTTAGCCAAGAGGCACATTACTTTTCAGCTTTTCTCAACTTGATTTTCACCATCCATCCACAAGGGTGATGATTTATTTCATTTGCAATGATGCTCAATTATTCATGGTTCTCCCTTTCCTGTGATTTACTCATGTCAAACAATCAAGATATGAAAGAACTCACTGGAACCACCTCCTTACGCCACATTAAGTGATTGTGAATTTCATGCATGATTTTAAAAGTTCTGACTGCACAACACCCCTTTTGGAAGCTTTGATTCTTGACTTCATAGTTTTGAAGCTGTGCCAAAAACGGACAACTTTCTTCTATGTGCAAAATAAAAGGCTTGGTATACCACTGAGTTTTGTGATGAAGGAGAATTGCTTCTGTTTTAAAACAAAAATTTATTTATCCATCACCATCAACCAAGTACTGTAAAAATAAAACCTTGACTTCCTATATTAAACTTGAACGTGACCATTTTCTCCTGCCAATAAAATTTTATGTATGCGCATTTCCACTCCTGCTGAAATGAGTCCTATTTTCCTATAAGACACAGAAGTCATACAGTCATAGGCATACTGTAGCTAATTATAGACGACTGTTAACAAAGAAAGGAGAAGACGTAATGAAGATTGCCAGACATTCGTGTGTCAGACAGGAATACACCCTCCTCTCTCTAATGACATCTTGTATCAGTGAGCTGTACACTTTATTTTAAAACCATTTTAACAAGGAAATTAGCAGAGGTGGCTCATCCCATAAAATGTTTAGTTTTCGGTTGGATAACTACATACATGCTGTATTTGGCAGGAACCCTGCAAGAGTTTGCCAGCAGAGAAAGATTACAAAAACCACAAAATGTCTGCCAACAGGAAACACTTCTAATCCCTGTTATTAGCCTTCCCTGCCTCCTACAAGCAGGTGACTGTTTTTGAGGATTCTACACTCATTTCAGCGATGCACTGGAGAACAAACGATAGTCAAGCTGAATCGACATGATGGAACAGATTTTAAAAGGTCTCAACTATCATCCTTTCCAACATGTTACCCAATCCAATCTGTTACCACTCCTGCTGTACACTGTAGCAATCCGCTATGAGGCTGCCTAGCTGCTCAGCTAGGGGTGAATCCATCTTTCGCACGGTGGTTAGCACGGTCGCCTCTCACGTGGTAGACCTGAGCTTGAGCCTCGCCACATTGGCGTCAGAAGTGGGGGTGCGGAGGTTGGCTTGGTGGGGCTTTGATGGGCATGGCAGTGCCTCGCAGGGGACGGCAGCCTGTGAGTGGCACGCGAGCATGAGGGCACGCTCTGGGGATGAGTGGGAGCAGTATAGCGATCCGCTAGTGGGCCTGCCTGCCTGCCTGCTCTGCTAAAGGCGAATTCTCATCTATCAAATGTTTGAAACATACTGAAAATAGGAAAATTACTAATTTTCCTACATTAACTAGTTCAGACATTACTAAGAAAGTATGCATCCATCCATGCCTTCATCGTAAATTCACAAAAATCTTTGAAAAGCACTGTTTTCTCCAGTTAATTTAATTTTCATTCACACACATACAATATTATGAATAAAAGCATTTTTTATAACCTAATCACCATCTTGAATTAATTTTTCTCTCTCCATGCTACAATTCTGTTATGTTAAACATTGTGTGTGCATTATTTACATAAACTCTACATAGATTCAAGATTACAGAATTAGAATTAGGATACTTACTGATAATCATTGGTTAACATTAAAAACTTTTATCATAGACCAAACTGATATTTCCATTTGAACACAAAATTCCATCCTGTCAAGATACACGATCTGATTAATCTGAGCCTTCAAAGCTGCAACCACCAATAATGACTATGATACCTTTGACACTATCTGTTTCTGGAGATCTACCGTCCTGTAAGTTTTCACTCCAACCGTAACCAAGCACAGCTCATTCAACAGCTACACATCTCATTGAGCTGCTAATTAGTGGAATCAGGTGTGCCACAATAGGGTTGAAATGAAAACCTATACAGCAGGGCAGATCTCCAGGAACAGGGATGGGAAGCCCCTGCTGTAGTGCGTATATTGTACTAGATTAATGATGTTCTAAGGATCCCCCCCTTCTGGCTGCTGCAGATAGGCTGTCTGGGTCTGATGTACAGCACCGCAGTGACGCAGCAACATTTCAGAGACAATACATTCAGCCCTTCCTGCGGTCCATCTCTCAAAGGCAACCCGCCGAGCGCAACGTCAGCCGCTGACATAATTCACGTCTTCTTCTTCTGTTTCCGTGGCGCCTGGTAGCTGGCTGTGCGGTGCTCCTTTCTGTCAAACTTATCGTGGCCTTCCCTAACGGGACAGAAAGAGACAACAGGCGCACTTTAGGTGTCAATGTTCTCTGATTTACCACAAAAAAAATGTATTTGTTTTAGTGCAATTTAAAGCTATAGTTGAAGTTCTGTCGTAGCTACCGTTATGTTCTGCACCACTGTACCGACTTTGCTTTTCAAAGATAACTATACAACCAACAGAGCAATTTAGGGATCTGATCTTGCTGAAGACTTTGAACTTTTAAAGCAAAATACAGTTTTGTCTCAGATTAAAGAGATTCTGGGCCCAAGGGCACAACAGCATTGTCTTAACAGAAGACTTTCTACCTAAAGCCATGTTTTAAGTCAAGTCTTGTTCTGAGCATAAGGCTGGGGTACCTGAAACAGCGCTGGCAGTAGAGGTCGCCATCGCAGGTGTGGCAGCGGATCGTGGCGTCATGGTTACAGATGCAGCACCAGGGCAGCTCCTCCTCGTCCCCGCTGTCGGAGTCCTGAACCCGGGCCACAGCGGCCGCCGCGGCAGGTCTCTTACTCACCCTGGAACACTGAACAGGGGTTCTACTCAACACACAACGCAGCAATAGCCAACTACCTTCCACAGGATAACATAACCTAATGCTACCTGTGACCTGGAGCATTTCTCTGAAAAAGTTGAAAAAGAATTTGAAAAAGAAAATTCTTGAAATTATTGAAACTTAAAAACTTACTAAAAAATAAAATAAATAAATAAATAAATAAAAACTCTGGCTATGTCATCTCTCCTATTAACTAGTTCTGTAACAGCACGACAGGGTTGAACCATCTCACGGCGGTGCATGCCATACAATAAGATGATAGCAACCTTCCTTTATCTTATGGCTTTTGTCTATGTGACTTTGCACCCCTGCCTCCTAAAAATGTACCAGAAAGACCTGCAGAGAGCCAGGCATGTTACCTTCGTCTTGTGAGAAGCTGACTCTTCTGTGTTCAGGGGACCACTGCGTTGTGGCAGTATATTGTACCCAGAGGCCTCATCCAACACGGCTTCTTCAGACAGCTGGGAGGGAGGACAGGAGCATAAATTCACATCTTATTTGACCAAACCACCATATCGCAGATCACATCGATGCCCCATTTTAACTTGGACATGCTACACTAAACTCTGGCATCAATAAATAGCATGACAACACAGCATCCTCTAGTGGTTATCATTATATATCTACTTCAAATCTTATGGACATTTATCATTGCCACCTTAAGGGGGAACAGAGGTTATATGGTCATTCTTGTGTTTGCCTGTGTGTACTTTTGTCCAGCTGTCAGCACCATATATAAAGATTGCGTTGATTGAATTTAATGAAACTTGGCAAAAGATGACTTCAGATTTAGGGCCGCTGGGGTGGCTGTTCTTGCTAAGGCAATTGTTTTCAGTGTGGTCGAGAATAGAATGCTGACTGTGCCAGTGCTGACTGTTGCCTGCAGCCCCGCGGGACAGCTATTTAATTGGACATAGTGTCACCCAGAGAGAGAGAGAGGAGGATTCTCCCAGCCTCATTGCACAACTCTAATGGTTGACTGGGTGCCTGCAGATTGCCTGCAGTGTCTGCATGTGAAGTGAAGTCCACCAACACTACCGCTGCACTTCTGGGTGCAGAATGAAAAGAACTGGCTGCTGGAAGCATGTGCTTCAGAGGGAAGGACTGGGCATGCCAAATTGGAAGAAAAAATGTAAAATATGGAATGGTAATGGCAATGAAACAGCTTTCAACAACACCAGGTCAAAACCTAGTATTTTGCTGGACCGGCCAACCAATGGTGTAACTTCATAACTCGGCCGACCAATGGTGTAACTTCATCACTGACTCAGTCTCACAGTCACAGACATTCGCATTTGTAGGGCTGGCCCCGCTGTTGGGGTCCAGCCAAAAATGATTATTTTAGGGCTGCTATAACAACTATTACGAGTGACAGGGGTATGCATTCAAATTTGGTTCCAATTTCTGAAATTCAACATCAAGCTGTAATCTTATAGTAGCAGTGCACTTCCGTGAATAAAGGGAATCCCAATTTTCTGAAGAAAAGAACACAGGTTGAGGCAGTGGTTCCTCTGGTTGCAGACCTGTTTCAGCAGTCTCTTCATTGCCTCCTCCTCAGACTCCTCTTCACTGTCTGGACGCTGGACATCCTCCATGGTAACTGGAAGACAGAGAGGAGATGTTTTTAAAACAGCTGAATCAAGAAGATGTGTATTATTCCAAAAAAATGAGCTACACACTGTACCAGTCACATTCTGTCATAAATCATTAGTGTTATATGGGACAGCATGTGTGAAAACAGTTAAAGCACTGGACTCTGATCCTGGGAGCCCAGGATCATTAATCCCTTAATACAAGCATTGTAAAGGACCTCAGATAGGTACACCTGCTAAACAAATAAATAGACAAGAGGCAAAGTCATCAATGCAATAACTGAATTATAAGCACTGAATGACTTCCTTCTGCATTCATATTATTCCAGAAAGTCCTTTTTTCATTTTTTAGAAGATACCCTTCTGAAATAAACAGGGGGTAAGGGGGGCATCTTCATCATTCACTGAAAATGTTTAATCTGTAAATGTAAATTAAACAACTCCAAGTGTTCTATTGTTTACGGACAGCTTGGTTTTGATTTACATTCAAGTCCACTGCTACGATAGGCTTCTGGCTAAGGGGTAGTGGGGATGGGGGTGGGGCTCGAGGCATTTTATTACACAGAACCAGAAAGTGAAATACCCTTGTCAGGGTCCTGCCCCTTCAGTTGGGCCAGCCTCTTGGCCATCTGCAGCACTTGCTCCTGACCGAAGTGGTCCTGCTTCAGCTCCTCCATGGCCTCCGCCAGCAGACGGCTCTTCTCCGCCTCCAGCTGCTTGGCAGCCTGCTGCGGATCGTCCAGGTTCTCCTCTAACCCACCCCCCTCCGTCTTGTTCAGGTCATTCATCGGGCCGTCCAAACCTGTGGGAAGGGAGAGAGGCATCACTCTCAAAAACGATGCGTTTAATATCACAAACACTTCTGAGTTACTACTTTTGTGTTAATTTCAATGCATTTCAAATTGTGTCAAAGTTACTCGTTTATGTGTTACAAATATACAAGTAATGCTGAAAACGGAGAATGTGTGGAAAGTAACACAAAATGTGTTGTCCTTAGGTAGACGAGGAGGTGTGTTAAAAAATAACACTTTATGTGTTGTTTTTAACACTTCTGTTTTGAGATGATGGCAGGCATCAGGAACATCTATAAGAAAGCAATTTCATTACAAGATTCTGATTCACCCAGCACCCAGATAAAGAAAGAGCAGTAATGACCTTAGGGCGAGTGATGACTTTTAAGCCTTAGATAGGTACATCTGTCAAAGTATTGAATAGATGTACCTATCCAATGTATTTGTATTCCCACTGTAAAGTGTCAGTGACAGTGTCTCTGTAAAAAGTGCTGTACAAATAAAATTGAATTGCATAGAATGGAATTGAACCCTTGTGAGCAGACTGCTTGTTTTTGTATCAGTACTGCAAAGACAAATTTCTCTTTAAATAAACTGGGTGGAACATTGTATTCAGTAACCCCACTATATTTCTGATCAACACATATAAAGATCAACAAACAGAACCGTGTATGAGCTAAGTATGCAATAGTGATGTTTAAAAAAATTAATATTTGCACATCTATAAACAAAAGGAAGTTAACAGTTCCTTCTGACTACACCACCTAAGATTAGAATTCGGCAGAGAAAAATGACCTTTATATCTTTTTTGGTTCAGTTTTCTTTAGACAAACACGTTGCAGTTAGAGCCAAATAGTTTATTTATGTTTATTTGGATGATGCATACAATAAATAATTGATAACAGTGCTATAAAAAATATTTTGTATAACATGTATATGCAACATCTAATAATGTCCATAGCACATTTTTAAACAATGTAAAACTAAAAAGTGTTACATTGCTATGTGTACTCATACATTAAGTGTATGCTACAAGTCAGTGTGTATGTCATTCTGCAACCATAGAATAATTCACGTAACTTTCTGTAAGTCAAAAGCACTATTTTTTTTCAACATGTACTTCAACATTTAATATCATAGCTGAGATGACAGGCCATAATAAATAACTAATTTTGGATCACAAAATGTTGGAAAACACTGACAACATGAAATACCCTAAAGTAAAAAGTGTTTCTGAGTGAAACATTAGTTTAATTGACCAAGAGTAATTATATGCATCTACTGGTATGGATTGTTTGACGCTGCAGAAAAAATAGCTGATTCTGCAAAGGTAAAATGTGCCTCTGAGCATCGTTCTGTGGCCATAGCAAGAGCTATGGAAGGGAAATACCTTCTGAGTCTGGTTGTTGCTGGTTGTCAATAGCAACTTCCTCAGAGAGCTGTTGTAACAGATCACTGGCTTGCTCTGTCTGCGTACGGGAATCAGGTGGCTGATGGAACTACAAAGCAACCATGAAAATAAGCCTCATTTGTGCAATACCAGAGTGTTGTAGCAATTTGTGCCAGTCAGGCATCAAGCTTAAGATCCACTGTTCATAAGTTCAAAGTCAACATTCAGAGACTTCAAGAGAGTTTGCAGGCAACTTCTGGTGCCCAAGCTCTAGGGTACTGGTACTCACAGATGGTGGGGCCTGTGATGGTTGGGGTCTGCCTTGTAAGACAGCAAGACGGTCCTCCATTTCTTGAGCAGAGGGCACAGGCTTTGTTGGAGCCTTCAGGGCAGCCAATCGTGACTCAATGTCTTTCTCTGATGGTATGGACTCTGTGCGAGGGAAGAGCAGGCCACATGAGCACCGCAGAAAATGGGAAGCAAGAGGAGGATTTGATAGACTTGAGTTACACTGCAAACAGTAATAATCAGTAGATTTCACAGCAGCCACCAGGTCAATAAAAGGAAACGATAGCTAGCAAGTACAAAAAAGCAACTGAATTCTCTCACTTGGTTTAGTATCCTCCTTCAGCTTCTGCAGCCTCTCAGCGATGGCCTGGTCTTCTTTGCTCAAGCCTCTGGTCCCTGTGAGTCCAGTGGTACTACTCTTGCTGGCCCCAGGTCTAAGGGGTGTTCCCTGCTGTCCCTGCTTTGCCTCCAGAGCCGCAACTCGCCTGGGAAAACAATCGGCTACTAAACTTCTCATCACTTCCCATTACCAATTAAATCAGTCAACCATGATGTTTTCGAGAAGCTATAAGTCATAAGCTACACGTATAAGTCAGTGAATACACACCACAAAGGTCTCACTCACTTCTTGTAGTTTTCAGGAGGGGACCATTTGGCATCATTGTTCTTATTGCCTCCACTGGAGAAGGAAACAGAAATGTGCATATACTATACTGTAATATACTTTTGTACAATGTTCACTGTAATTTTAAAATGGGAATGCTGGCACTCATAACCCACCTTGTGAGATTACCATGACATTGCTTGCAAACCTTCTGTTGGGTGCTTCCACAACGAGGCACCAAAGCACTGAAATTAAGACACCCGGAGCAGAAGGAACGTCCACAGTTCTTGCACCCTAACTAGTAGAAAAACAGAAGCCCCACAATATTTCTTAGAATATAATGAATTCATTGTGTAACAATGTCCCTTATAATGCCAGTCAGAGTTGTCTTGTGTTAATAGCCAGTGCCCTTGACAACACCAGCTGTGTGCATGGTTATTATCATCATACGACTAGCTCCCCAATCCATGGTCTACATCGGGGCAACAATAAAGCTCTTGATTAAGTAATGCCAACCTATGCGAGTTACATCTTATCATCAATATATATTCGTATAACTTAAGCATGCTACCTGCGTGTATTCCAAAGCCGAAAACGGTGCCAACGAATAGCGTGCCAGCGTTAACGTAAATTAAGACATTTAAAACGCAAACCTCCTTTTTGAAGAGGGTGAACTTGGAAGCACAGCCGTAGCATCGGTTGTCCATGTTGTTCAAATTTAAACCGTAAAACAAATTAGTGAAATTGAACTTGTGAGCAAGCTAGCTAGTAAGTGTTGGTCATAAGAAGATCAGAGATGTCATGTAGAACAGTCTTTCTTGCTACTTGCACACACCTAGCTATCCACTGAGCTATAATAGCTTATCGTTACCAAGCAAGTTAGCTAAACTATTGATTTTCCATCATGCGAGCTAGCAACCACCAAAATATAATTAATTTGATAAGTTTAATAGTACGATGAATGCAAGTAGGCTCTGCACAAAACGAAAAAGTTGTCATTTAATAAGTCTTGGCATGCTGAAAACAGCACCGCAACACAGGCAAGAAAAATAACCCTAAATACAGGAAGTACCGACAGTATTTAGTCGTTCCCGGTATACGTAGTTTCGATGTTACAACCTAAACACGTATAAGACACTATAATTCCAAGTCAAAAAATTTTATTCCATTGGGAGCTTGTACTATCCAAAAGATTTTTTTATAAAATGCATTTAAATGCACATATGTATCATTATACAGATAACTAGTGTAAAACAATTATTTCACCGAGAATCGCTCAACTACGTTTCCCGTCGTGCTCAGCTAAGAAATTTTATTTGTTAAATGAATGTTAACAATTTAGAGTAAAGCCAACATATAAATATACATACATGTTTTATTAAAAGTGCATTGTATTTTAATATTTTTAAAGGAAAAAATTACTTCTGCTACTGATTAACATAGAACCGTCATGATGTGTTGGGTGTGACCGTCCAATCAGCTCTGCTCTTCTGGCGGTTTGATTCAAAATGATTCTGCCAGACAAATAGTCAACTTGCGGAAAGTGTTGTTTCAGAGCCTGAACGGTTGACGTGTTTTGAAGTTGCTTT
Organism: Anguilla anguilla; assembly: GCF_013347855.1. Lineage (NCBI taxonomy): Eukaryota > Metazoa > Chordata > Actinopteri > Anguilliformes > Anguillidae > Anguilla > Anguilla anguilla. Next base: position 16,577,423 of record NC_049201.1, on the reverse strand, counting down.
TGTGCATATTTGGTAAGTGGATTTGATATTATGCAATTTAATTTGATGCTACCGCGATAATTAACTTACTAGCTCATTTATACTATAAAATGAAAGCTAACGTAGTTTACTGGCTCTTAGCCATTTTTGTGCTAGCGAATTAGCTAACCGTTAGCATTAGGTGTAGCCTAGCTATGTTGCATTAATAAGCACGTAGCTACCTAGTTGCTAGTTAACATATTGCCCAACTAACAGCGGTGTTAGCTCGCTCCTTTCAATATTAAAGCGCTTACTCTTCCTAACGTTAGATAAACTGGTGAACTAGTTAACGCTCAATGTATGCGTTCCCTGCCAGCGTTGGGTGGCCAGTGTCTGCCGATTAACGTTACCATGTTGTCATAATGTGTTTGCGACTTGATGCATTGCTAGCTCATTATTTTGTTTTATTTTTCCATTGCCAGCGCATTTACAGTTGTGTTCGATCAGTGCTGCATTATGGCTGAAGGGGAGGCTGAATGGGAACTTTGCAAAGAGAACATTCAGCCACTGAGGCAGGGTCGGGCCATTTCAGCCTTGCATCAAGCACTCAGTCAGCAGCAGGAGGGATCGAACTACACTGCCATACAGCAAACCAGGCAGTACGTGTTTTGTCCAGACGACTTGGATGGCTAAGTGCTATTAAGCAGTTGAGCTAATATAAATCTGACCTCTCTGCAGTTTGGTTAAATTAACATCAAACCTAATACTACTGTTAATTTATTTGCTTTCACAGCCCTATTCAGACCTTCGCCTACAGTACATTACTTTATAGTTTCTTTAATCCACCTTTTCTTTCTCCTTCTGAAGGGCTTTTGAATCTGAGCTCCGAATCTACAGTGGAGATGATCCACTTGATGTATGGGATAGGTAAGCTAAACTATGTGTGATAACGAGCATCACACCAAAGGAACAGTCCAAGAAACATAGTTTTGTGAATGTCTTTGTGTCCTCTTATTTATAATCCATTTTTGATGCATTTTGTGTGATGTTTTTGGACATAACCATGTTCCTGTTTTATAGGTACATAAGGTGGACACAACAGACCTACCCCCAGGGAGGAAAGGAGAGTAACCTGTCTCTGCTTTTAGAGAGAGCTGTTATGCTCTTTGCAGATGAAAAGAAATATTATAATGATATCCGCTACGTCAGCCTCTGGATTAAATTTGTAAGTTGCTCACAAGGCTCATTTTGTCAGTGCTGCAGTTGCATCTTTTGAATTCTGAGTATGGCGCTTTGTGAATGCATCCTTTCAGACAGACATTTTCATATTTCTGTTTTCAGGCAGAAAACAGCACCGAACCTATGGATTTATATACATACATGCACGGGCAGGGAATTGGAATCATGCAAGCTGCTTTTTACATCGCCTGGTCTGAAGAGTTTGAAAAGCGGGGCAACTTAAAGAAGGCTGATTCCACATATCAGGAGGGAATCAAGTGTGGTGCTGAACCCTGCGATAAACTGCAGCAGTATCACAAGTACGGACTTGCTTTATTTTTTTTTCCTGAGATAAACTGCTTGTGTCTGATACTGGGTCACCGTTCCTTGTTTAACTGGAGATCTGCTCGTCGACAGGGCTTTCCAGGCACGGGTGTCCCGGCAGGTTGCGTTAAACATGACAAATGGAGGGCAGGAGGACAGCCCTGAGCCAGCTCAGCCACAGAGGTCGTCACTGGCAAGCCTCAAACACAAAGGCAAGAAAAAGGCAATTGCCCCCATCAACAGGACTGGGGCTTCGGTCAGCCGTAAGTATCCGCACAAGCTATCACGTGCACCTGAGTCTTTTTCAAATCAACCATCCCAAAGGCTGTGGCTTTTTTAAACGGTTTCCCACTTTGTCAAATATTGCTTTACCGCTTTTGTCTTTGTGGGCAGATCATGCACGCGGGCTGAGTTTAAACCTGCCTGCCGCCTCTCATCATGCTCAGAACAGTCAGATCATGGTGTTTGATGAAAACCAGGCTGCCGTTGCAGAGTCTTTTGAACCCAAACCAGAACAATGGCTGGCACCACCTGTGGCAAAGGCCAAAGAGAATGAGCTCATGCCTGAAAAATGGTCCAATGTTAAGGTATGAAGCTTTCTCTTTGTACATCCTGAGAGAGTTAGCCATATTCTCACTGTCATTGTTTCCGTTAAGATGATGAAACGGTATTCATTTGAAGTCTGAGAATCTGAACTGTTTCATGTTTGCTCATATTACCTTATTGCTTTTCATTATCTGTGATGCTAGATGCCCCAGAAGTCTAAGTTTGGTCACAGTATGGTGATGCCGCCCAGTAAGCCCAACTTCCAGCCATTTGTGGAGGAGTCTGATCATCCTCCAGCTGTGTGAGTGGTCATTTAGACTATCTCAAATCTGCTGATGGCTTCACTGTTTGAACCATTGCTCTCTATCATGTACTTAAGTAAAGACATACATGTTCCAAAAAAACAAAACAAGCTTAACCATTTGGATGATATAAGTACAGGATTTTATTATTACACCATGTTCCGAATTTTCAAAATAGGCTTGTTATGGCTCTAGGCAATGTTTAGTGCAACGTGTAGCAATAGCAAAAGCATGTGACATGTTAATTGGAACATGAATGTGTCAACAGCATTCCAATAAGTTAGTCTGAAGTACAGTGCAATCCCTAATATGTGGCTATTACCCATTAGCACTGAAAAATTGACTGATGCTCAATTTTATTGGTAATTTATCTTCACTTGGACATTGCACAGTTGCACAGATTTTTTTAACACTAGTAATTGTGGGCCATCCAAACAAAATGCTCATGGTTATTGCTTGCTCTTGGCCGTTTGCAGCACCCCTTGTAAGATCAACCCGGCAGTGAACACAGTGTTGTCTGCTCGCAAGCCGTCCAAAGAGGAGACTCCCTTGGAGCGTCTGCAGGAACAGCAGCAGCAGCAGCAGGTGTTGGGGCAGGCGCGGGAGCAGAGCATGTACTGCAAGGAGCTGCTGCTTAGCGGCGCCACCGAGTTCTGCTTCGAGGAACTGCGCTCCGAGCGCTACCGGAAAAAGTTGGCCCAGGATCTTGAAGGTAGCAGCTCAGGCCCTCAAGCCAATTCTGAACTTTGAAATGCAGAAAAGTGCAGGAAATAATTGCACACTGCAAATGGATACGTTTAGAATGTTCTATAAGCTTTGATCAACCCTAGTGGCACAAAACACCTTTTTAGCATAGACAGTGTTTTGAGGGATTGAGATAAAGTTTATACTGATAATGCAAATGCATAGTATCACTGTCATAAAAGCCTCCGGTTACACATGTAAACGTAGGTAGAAAAGCGTCTGTGTTATCCAGGGCAAGCCCAGTGTATTATGAGCAAAAACATTCATTGGAAATTCCTCTGAGCCCATTTGGTTGTCCATTGTGTCTAAATTGTTGGAATAAAATTCTGTCAAGCTCAAACTCTTCTGTGTGCTGTTTCTATCGTAAAAGTGCAGGGTCCAATCAAAAGTAGTCTGACGTGCATTTGCAAGCATCTAGTCATAGTAATTTAAGGTGGATCACATTTATTTTAAATTCCTGTCATTAGATAAGGAGGCCAAGTTGAGAAGGGTTAAAGATGAACTGTGGAGACAGATTGAGGAGAAGCAAAGGTTGCTTCTGGAGAAGAGTCACGAGGCAGATGCTGGCCATCAGGTGAGACTGCACTTTCAGTGTATTTGTGACTGTCATGAGCAAGTCTTCTAGAAGTGAACAATCTTGAGCTATTGGGCATTTTCCCCACAGGCACAACATTATGTGGCTGAGAGTGATGCGATTCAGCATGTGGAACACTCTCTGCCTGGACCCTCCTCATCTGTGTCACAGGGGCCCACCACAGGGTTTAAAGTGTTTGATGAATCCGTTGCCAGTTCTTCAGGGTGAGACATCTTACTACTTTTACATGGTTCTTTATTTCTGAGGCTTAATTAAACTATTGGATTCCATTGACTACACAGAAAATAATAAATAATCTTTCTTGGTCTCATGTATCTCCCATTTGGCTTTTACCTTGTGCGAATTAAGAGTTGGGATATTCTATGCGCATATAAGTGTATAATTACATCTTGATTTGACATTGTGTGGTGTTATCTAAATGAAACCCATTATTAAAAGAATTTTGAATATCTTGGTTAAAAAGGCAAGCACCTCAAGTTTTCACTGTTATGATTAACAAAATGAATTAATCTTTTTCGTGCTGTGTTTTGTAACATCAGTCTCATGAAAGTTAACAACTCCTTCCCTCTCTTCTACAGAATTTTCCCTTTAAAAGTATATAGGGACACTGACTCGGGTATGTGCTCATTATAAATTTGGTTGATATTGATAACGGTAGATTTTTACCTTGTCCTGTTTTCAAGAAATATTCACTGCTTTGGGTGACTCATTTCCTTCTGTGTTTACATTGCGCATTTATTTTCTAAATGGTATTTAATATTAGAGCTCATATACTTGTGGACATTTTGTTTCATAATGCCTGCCCATATTGACTGTTAAGCTGTCGTGTAAATTTGTCAGCTGACTCAGTCCCCGAGCCGGAAATGATTCAGAAGAATGAAGGGGAGTCAAAGGCCACGCCTTTCACCGTGTTCGATGAAAGTGCTATTTGTGAACAACCACAGGACGTGTGAGTATAGAAATTTTACACAGTTAACCTCTTCTTTGGAATGTTACCCATGCGATCAAAATAATTACCTCCGCCAAGAAAGTTATGTAATGACATCTGTATGTCTGTTGGTTCGTTTGTCCATGACAAACATATCTGGAAATGTAGTGGCTGAATTGCCACAAAATTTGTTGGGGACATTCATGTTCCCCAGAGGCAGAAACTTATATATTTTATATTTAGGTGACCCCATGACCTTTCCTCTGGCACCACCATCAGTGCAAAATTTCATTGTGATTGACAGATCTCAAAAAGTAATGGACAGATTGCCAGGAAATTTGCTGTGAACATTCATATTCCCAAGAGAAAGAAACCAATTGATTTCGATGACCCCATGACCTTCCTTTAGTGCCACAATCAGCCCAGACAGATCTCAAAAAGTAATAACTGGCCTGCAAAGACATTTGCTGTGCAAGTTCATGCAAGCGGAGATTGTTGTGTCTTGGCCGAGTTCTACACTCTGAGTGCATTCTTTCAAGTTTCATCTGTTTCTGTTCACAGGGTACCCATGGTCTTGTCTAAACCCTCAGCCCGCAAACCTTTATGTGTCATACGGAAACTACAAGGAGATGCACTTGCTAGACCTCCCTCTGAAAGTGTAATTCATTTTTATACTGTATTTGCAAACTACATGTGTCATGGCAGGACATTTGAAACCACCTGTGGTGGCATTTGGTTTTTTTTTTTATTATATGAAAGCTACATTTTTGGCATTATTCTGCTTGATGTATCAATACAGCATTCCAACATAGTTATCTACAAATACACCCGTTCATGTATGCATACACATGTATGTATGGGAGGTATTCGTTTTTTTTCTTTTCTTTTCTTTTCTTTTTTATGTTTTTATGATAATTGATTCCCATTCTAAGGTCCCATTTTTGAATTGGGGTTCCGTACTGAAGTAATAGGAAGGAGCAAATGACCAAAGTGGAGGGAGATGCTGGGCCTGACTTTTCTCTTTGGTCCCACCAGGATTGTTTGGAAGGAATCGAGCCTCTAAATGAGGACGCTATTATTGGCAGCTACCGCAACAACACCCTGTGTCACATCCCAGACGACACGTGCGATTTCGCCAGGGCTGCCCAGCTGGCCTCCACCCCTTTCAGTGGGGGACAAAACCACAGGCTCTCCCTCAGCATGGAGGGCGGCCTGGCTGAGGATGTACGCGAAGCTGGCGCCAGCACCTCGAAAGATGTCCCAACCTTTACAAACACGCAGCCAGGTTTCGAGGGAGCTCTGAGAGTGAAGAAGCTCAGGTAGGAATTTGTTGAAGAATGCCTGGCTTCAGTGGTGGGATTTCTCACGGTGCTCCTTCAGTTTCCTTTTTTTTATTTATCAGGAGTTACAGTTGAGTTTCTTTTTGTGGTGTCAGCCCCATCCAGGAAGCGAGCTTGGAAGATGGTTCCTGCTCCGGGTCCTCCGTTTCCTCTTCCTCCCTGAGTGGAGCCTCCTCCATGAGGGCTATGAATCTGTCCATCATCCCGGAGCTTGGGAGCTCTGAGGCAGCCCAAAATAACGAGCCCAACGCATCAGGTGTCCTTTCACGAAAGCCGCCACTTGTCACACTTATCTGTGGTCTTTGTGATTTGCTTTTTTAACCCTCCTCTCGAACAACTTATGTTCTTTGCAGAAACTGAAATGGAGGACCCCACCAGCGAGGCTGTGAGGCGAAGAGCCCTCGAAAAAATCGACCTGAGTTCCTTTCCAAACTTTCACAAGAAAACGGAACCTTTGCCCACAGTAAACGAGCACGAAGTGTTGTCTACAGGTAACCACCAGATTATTTCAATTTTACAGAAACAGAGCTGTGAACAAGAGGTTTAACACCAAAGGATTAGGTTTTTTTCTTTTCTTTCTTTTTTCAGTTCAAGCAGCCTTTTTTCTTTTGGTCATTAAATCTGAACCTTTTCCATTTGACTCCTTTCAAGATGATGAGGCCTTTGTAATTCTCTCTGGGATAATCAGCAATGACAGCTACACGATGCATTTTGGACAGACTAAATGCTGTGAAAATGTCGTTATGAAGGTATGGTATGCAATAATTTTCTAAAAGAATATGGTTGAGTAAGTTGAAGCTTGTGTCGGCACACCTTGTCCAGTGATCAGATTCAGACAGAAGCAAGTATATATATTTGTTTGCCTGCCACAGGTTGATCTCCACCCTGTACCTTGGGATTTCTATATCAAAACTCAACTGAGGAACCGACTGGGATCAGACTCTAATAAGTACTTCAGTGAACAGAGCAGGTGTTTCCTGTATGAAGATGGTTGCATTACTGTCAGCTGGGGTCATTACCAGGGTACACTACAAGTAAGTACATTAAAATCCTAAGACTCGGGAGGTCTTTTCACTTTAAAAAGACCATATTGCTAGATGTGGCAAAACATGCGTCCCATAATGCATTTCTCTGTAGTCTAAATGGAAAGTATTTGCTCTGAAATGCATGTGGATTTAGAATTCCATTCTGCTGTCGGAGGTTAGGGGGATGGATTTTGGGCATTTCAACTGAAGCTTGTAAGGCTTATCTAAAAACGTTTAGACTGTAGTGTAAGGAGGACCTCAGTGTGTTTCCCAAAGCCTTGAAGTAAGACGGGCGACGAAAATGCACACTTGCAAGTTGTATAGTCTGTGTTCTTGCGTGCGGTGAACTTTACAACGACAGATACTGACTGACATTTCTGTCCTTTGGCAGGAGTGCTTGGCCAAATCTCCCCTTCCGGAAAATGTCGCGGCCCTGCTAGTGATTGAGCTGCTGGAGCTGGTGGGACAGATGCACTCCTGTCGCCTGGTGCATGGGGATCTCCGCCCTAACACCCTGCTACTGAGACACAGGTACTCTAACTGCCACGTTGCTCCTCTCGTCCTTTCTGTCACATTTTCCCTCGGCTGGTTCATAGGTCTGTTTCTCTCTTAAGGACTGGCTTCGAGGGGCTGGAGAGTGCACTGAGGGCAGTGGATTTCTCCCACTCCCTGGACCTTGACCTGCAGCCTGAGGTGACCTCAGTGCTGGGGCACCCCGGAGCCCAGGTCTTCCTTAGACAGGGCGTGTTGTCACCTTCCTCCAGTCCTTACCAGGTACACAATGTCCACAAGTGCCCTTGACCAGCCCCTGTATGCATTCTCTGAATTATTTCAGCTACTTTAACCCATTTTTATTCCTGTTAATTTAAAAGTATAGTATAAATATTATAATATCATGTAAAATGGGCACTTTCCCAAAAAAAGAAAAAACGTCAACGCTACATTTAAGTGCGACTGCAAATTTTGAATGAAGAATATAGATTCAGTAACAATATATGACAGTATCAGAAACACATAAAAAATGTTCAAATTAACATGCTGAAATAGTTATTTAAACTGCGCCAGCTGCGGTGTTTGCACATTCAAACTGTAGGATCTTAAAATTCCTACTCTCTCCTTTGAAGAACTGAAGTGAGGAAGAATAAACATCCAGTTTGCACACAATGATATTTAAGAAGGTGCACTTTCCGAAAAAGTAGTCTGCCACGCCCAGGATATGACTATGTTGTCTCTGTTGAAAAGGATTGTGCAAACCAATTCCACTTTTTTTTTTTCTTTTTTTAAGATAAAAATAAGTAGATCGAGTTCCCTTTGTGAGTATAAGCTTTGAGGTATAGGATTGCGATTTTCTTCTGGGGCATTAGAGGGCACGCTTAGAATTATGTCCTTCCCAGCACAAGGAAAGTAATTATGTTGTTATGTTTTTGTAATTCCTAGATGGACCTTCTTGGGATTGCAGAAACGGTGCACGTAATGTTGGAAAAACGAAGTATGCAGCTTGTGTGCAAAGACTCTGAGTGGGTACTTGCAGAAGATTTGGAAGTGGTATCTGGGTATGGCAAATGTTACATGATCCATGTGAACTTGATTTTATTCACCAAGTCATTTTGGCAGATGGTAATTTTCTATTCTCATGAGGTTCTCTTATCTCTAGAAGTCCTGATGTTTGGCGTGACTTCTTCAGTATGATCCTGAATCCAGGGACCCGGTCCACTGTCTCCGTTCTGTCTGAGCTGCAGCAACTCATGAAGAAGCATTTCAACTACAGTATTGAGGACGAACTGGCATTCATTCATGAATGAACACTGTCATTCAGATGGCTCATAACTTTTATTTCTGTTTATTTGTTCATCTTTTTTAAAAATGTAATTTGCATAGAAAATACAATTATGTTTTAATGTACCTGGAATTTTATTATGTGAAAGTTTTAACATTCGTACAATTTTAGTACCGTTTAACCATAATCAAATCCGTAGCAGTACTTCGATTTGAGCAACATACTTTTGGTTTTCACTAACTAAAGAATGCCTTTGTTGTGAGAATAAACCCCCCAAATAATCAGTCTTTTTGTCCAATTCATCGTCGTTTGGAGGTTATTGCTAGTGATGGAACGCTAATTACTCAAGTTAGATGTGTATGACTGGCATAACAAGCTAAAGCAATAAAATTGAGTACTCTTTGGAACTCCATTTTTTTTGTCTTCAAAATGTATGAACATTGAATATCGAAATAGAATCTCCTCAATTAATGGTTACAATAATGCCAGCTTTTATATTTGTACATATACTTTTTTATTAAAGCTTCATTAGCCATTGAAAGCATTTCTGTGTTTGAACTCAGGTTTGGCTTATTGACATTTGCCTTTTTTTTTTTTTCCCCTTTTCCCCCACAAACCAATGTTGAACTTCAGTACCCATGTCTCTGCACTTTCAGCAGTGCACTTTGCAGACTACGGCTCAATTAGCAGCTCATTTCAATGCCAGAAATGGCCATTTCCGCTGGATCAAAGTGAACGTGGACTAGAATCCCTGGAGTGAGTTTGGAATGCCCTGCCATAGGAAGGTGATGGAGCAGAAAATAAGAGTGGCACTACAGTAGAGTGCAGAACTCCATCTTCCTGGCTGCTGATTCTAGCGTTCTCCAGAATGTAATTTCACCAGCTTCTGTGTAAATTCATTTATTGGACTTTACTATGGACTAGGAGCATGTAATTTATCCATCAGTCAGTAGAGGGCATGCAAGAGGAGTTCTAGGTCAGGCCTCATGGTGCAGGCTCTAATCTAGGGAGATTTGCATGTTTTTTTTTTCTTGTTTGAAATCCAGTCGGGTAAGAGTGAGACTTCACAATTAATTTGGTTTGGTGTAAAGCAGAAAACGAACTTTCACTGCGTCACAAGGGGGATTGGGGTACAACACTCAACAGCTTATTTTTTCATTTGCATTCAACCTTTTCCATGAGTGGATAAGTCCATTTTTGACTCCACTCAATTGTATTGCACAGCCTTCTTACTCTAGATCAGTGGTAACCAACCCTGTTCCTGGAGATCTGCCGTCCTCTAGGTTTTCATTTCAACCATAATTTGGCACACCTTATTTTACTACTTAGCAGTTCAACAAGATCTCTAGCTGTTCAATGAGGTGCTTTTTTTGGGTTGGAGTGAAAACCTACAGGACTAGATCTCCAGGAACTGGGCTGGCTAGCACTGCTATAGATTAATATCCAGTTACTGTGAGTGAGTACTGTAAAATGCAGGGAGGGGACTGTTGCAACAACAAAAAATGTAATTGCATCAATGTTGATCACAGGCATTTACATATGGTCAGTTGAGAAAATGGCTTAGTTCTGGCAGCAGATTGTATCTCTTTGGAGGAGTAAGCAACAGGTGACGAGAAGTACTGCCTTTCAGACGACTGAGTTAATTATTAATGAACAGTAGAGAGGTGGGGTAACTCATTTGCAAGTGAAAAGTTGCCTTGTCATTTATCTCAGGGGAACCTGCTGAGCTGCTCCTCAGGCAGGAGCAACCATGCTGTCGCCCCTGTGGAGGCAGAGCAGCAGTGTGACTGCTGGAGTCAACAGGTCTGCAGGGGGAAAAAGTTCTGATTAGCCCTGGAGAAGCTGGACTCACTTTTAATTGGACTTGAATCTGGATGCCATTTAACTGGTAAGTGAAGTCTCTTCAAACAAGGCAAGACTTTGAAAGGACGCTGTGGGGAAAAAGCTTGTGGTAAAATAGCTGTTAGGTGACCAGTTCTTGTAATTTAACTGGCGTAATAAATGAACAGCTTACCTTGTCCTCATGAGCAGACTGCTTGCAACCTTTTGCTGAGAACTAGTTTCATTTCGCAGCCTAGAGGGAAGAGGGACGGGCAGCTGATTCAGACAGCAGCGTTGCATGTTTCTCCCAAAGGTGGAGGTAGAGGAATGTGTGGCTAGACCTCTTCACTGAGTATCGTGAGGTTTTAGATTTCCTTTGTAGGGACGTTTTTATAAGACTAGGTGTGTCACAAACATCAGGTGTCATTACTCATGTTTTACGAGTCGCGCATATCCACGTACCTCTTTGCCGTCTCCTGCATTAGTCAGCAGCTGCCTACCTGTCTGGACTTATACTGCTGCTGTTTCTGGATTTGTACAAGTAATTGCACAACGGGGGGAGGTATGACTGTTGTCTTGCTCTTCAAAAGGGGCTTGAGGGGTGAAACTGTTTCATCTAATCAGAGAATCGTGGACAGACCGATGCCTCTGATATAAGAGTTCCGTTAGCAGTAGCTACAATAGTCTGGATGTAAAAGAAACTGAAAACGGCCTTAAGGAAAACTACCCATATTATAAGCCAGCCCTGCTTTAACATTATTGTGTGAGAAAACCTCAAGTTTTTATTCCTTACTTCACCCGAAGAAGGCCTGGACATTTACTGATGAACGCTTCTCGCCGGATTCTGTCAAATTGTTCCATCACAATATTATTAATTTATGGCCATACATTTTTGGCAAAAGAGACAACCCGCTTTTCGTTGTCAACATCATCCAGGGTCTGTGACAATTTATGCTATAACAAAGTCAATGCACATTCCTGAAAATCTATTTATTTAAACCCCAGCTTCTTGTCACACTGAGATTGCTTTGGTCTGCAGAATGGATTGAAATGCTGCAGTTGCATCATGATTGAGGCAGTTCATTTTAAGGACACTTAAAGAAGGTGAAAGAAATCATGGCTGTTTTACCTAAATTTGTAAGTGATTGCTCGCAGTTCATGTGAGGAGTGACTAGGTATTCATCAGGCAGTCATGTCAAATGACACCTCTTGTATAACAAAAGCCCTAATTAACAAGCGACCTCTGCATTTAAGAAAGCATTGTTAGCAACAATTGCTGACCATTATCTTGCCAATAATATTTTATCTATGTGATCTATGTGCATTGATCTTCCAATATTTGCATATCTCCATTGTTGATTCATAAAAATGTTTTTTTACTCATTTATTTTTTTGAAAGCAGAAAAAACTCTTACTGATGGAATGTTCTGTACAAGCAGTGCTGGCACTTGTGCTGGTAGCTGTGGATTCCTGTGATGGTGTGATAGGCTTACCCTGAAATTAGAGGAGTGTGTTTGAAGAGGTGTTTTGTTGGTAGGGGGGCATCGTTTCCTTGACTGCCCACCCAGGAAGACCACAGAAAGTAGCGTTGCATACTGGGGGCAGCAGAGGGAATGCACGGGCTGTGTGAAGACAATAAATACCAACAATAACAAATGGCATAGCTGGGGGAGGGGTCATATCCAACAGCTGTGAGATGTTCAAATTGGTCCCAGGCAGGCTTAAACTCCATTTTTTTGTTGTTAGGAAAGACAGCCCAATCCGTAGCGCTGCACATCTTATGTGGGAGGCTTTAATCTTGAACACCCTTACACCACATTCCATGCAATCTCATTAGTCACACTTTCAATCACTGGTGAGTCTTCCGTTTTTTCACCGTTTTAATGCTACATCCACCTCCGTGGATCTGATTTGTGTCAGTTAGTATGCGGTCTTGGGGCTCTCCAAGCTTCCTGACATGCTTCAGTTCTCTACAGTACAGGAGTGAGTCAGTAATCACTGATAATGTGAGAGGTTAGTTCATATATTTGCAAGACTATGCATAGCCCCCAATAAAATTCAACCAAGCCATCTTTACAAAGGGATGGTTGAGGCAGACAATCAAATATCAATGAGCCCTGCATGTTTGTAAGCACATATAAATTTTAAAGTTTTCATTTAAATTTTTAAGTGGATGTCCGAAAAAGCAAATACTTTTTCTAAATTTTATTTACAGGAGCATTAATGTGTGAGCATTGGTGAGGCAGGTACAAAAAAAGTAAATGAGGAACGCTGTAATTCAGCCTCATGGCAAAATTCCTGATCCTAACTAAAGATATTTTCTACTGAAAACCTATTAATCATCTCAATCATAATGAGAGATGAAAATGGACACAACCTCAAAAGAAACACACTGTTTGAAATTTTCACAGAATATTAGACATGACCTAACACGTCGTTAAAAACCGTACTGACAATATAATCAGCCCTTGCACGAGTTACTGTATTTAGAGGACCTTGCTTTGAGAACAATGTGACTCGAACGTGCGAAAAGCTGTAATTTCACTTGACTGCGCAACAAAGGCCCCATACTGGGCAGAACCGTCAGCGTGCCCTCTCGCCCTTGACCACCACACAGCATAGATAATGCAGAAGGTGAGCAGATAGCGACTGCGCTGCACCTGCAATTAGCCGTCTCATATGACCCAGTCACATGGGAGACTGTCTGAAAGAGAGGGTGGGGGGGGTGGGGAGGGGGTGGCCTAGGAGGCTGAATGGTATCCCAGGTGGTGTCCTGTGTTCTCCTTTACCTTCCGTCACTGGAAACCGGTCTTAGCAGATGCACACGCTGCTATCGTTTAGCGCGCTGCAAAAACACACATTAGGAAGGCGGGGGAGGGGGTTGAGAGGGAGAGAGAGAGAGAGAGAGAGAGAGAGCGCTCATTCGGGCTGCAGACCTCTTTCACTCTGGATGTCTCCCTTCCCTGTGGTGTTACCTATTTTGAAAGTCCCCGGGAGCAGGTACGGCCACACGTAGAAGTTAGCCACGGCACCGGGGATGAGTCATCGCCAACAAAGAGTCTTTGAGCTGGCAGCGTGTCTCTCTGCCTGCAGGGAGGAATGCATTAGGCTTTCCCAGGCAAGCGGCAGCCTGCAGTGTGCTGTCGCTTAAGAGCCAGCCCACCTCGACTCTGCATGTGTGTGTGTGCGTGTGTGTGTGCGCGCGTGCCCGCGCGTCTGTGTGCGTGCGCGCGCGCGCTCACTCACAAGCCTCCTCCCGGAGGACAGGCTCCTCTCTTCTCCGAACGGCAAGGTAAGGGGGCCTGCGTTTTTCATTAATTTATACAGCCGGAGTCCCTCTTCGCCTTCTCCGGGAGGCAGGGAGGAGAAGGGGGGGGGGGGGGGGATGAGGGAGAGAAAAGGCAGAGAGGCTGAGCTTCATTGACAAAGAGCGAGGTGAAGCGGCAGCAGCAGCGGCGGTAGAGGAGGAGAGCTCAAGCAGCAGAATGCAGTGAGCCCAGGTGGTAATGAGGGGGATAGAGGAGAGGCTTCATTCTGAAAGGTTATGCCTCAGAGGAAGCTGCTCTGCCTCCTTATCTTCTGTTCTGCCTCCCTGCTCCTCTCTATACCTTTTCTGGAAGGCGCGTATCCACAGCGAGGTGAGAAAGTTGGGACTGCCTCCCTTTTTCGTGTTTGAATGATCCTTCTTTCTTTTTTTAATTGAAACGCGGATTAGAGTAGTTTGCGCCTCCTCCGTGCGCTGAGAAACTGTGGGTTTATTGGCGCTGCTGGTCGGTCATCATCTTCCACAACTGTGTGCTGTGCAGTCGGGTTCCATTCAGGTGAAGGGTACGGTCTTGTCAGAAGGCGCACAAGACTGAATTGTGCCAGAAGGATCCAGCTGCTGTGGGTTGGTGCTGCGGTGGCAAAAGAGGTAACTGAATTGAGTTTGAGGGTGTTGGATTTTTCTGCTGAAAACAAGCCTGATTCTTCCCTGCTCTTCAAGCAGGCACATGTTGGTCTGGCTTTGCCGCGCTGTCAGGACTCAGTTCATTGGCAAAGATTAACACGGGCAAGTGATGAAAAATTCATTTGTGACCTGATGGTAGACTGGAATTACAGGAGAAAGGAGCAGCCATTTCCCAGCAAATATTCAATATTATCACTAGTTTAGGGCTGCATTAATGTTGAGGTTGTGTTACTATATTGCCTAAAACAAAGTATTGCAATGTTCAGATTCAAAGAAATGCAATACATTGTTCTTCTATATACAGTGCATCCTTTGTTAGTGTGAAAAAGCATTTTTTCAAAGCCAATCCATTTGTTGGGTTCTTGTCTCTTTTTGGGTTGTATATTCTGCAGGCTTCTCAGTTGTACTGCTAGAAAGAGATGGTAGCAAAGCATAGGTAACCGTGCATTTATTTACTTACAATCCATAAAAGCTATTTATTTAATTATTACCCTTTATAACATGTATAAATTTGATGGGTGTCCATAATTGTGAATTAATGAAAGAATTGTAAAAATTGTTCAAATGAATTTGATACATATACTGTCTTAGTGAAAACCATGAAAAAAAATATATATATTCACTTGCAGTAAAATGTCCCTTTTCCTGAGCTATTCCCATCCACGTGATTGATGGCTTGTGTGCTTCTTGTCATTCAGGTACCTTTGTGTTTGTAGCTGTCTTGCATGCATGCAAAATGGGTTAAGACTGTTAAAAGAGCAGACAAAAACTTGCTGAGAAAGTGGCCGTTATTCTTTCCCAGCCTCCTGATGGAGCACCACTATTCACAACGTGGTGCAAGTAGCAAGACAGTGCATTTTGCTCTTTCTTTCAGAAAACTACAAAAAAAAATGTACTCAGTTTACTGCTGTCTTAAAAAAATCCTTTAAAACCATTTGTGAAATGAGTATTTGAATTAGAAGATGAGCACTTCTGCTCCTTCAATTGCTGCCATGGTTGAAATTCCAGAAATTATGGAACTTGCTGTTACTTCTTGAGCAGACATACCAAGAGTGGTATGACCCTGTCTGACCCAGTAGACAATGTCTGTGTGTCTGCACCTGTGGGAGAGAGGAGTTCAATTAGGCCAGCGTGTACGTTTTAATCCCCATCCAGCAGAGGTATGGGTGGCTGTGTAGATCTGCAGCTGCTCTACCTCCGGGCGCCGCTCACTTTAGGAGATAAGCGTAGCAACAGATTTTCAGGAAACAGATTCCCTGCTCAGACTCAGGGCTGCAGGGTCGAGGGATGATGCTAGGTTACATCAGTAACAATGGCGGATTTGTGTCGTAAATCAAATTAGCCGGTTAAAGCAAACAAAATCCAGTTCCATATGGTGAAATGAACAGCGAGATCTGATCAGTGCAGTTAACCCCACGGCAGACATCATTCGCATCAAACCCACTAGGCATCCTTATGGATGCTGATTCGGGGGGAAAAATTTGCTTGTCATATTTCCACCATTTTGTATTTCTAAAGTTGATGCTCAAGCCACACTGAAAAAATGTTTCATTGGATAGACCAAAAATTTTGCTGAAATTTCTTACACCTAATTTTTTTTTCATTCATGAACCTAAACATTTTCAGTTGAGAAAACCTAAAAAAATATAGGTACAATGAATTGATGAAAAAATGTTAGGTTTATCCAATTAAACATTTTTTTTCAGGGTGCATGCTTGTTTAGTTTCACTGTGTGGATTGTCTTAAATGAAGAGGTAAAACATTTCTTTTACTCTTCCATCAAAATGATGAAAAGTGGGAGAGCAGTGACGGGGAGAGCGTAGATGAAGAGTGACGGGCAGGCTCGTGGAGCTTCATGGACCGCTGCTATCGGTCTCTAGCTCCGCGCCTTCAAAGACGCATGGCTTTCCTCCGCAGCCCTTTCGCGCTGATTCTCTGCCACGGTAATGACAAACGACCGGGCCCTTTCAGGAGCGCATCTGTGCCGTGGCAGACGGGGGCCGGGGTGGATCGCACAGGTGTTGATGAAAGGAGCCTCACAACGCGCCATTGTGCAGACGCGCAGGGATGGACAGCGGCGCACAATCCCGTCCGTCACAAAGAGCATAAAGAGCTTACTCAGCCCATTGGCCGGGTAACGGCAAACTACGCGTGCTAAACTGCCCAAAATTTGGGCAGGGAGTCTGAAAAACCCCTATGAAGCGTGGCCCTTTGTGTGGGGAAAAGCCAAAGGGAGATGGGAAGGAAGGAGGAGGAGTGAGCCAGGTGAAAATAGCTAACAATGCGGGGCACAATCGGAAGATGCATTCGAGGTCGAGGGAAGCTGTTGTCACTTTGTCCAGCTGGAAAAGTGAGCAGAGAAAGGGTTCAGAAAATGAATCACTGCTTTCATGGGGGAACACTGTACTCTAAGTCTCGAAAGGGAAGCACACCACATCAATAAATTAAGCCCCTGAGAGCCTATTTGGCCTGTCTTACGACCACAGCCTGATGATACGTCTTTATCTACAGGGAGTAAAATTGTTTAAGGGACTGTTGCAGGCCAGGAGCATCTTTAATTAAAGTGAGTGCAGGAAAGAACTGGACTTTACTGCTGGTTGTCTAAAATAAGCATTCAGTAATATATTGTCAGAAGTTTTTGGGGGGTAAAATGGAGAGGGCACCCATAAAATAGAGACGTAAACAGTAACTTTGTGAGAGAATTTCGGTATTGGTGATTCATAATCAAAGGATAGCTACGGACAGCTGGTGATTGAATGTGGGATGTTTTCTACATGTCAGTGTCAACGTGTCCTGTATATATTAGGCCTTGATGAACAAGTCTTAACGTGACTCTTTATAGTTGGCGGAACGTTTACTCAGCTGGTTTTATTCCTGTTAAGTTCTGGAGAGTCATCCATATTCTGTCTCATTACCTAGGGTGAACACAATCTGTGCCACACTCCCGTGCTGCAGCCTGAATGTTTGCTGTCTGACTGCAACACAGTGTGTGGCAGTCTGGAAGGAAGATGAGTGTTTGCTGTCAGACAGTATGTCATTGTGTACAATCCGTCTTTTTAACAACTTTTTACGTCCTATTTTTACTGGTCAATTTTGGAATGAATGATTCCTCGCCATGTTCCTAGACCTCTTCTGTCACTGTGATATTCCAATTTAGAAAAGACTAACATGTGGGTCCTGCCCAAAAGTATGTACCCTAGCCATCACTCCCCTCCACACATCATTCCACCAGCCAAGCGTCAGCCAGTGCAGTTATTGCCCTGGAAGACTACTGCTCACACAACTAGTTCAATTGGAGTGCAGTGCTTCAGTGAGGACGTGTGGAGTAGCCTGCCAACTGAGACCCTACCTCCATTGGCAATGATATGCCCCATTGGATTGACTGCCATGTTTAGTGCTAGAATGGTATTAAGCTGGTACAAGCAGCTCATCTTGCTTGTAGTCAGAGAGGAATCTGAATGTGAAGTACAAATTACACTCTGTCTCCTGGTAGCGAAAAATGACTCAGTTTGTGAGAACAGCAGAATGGTGTGCAGCTCAGGTTAAGGCAATCAGTGGCAGTTAACAATACTGACAGCATGCTTCCCCCCAACTCTCCAGCCTATTCTATTTCTGAGTACACCTCTCCATGCTGTCAACTGTTAACAAAGGGAAAATGAGAAATCAAGTAGCATGCCTGCCCATTTAAGCCATGTGAAGTTATCCTTTTTTTGTTGTGTTAAGCCTTACCTGGGGGACTTTTATTTTGGCGAGCTAGAATACAATACAAATATAAAGTAAAGGTTTGATTGAAAGTAACAGAACGTATCATCATTAAGATGCTTCTCAAGTAAAAAAAAAAAAAGACAAAGAATGAATCTCACGAAGAACCATCTTGAGCAAAATTCTCGTGATTGTGAGTGAGTAAGGCCAATTTTTGGAGCTTTCGGCTCCTTATTCTCTGAGGCAGAGGCACCTGAACAGGAGGCACACTGAACACTATTCACGCCAGATCTGGGGCAGAAAGGATATACCTGTGCTACTCTGCCCGTGGAAGCTGATACATAGTCTTTGTCACAGAGGGACGCTCCAGGAAAAGAAGAAGCATTGTATGAACCAGTTAGGTAGGTGTGACGTTAAGGTCTCTGCTAGAATATACATTTTTAATGACAGTTGCACAGTACGGGGCTTCACAGTGTTTCTCAGCTGACTGTAATTGAAGGTTAATAACATTCAATTTTAGCAAAAAAAGGCACTCTGAGATGTATACAGGACCATTTTTTTTGTTTAAATCCAGTTCACATGAGGCCAACTGGTACAGTTCCTAGCTATAGATATCCAATTTTCTGTAATATTTCAGTTTATGCTGAATGGCCTTTTGTGATTATTGATATAACCAAAGTGGACTTTCGTAAAAATGCTGTGTCACAGACAACTCATTTAGCAAGTCACGATTGTATGAAAAGTATTTTGCAACCAGAAAGTAAGAGGTGGTTTTTTGTCTAACTCAATTGATAATTGATTTCATTTCCCACAGAAGGCTTTGACTCAATATAAAATCTGATGCATAAAAAACATCCATATAGCTGCAAATGCACAGCAGTGTTGCAAGATTTGCATTGATAAATTGTGCTGGAATGGATTTAACTCAAGGTTAAAATGCTTACATAGTTTAATCCCTGCTGTGAATGCTGTACTGGCAAGATATAATCTATCTCAAAACTGTCTCAATGTCACTCTTTATCGTGGAAAGTTCAGTTTGGGTACATGTTTCAACTTAATTTTCATCAAATAAAAGTCAACAGTCCACATTCATTATTCCAGTTTATACTCTTCATTTATATTCCATTCATTTGAATCCAAATGAACCCATGCTGAATTTTTCCTGTTTAATAAACTATATATCCTAACTAATCAAAGTTGTGACCATACACAGAATAGAAGTCTGCATTGATCTGCAGTGCAGTCTGTAAGTATTTGGACAGTGACACAAGTTATTTTAACTCTGTACTCCAGCACATTGGATTCAAAATGAAACAATGAATATAAGGTTCAAGCGCCCCCCCCTCCCCTTCATTTTAGGGGACTAAAGGTTATTGGATAAATTGGCATAATCTTAAATAAATTTTCCTTATTTAGTATTTGGATCTAAATCCTTTGCATTCGATGTCTGTCTGAAGTCTGCACCCTTTAGACATTACCAGATGCTGTGTATCGTCCCTGGTGATGTTCTGCCAGGCCTGTAATGCATCCATCTCATTTAGCCTTCAGTCTTGGTTTCAGCAAAAATGTTCAGTTGGATTCCAAATTATTTTGGATCTGTCATCACACTTTTCTCCATCACTTTGATACAGGTTAATTGTTCCATGAGAGTTTGTTCCAGAATGTTATAGTATTTTAAATGTTCTTTTTTGCATACTCTAACTTGGCCATTCTGTTATTGAGGCTTACCAGTGGTTTGCATTTTGCAGTGAACCCTCTGAGGTTATGCTGGTGTAGTCTTCTCTTTATTTGACACATTGATGCCTCCATCTTGGAGAGCGTTCTTGATCTGTTCAACAGTTGAAAAGGGGGTTTTCTTCAGAATTGAAGACATTCTTTGGTCATCCAGTACAGTGATCTTCCTTGGTCTATCAGTTTCTTTGCTTTTGCTCAGCTCTCCAGTGCATTGTTGCTTCTTAACATGGTACCAAACAGTTGCTTTAGACATATCAAATGATTTGGCTTTGTATCTGTTCGATTTATTCTGATTTGTCCACCCCATAAAGGCCAACTATACTGGCACTGGCACTTCTTTAATACTCAACTTGAGTGAAGGATATCAGCCGCCAGATGAGCTAATAGTCAACCCAGTCTCGCAAACCAATGTTCCCTCAAATGGATTGAAAAACTTCTACCCTTATAATCCCTAAGACATGTTACCTAAATAAGGAGGTAAATCAGGGCAAACAAGCCTTATTATTTCTTTTCCTCTTGCAGCTCAGAGAGTCGCCTCTCAGCAAATCCCAGCTTTCGTCTCTCGGTCCCACACCACGCCCAGATTTCAAACTCTGCCTCTTTCCCTACGAGAGAGCGGTGGAACACAGCAAGAGGCACAAACAAGCCAATTCCTTCTCGTCCGCCCGCCCTCTCGCTCGCCCGCCTCTTCAGGTTCCGCTCGACTGAGACAGCTGCTAGGCGCGAGGGGCTGGGAAAGGCTGGCGGTCTCTGCGCGAGGCCGGGCGGGGACAGGTAAGACCGCGCGCGGATTCCGGGATGTGCTTCCTTTGGGCTCGCCTGTTCCAGGGACCTGCGCAGGACCCAACTTGTAGAGGAATTGCTTGAGCTGTGTTGCACCACTTTTTTTGCCACGTCCGGGAATTATGGATTGCCCTGGATTTACATTTAGCAAGCCCTGGCCCAGACAGTGCCTCTGAGTTAGATGGTAAACACCTCTCTCACGTGTCATTTTGCTTGGAGAGCGTGATAGCAAAAATGTCATTTTTTGACCATTTTTTGGCCGGCTGCTGCAAAAGATGCACCTCAATTGTACACCGCACCTGAAAAGGAAAATAGGCCAAACTGTCCTGGAAAATATTTTGACGCACAAGAAAACAGAGCTTCCTGTCTTGTTGAAGAACGCAATTACCTACCTTGCTCAGAATGATTAAAGCTTGTGTGAACGCAAGCAGTTCTTTTGAGGCATTTGAGTGAGGATAGTGGTTATTTTTGGTAGTACATTCAGGACAGAAGAAAAAAAACAACAGAAGAAAAACCCTGTCAAAGTGACCCCTGAATGATTTTTCTCTGTCAAACGTAAGTTTTGCAAGTCCTTCATAGCTGAGCCTTTTACTCATTTTATTCCTCTTGATAACGTCAAGACCAGTAAGCCAGCAAGAGGTCAGGTCCCCGTGGTTTAAGAGTACGTGTCCAGAAACTTATTACACCTGGTGTCGATGAAGATCAATGCTGACATTTTTCTTATGGTGTAAAAATGTTATTGTAATTGAGAAACTCATACATTTAGTGGATTGCTGTAAGGTTGCGTTGAGGACAGATGCCACCGATAAGAGCTTGTAAATCAATAATGCTATCAAGTTTTCAGCTTATTAAAAGTGTTTCAAGTGTTTTAGTGGTGTTAACTGCATGTTGCCTGGTGACAAAATGTGTCTTTATTGGTGCTGGAAATCTCCCACTATGAACATTTTCTGAACAAGTAGTTTGGTACTAAATAGGACAGAAAGGACACAACATTTTAACCTTAGAGAATGTTTTAACAGCAGTGAGTGGTTTCAAATAAGAAGCTGAGGGCAGTAGCAGGTGTACATAAAAATAAGTGTTTCTAGTAAAAGTAAAAGCAAGTAGTCAATAGTGGTCTGCCTATGTCGGTGTTTTGCAGTGAAACAGTGAAATGGGATTCACAGTAATTCCAAATTTGCACATTTAAAGTTCATTTTGAAGGGAAACAAGTGTCAACAGGCATTATAATGGCAGTCCACACCAATACAGGACATAAGACATCCTATTTCTGATAACAGCTCTTAGCTTCTTATCACACCTATCTCCTGTTTCAGTTTACATTTCATTCTTGGACAAATATTGATCTGGCTGCTTGTACTGGAAAGGTGAGCTGTATGAGTCACTGTTTGGATCTGTAATGCTAACATGCACACTTGTACCTGTTCACTCTCAGAGTTTCTCCCATTTGAAATACACAGAACGGCTAATCATGCCAGTTTAGGCAGAAAGGATGAAAGCACTTAGGCTTTAGCTGAAAGAAGAAAAAAAAAAAAACAGGGCACACCAATATTGTCCTGCAAGAAAAAGATAGGAACCACAGTTTTGTCTGTTTTTTGTGGAAAATATATGTATTTGTGGAGAAGTGAGTGCTGTCCAATCAAGTTCAGGTTTTACAATG